>NC_052398.1:3154511-3464002 GCF_009389715.1 Phoenix dactylifera | reverse complement strand
CACTGACAAGCTCCATCTTATCTATGCGAAAATCAAATCTATACAAATAACATCTCTTTGACTGAAGCAAACAAACAAAATCCTTTAGACCTGCTGCCTAAAATGATTACTTAAGCATGAGAGCAAAAATGGGAGCAAATGTAGGAATGAATTCATGGGTGGGAATGGGGATGGAGAAGTGCTCTTCCCCTCTCCCTGACCCCCCCCCCCTTTTTCTCTCAAGGAAAAAAAGAAAAAGAAAAAAGAAAAAAGGAAAGGAAAGGAAAGAAGAAGAAGAAGAAGCGGCAGTGGAAGCAAATGTGGGAGCGGTTTCATGTGTGGGCATAGGGATGGGGAAGTGCCCTTCCCCCTCCAAGAAAAAGAAAAGAAGAAGAAGAAAGGTCATGTTTTCTATCAATAATAATACTAAATATTATAAATGATTATCAAGCATATGGTTGGTAGGGTTGTTTTCTTTGAGACTAAATTTGGTGTTTGTAGTTTATAGAAAACACAAGATGAGGACTTCAATGATCTAAGGTTGCTCCTAACAGTTAAAAAGTTTTAACATAAAACTTTTAATATTAGATGCTTGGTCAAGAAAAAGGTGATCTGAAATGTCAGGAAGCATAAGCCAGATTCTAGAACCACAAATAGCACATTCAAACCACTAAGACATACTATCGCAATGCTCCATGAGGGGGGAGAGGGGCATGAAAACCAAATCTCATGATGGATAAAAATGGTCATCTTTTAAATCAACTTTAAGGAACAATAAGGATAATAAGCATAGTAGTTGAAGAGAGAGAAAAAGTAAGCAGAACATAATGGATAATACGCTAAATAATATCCATTCACTCATCGTGAATGAATTCATAATGATCAAAGAAAAACAGAAGAGTTGAATTGGAGGATGGATAATTTTGATTTTGGAAGACTGGCTTTGTGAAACTGAAACAACCATGAAATAAGATACATTAATATCTAAATCTTCTAAGTGAGAAGATACGCTAGGCTCAAAAAATTGTTATAGATAAAAGAGTCTAGAACACCTTGACACCACAAAAGGCTTGAAGACAACCATATGGTTGAATATACTCAAGTTCTAACCTGTATAGAGGATTACTGTGCTCTAGCTGAGCTTAATAGATGCATTCACATTACTCTCACATGTTCTCAAGGAAAGGCCTTTCCACTCTCAAACCAGTTGTGCAAATTCTCTCCATACTATCTGAAGAACATAACACTTTCACTTTATTTACATCCTTTATTTTTTTTAATGCAAAATGTTGAATCAATTTACTGGAGAGAAGAAAGAAGAATCCTCCACAACATGCGACATAAGTTCAAAGCACACAGATAGAAAAAAAAAAAAAAGTTCAAATCATTCTACCCCATATAACAAGGTTTTCCAACTCTTTGGCACTAGACTAAAATTGAAGAAATCCCTACCCTTGAAGTAATCACCCTAACTTCGGCACCAAGTGTGATATATACAGGTGAATTTCCAACTAATAGCAAGTCAGAGTGATTCACAGGTGCATGGATAAAATACATCGTACACAAATAACCCATGGTTTCTGAAACATAGAAGCCAGAGTGGAAAATATTGTAAGCCAGTGGTTGGGGTCAGAAGCTACAGCAATCTCATGAAAAAGTATATATAGAAAAATTATGCCAACAATGCCACCTGTAACATAAATGAGTGCCATAAGATGTGCAATGATGCATAGACTACTGACAGCAGAAGCATGCAGAAGCATACCCCTTTTATTCTTTGCTCTGGTGAACTCCTTAGCCCTTTCAACCTCAGCAGCAACCTTCTTCAGCAGAACTTTCTCCTTTTTCTCTAGCATCTCAAGTGTCTAATATATATGAATAGCAGTAAGTTAGGAAGTATTCTTGCAGATAATGCAATATTTATAACTTTGAGTTGCATGACATAATCACATGACCTACAAATCATCCCAAAGTAGTTTATCAATGTAAATAAATGCTTACATATGCGCATGAAATTTGATGATTGAATGCCTTTTATTGGTATACATGGACACCTATACCGACCTAACATATAAAACTGCAAATATGGTAAATAAACAAGTTCATAGGTGATTATTTTCACAAAATTTCCTCTGACTGTCTGACATAATCGTTTTCATACCATAGTTTCATGAAAGAGTACATTCTCTTAGCAAATGTTCACAAACAATGTAGAAAATCATAATTCATTACAGAAAATCATATCCTCTATCTATGACATAATATTTTCGTCCACGTTGACTGGCATTCCGTAGTTATGTCCCATAGTTGCTAAGAGTACATTCTCTTAGCAAATTATGAGCTACCATTCGAAAAGTAGAAGTTTCTTCCAAAATAAAGTGATTAGATATGATGAAGACTTGTTTGAAAGCCATGTTGTAGACATATGGGAGCTATTGAGAGTGATAAATTTGGACAACCAAAATAATAGGAAAAGAGTAATCAATAAGAAGGATATGATAACTAAAGTATGGCCAAATCAGCACCCAACATCTATGCAGAAGATGCTTTAAAGATGTTAACAAATTGTTTCCCGGTCACTAGCTAACTCAATGGCCTCAATCTAGGCCCCTTGTAAGCATCAAGTTCATCATCTTTCTTATTCAAAAGAATATTTTCCATAATCATGCATGATTTCATGAAAAGAAAGCCAAGCCAATTTTCTCCAATAGATATGACGCATATTGGGTTGGAAAAAAGGTAATGTAGCAAGATGATGTTTTATAGTCCCGGAAACATAAATAACTTGTGCTTGTTTCTTTTTTCTTGTCAAAAGGTCTAAAGGCATCGTGCTTGTTTTTTGCCTTATCAAAAGGTCTAAGGGCATTCTATACAAGTGCAGACACTTCACAAGGTATTCTTCCCTGATGCGAGTTCTAAGAAGACATGGAAGTTGTTCAGACCCTTGTGGAGCTTGTTGCCATCAGAGCACACATCTAGCATTAGGCTATTAGCCAGAATCATTTATATAGCTTCTTATGCTCCAGATAAAAAGATCCTGAAGATGTGCTATCAGTTGTTTAATATCAGGGAATGGTTCTTCACATGCCAAGGTGGTTGAGTCCCAGCCCTAAGAAGGCTGGTTAGATTTAACAAATCAGGTTCCGCATCCCATTGGTGTATATTCTTTCCGATTGATAACTGAAAACATTTAATTATGATTTTGTTTTCAGTCTCCACCCCATACATAGCCATTGCAGATTCAGAGTAAGCAACCAGTATAAGGAACAGGACTTCCAAACTCGACACCAAAAAGAAAAATTAATCCCCCAGATCATGGCCTCCCAACACTATGGTGATCAAATTTGATTCACAGGATAAAACCATTACGCAAGATGCCAACCAATTTCGAATCACATATTGTCCCCAAAAACATGACACTAGATTCACCATAAAATCCCAAAAAAACATATTCTTTTAAAAATTTAAGAATTAATGGACAAACAAATAAAAAGAAGATGAAAATATTATAATACCTCGTTTAACTTGTCGAGGGTAGCCAAGGCATTCGCCTGCTCCTTGGGCTTTCCAAAAATCCTACTAAACATGGTGGACGTATTCTAAATAACTCGCCTCTGCAAACAAAACAACAAAATATTTCTCAAATTCCCAATCCCAACGCAAAACCCTAGACGACCGCTTCCAAGAATTCCTCCCTCCGATCCCAGAGATAATTTAGAAGAGCATCCTTTGGTCGATTCTGTCGAATCAAACGAAGGAGAAGACTGGAAAGGAAATAAAAGAAGCGATTTCGAGCGGTAATTGAACAAATTTCGCAAGAATTAGGCAGGAAACGTACCTAGCGTATCAAAAAGAGAGGATCGATCGATCGATGGATCGATCTAAGAAATTAGGGTTTTAGACAGAATGATCGAAAACGAGGAAGTATCGGTGGTGGGTCGATTGGTATGAAGTCGATGGCGAGGGTATCTTCGAGGAAATCGCACAGGAGGGGACGATAGATCTCGAAGTTCCCCGCGTGTGAAAGGGGCGCAATGGGAAAACTAATATATAGAGGGAATGATAAATTCACTACTCTTCTAATAGACTACGATCCGTTTTCGCGTAAAGTACAACCAGGGAGGAGTGGAATCAGCTTAAAGCGGAGTATATGTATCGATGACCCAAGAGACTCGCTTCCTCCGCTCTCTAATTCGGGTTGATTGGGGGATGACCAAAGACGGGCGGCGCGGTTCCGCACGCGCAAGCCAAAGGTTTACCTTACGTTCTAAGGTATTGCTATGTTCAAAGATGATTTCAGTTTTTTTTTTTTTTAATAACATGTGGGGCTGAAATTTTTCACCTAATTATAAATATATTATAATTATAAATTGAGTATTATTATAGTGATCATGGTTTTAAAAGAAGATTGTGGATTTGACTTTTGAGACTCCTACGCTATATTCCGAGTTTTTGAACCCGTATAATTTATAATGATCACATCCACCTTCCAAAAAATAGAGTTTGGGTTCATGACTTGAGTGGTGTATTTAAGATATTTAGTAGGTTCAGAGATGGTTTCAATCTTCTTTCTTTTAAAATTGTGTGTAGGGCTAAAAATTTTCACCTAATTATAAATATATTATAATTATAAATTGGGTATTATCATAGTGATCATGGTTCTAGGAGAACATTGTGGATTTGAGCCTCCTCTGGTGTATCCCGAGTTTTTAGACCTATATAATTTATAATGATCGCATCCTCCTTCCAAATGACTTGAGTGGTGTATTTAGAATATTTAGATGATGCAGGACGATAACTAATAGTTTTTATGGTCAGCTGAGATAATTATAGGCATGCGTCATAATATCGAAGATAATAAATTAGCATATTCACTTGTTTATGTGATTAATTTACTTTGTTTGGTCAAAATTGACGAGTTGATTGGCAAATTAATATAATAGGTATATATTAATTCTACAGGGGAGCTAGATTTGATTGTTAATTTTCTAGACCAACTGAAGCTTGAGCTTAGAGTGAGTTAAGATTGATAGATAAAATGATTGATAATCACAAGCATTGTTGACAAGTCTATCTTGAGACATTTAACTAGCATGAATTTGAATTAATTTTTATTGTAATATTTTTATAAGAACATGGTGCGACACGGTTTACTATTTCATCTTAGATGCATGGTGAAATGAGCTTTCTTGTCAAATACTCTTAATATTTTACAAAGGATAAATATTCGATTTTTTCTAATGGAAGAGTGAAGTCAACTCTTCTTTTTGGCCTATATCCTCTCAAAACACGTCTCTTTTAGATCCATATAAAATGTTCAGTATTATCAATATACATGGGATCTAAAGCGCACTGAGTAATGGTACAAGTATTGAAACCATTAAATGAGTATGCCAAATAAATTGACATGATCTTACAGAGGAATAGTGTCAGATTCGTTAATTGATCATAAAATTGACTTAATCATTCTTAGAAATTGCTGAGATTAAATATTGGGAAACAGCTTAAATAAATTGAGAATAAATATTTATTCACTTGTCTACAAAAGTGAATAAATATTGGACCAAACGAGCTTGCCCTTGGAATTCAGAACTACTTTCTTAAATTGGGAAACAGCTTCCTCCTTTCATGTATTCAAGTTAATATTTCAGTGATGTTGCTGAATAAATACTAATGCAGAATGACATATTAAAAAGAAGAAAAGAAGAATCAAACTTGATGATGTTTAACAATTTTTCAGATCAAAATAAAATTTCTATACAATTTTCTTGAGCATGCCCCTCAGTGGGAGAGCCCTGCATGTGCTTGAGAAGCTGATAATTTTCGAGAACATTATAGCACTTTCAAGAGCTGAACTTCAAAAACCAATGGCTCATTTGCATGAGAGAGAAGGCTTCTCCGTGGACCAAACTGTAAAAAACAAGTGTGGATTAAATGGTGTGTGTGACAGAGGATCATCTGATTGTATGTTTGTATCTAACCCAAGGAAAAAGGTCTCTAGCTGTATGTTGATCACCTTTCTTTTCTCTTTTTCTCTTTTTTCTTTTCAGGAAAAGAGTTCGGAAATGCCCAATTCGAACTTACAATATCACAAGTGGAAACGATTCGAATGGCCATGACCAAGCAAAAACAAAGAGATAATAGAATATGTACCTCGTCAGGGATTGGTTTCAAGTTCTCATTGACATACCCCACATTAGGAGGTATCAAAGCTCTCCTCTTGCCTGCAAATTAGCCCACTTTAAATAAGCACAACTGGCACTACTGCACAAGGCTGATCAGAATCTTAGTAGGACCCTGCTCCAAGTAAGGGAAGGAATTTTTATCACAGGTCTTTAAACTGAACATGAGAAAAGTTGTATCTGTTCAGTTATACATTAAATTTGATCATATATTTCATTACTTTTCTCTTTTTTTATACATGAAATATGAAATAATATGATATTAGAGTGATAGTTTGCCCAAATAAATCAAGGATAAATCCTTTGCTAAGAAGTTCTGAATCTGATTTTTTTTTTTTTTCAGATTTAGGGGATTCCACCACAAAACTGGTCAGATTATATATAATGAATCAGCAAATCTTTTTTTTTTCCCAGCTTTTATTTCATCAGTCTTTACTCTCTCCCCCTCCCCAACAAGTTGTATATACACTGGCTACATATCAGAAGAATGGCAAATTTTCAAGATCACAGACTCAGTTTTACTTAACCCTGATTGCTTCTTTTCAAATTTTCTGAGCATATTTTTAAGAAGGCAACTACAAATGGACAAATCTAAGCTGCTAAAATCTTCAAGCTTAAGAATCTACCTCCAACCTTCATGCCAACTAAAACATCTTTCAAGCCCTTTATGATCCGTCAAACAAGGTGGAGAAAATTAACATTTTAAACAGGCAGAAAAACTCTAGATAGAAAAGCATGGAGCAAGAAACAAGCAGCAACAAATACGGTGTTTGCACCATTGAAAAAGAACCAGTTTAAAAGCAAGAAAAAGCTAGTATACCTCTTTTTCATCCAGAGAGAGTACCACAGGCCTGCTTTCACCATCAAATTGGTTCACCGTGCTACATTTGAATTCACATAGAGCATAAGGTCAAATAATGGTATTGATTTGCAGAATTGATATTGTAAGTGGTTAATAGGATTATAAATCTATTAGGTTCCTTTCCCTCCTCCATTGTTCATAATCCCACAATCAAATATCATATGACCTAGGGCCAAGGGACTCTTCCAACACCAGGTTATTGGATCAAGGGATAACTCAAACGAATGGAACTTGGCTGAGATGGAAAGGTTTTTTTGGGTGTTTTATGTGTGTGTGCATGTGGGTGGCCGGGGGAGGAGGGGACACCCTAGAAAGATATATCCAAACAGGTGATTTTTGAAAATCTTGGGTCCAAGGGTTCGACTAGCCTCCCTGATCTCCTGCTTCTGTCGGCCACCATGTTCTCCTCACCGGATTCCCACCTCATGGGAATTTTCTGCTGACATGGCGGCCAGGCATTTAACAGGCCCCTTAATTTGCATCATTCATTCAAAATAACAAATAACAATTTTCATCAAAGCTTCAACTTCAAATTTGGGATCTATGCCTGCATCATAATACTAAAATGAGATCATTGATGCGCATAGTTAGATCTAAGAAAATCTGCTTTACGGAAGCAACAATTACAGTTTTACCTGTGCACAAAATATCCATTTGAACGCCGGCAAACATAGTTAATTTCAACCAAATCACCTTCATGTGCTTCCAGGCCCACCCCTTCAACAATATCTTGAAATGGAAGAGATATATCATTCATGATGGTTTATTAGTGACAGAAGTTCAGCGAATCAACTTTTGTTGCGCATAGGAAAAAGATCAAAATTCTAGATTAATTTATAAGGAATCACTACCTTGAAATTTTACACCACTATTTAGCTTTTGATACCTGCACACTTCAAAATCAAAATAAACATGCTTTTAAGAAAACATAAGATTTTATGAACACTTCACTGTACTCTGTCAATAGTGTTAAAAGCTAACAAATAACGTGAAACCTGTATTCAAAAACATAAATTCTCAAAATATCAGTCCCTAATTCAAATTAAATCGCATTACCAGATCAGCTCAGGATCCTTAGCCTCTTGCAGTGGTGCTGAAAGACTTGGGTTAGCATAAAATGCTGCAGCACCAAGAGCCACAAATTCTGATACAAATCTCCTCTTGGATATCTTGCAGAAATTATCAGGGGCGAAACCTTTACACAAGAACTTCACCCAGATCTTCTGGGGCTTCTTTTTATCCCCAAATCTGTTTAACACAAGTTGTTGTCACTTTGGCATTCCAGCTGAAAATGCAACAATATTACCTCCCATGTTCAAATGATCTAATACGCAATCGATGATCATTGAAGACAGCAGTGATATAACAAAGGAAAACTTGTTTCACTGCAGACTCTAATTCCGTGTCATGGTCAAATCACTTTGATCTGATTGCAGACATAAAGACCACAAGGTTTCATTTCAGTTTTGACACTGTCAAAAACATTACAACTGCAATCAATTGATTTTAATTTAAGATTTCAGCTTGTCTTTTTCCTTCATTTCTACAAGTATCAAAAGCAAATGCAACCTAGCAATATATGAACCGACAAGTAAAACTACACCAACATACAGAGTGCCATGGCATGCATGTGTCCAGTCATAACTTGCAGGACCAAGCTCCTTACCAGTGCTCGCGGCATAATTTACCAATATTTATACCATTCCAAGATGACACTCAAATTTTCTCACCTTCTTTCAAACATCCTACAAATTTTTTTGTCCTTCCCAAATGGAACAACAACTAAGGGTTGGGTGTGACCACCACTTCTCTGTTATCTCACTAGTCGCTAGTCACTATCTAAACAAGCAACGCACTTCAAAGTAATGAAACATAATGTAATTTATTTTTTCCCCTCTAGAAACATGAATCAGGATAAGTTGCTCTATTCTCCTTGCATACCTACTAGTTCAGCCAAAATTTAGCCGGCCAGCTACCTCGGCCAGCACAAGGATGCGAGTTTTCATATTTAAAAGTCAAATTAGATTATTCCAGGTGGATTGACTTCCACATTTCAATGCATTAGTTCTTGTAACACATCGATATGCGGCAAGGCATCTAAAATTGAACTCCATAGTCTTAATTGACTACTAAGTTGTTTCTTCAAAACAAAATTCAGAACACTTCTCACTAACTGGAAAAAACATTATCTTTATCAATGTTTTAGAAAGAAAAAAAAAAGGAAAATTAAAAGGGAAGGGCCTAAAAGTTTCACAACCGTAGTCTTCCGGAGGGAAAACACAAGATGAAACCTTTCCTGTTATTCTATCATATGGACAGAAAGTACAGCAGAATGCGAATTCAAAATTTTAACTTGCTGCAAATAATAAAGATGCTCCAGATTAATACTACTGCACAAAGAGAGAGAGAGAAGGGGGGGGAGGTGAACGAGGGAGTAGAAACAAGAGGCGATTTTTGGTGATTACGTGGAAGGGAGGCAGTTGCGGCGGCTAATCGGAGTCAGGGATCGAAGGGCCCAAGCCTCCATTCCAGTAGCGGAGAGGAACGAGCGAAAAAGGATGGGACGCCGACGCAAAAAGAGATAGCAAAAGGCCAGAAAAGGGTTGCGGCGAGATAAGCGTATTAAAGAAAACACTTCCCGGCGTACGTGGGTGCATCGTTTGCCACCATCTCCAATTTTTAGTTAATGATTTTATAGAATTTCATGATTTTTACACTGCTTTGAGAGATTCTTTTTCCCCCCTACCATTCTAGAATTAGAAAGAGATGGTTAGTTAATACAAGAAAAAAAATCATTTAAAACAAAACCACCATCTGAGCATAGATGTTTGGACAAAATTTACCAAGGAATTTTGAAAAAAAAATTAGAAACGACAAAAGCAAGAAAATAGTAATCATAGCGTGCTTTTCATATTTGTTATTTGGATAATTACAAAAAATATAAAAAAATTATGGTAGTCGAAATTAGCTAAGTACATGTTCAGTATTGTATTAAAAAATACTTTCAAAAAATAAATATTCGATAAAAAGATCTTTAAAAATACTGACAAAAAATTTCAATTTCTAGCTGCTGCTTTCATTTTTTTTTTTAAAAAAAAAAAACAGAAGCAGACAACAAACAAACTCTAAATATTGGACTGTACATAGCTTGACTTATATTTGGATTACTAAGTAGTCTCTTTTTTTTTTTTCGCGGGGCGGGGCGCGGGAAAGCCTAGAACAAGGAAGGAAAGAGGAGGCAGGCAAAGGAAAGAAAGAAAAAGCTAGAAAAAAAACACATTACTATCAACCCTCTACAAGGACAACACCCAAGTTACAACAGATAAAATCTTTTGATCAATGGTCAAAGGAGAGTCGTCCAAGGACATAAAGGAGTTGAGGCTCCTCAATGAGGATGGGCGGAGTTGGGCTGGATTGGATTGGTGAGAACGTGAGAAAGTTTGAGAGTAGAGAAGGTGGATGAGAACTTGACACGAGATGGTGTTTCTTTTTTTATAAAAAAAAAATGACGACTTTGAGAGGAAGACGCTGTTTTTTTCCTCTCCTCCTTTCTAGCTTTCCTCTATAATATAATTCAAACATTGCGACAAGAACTTAGCGCACGAGGATGGCCGATAAATTTTTTTTTACATGAAATCTCTATTATGATTAACACTTAAATACACTAATTCCAAACAAATCCAATGAACGAGCGACCATTATGATAGGCTTTTGATGATGGTCTAGTTAGTATACACGTGTAGCAGCAGCAGTATCAGCTGGCATTATTAGGTATTGGGCATATTATGTGCCGAATACCTTGGGATGATTTTTTTTTTTGAATTTTTGGATGCATCCATATTAAATGTGCATGAACCAATCGTTCTAACAATTAATATATATAATATATAGGACACACTCACCGATGAAATCTATCCTTTCAACTACCAAGATGGTAGCACGACGGAACGAGGCTAAGATTCCACCGGAGTGGCTCAGATTCGAAACGCACTAGTGTCAATTAAATGTGGGAACCGAATGCCCTCCACCTAATTTGTCCGGTAGAGTCGTCATTTGATCCGCCGGTACTGAGATGATGCTGGAATGACGTATTCACACGTAGAATAACCCACGGATCGAAAAGAGTATGAGTAAAAAATAGCCATCTTGTCTACCAGCATCGAACATTCCCTGGTGGAAGAAAGGCCCAGTGAGAGCTGCTACGTGGATGAGGTTCCCTCTCAACAACGTTCCACCCACCCCCCCAATTGCCTAAAAAAAACAAAAAAAACAAAAAAAAAACCCTACCCTTCTAGTTGAGCCCATGCAACTGTAAAGCTCTAATAATGTAACACAAAACAGAGCTTTAGTTGCACACCGCATTCCGCAGCAGATGCGATTGCTCCTGACAAGATGGCGCTTCCAACTTGGCATGGCCTGTTGACATGCAAAGCAATATATTTAGTAATGGGAGCGACATGGTAAGTTCTGTTTGTGTAGAAAAATCATCTCAATGCCCAATGTTTCAACAGCTTCCTGATATCAATAATAAACAAACAGATATCGAGCTAAAGAATCTTCTCTACCAGGCAAGGTAAGCCATGAAGCGCGCTGTGGTTGAACAAAGAAACTTGATGCCGACATTAATATTTGAAACCAACAATACCAACAAATAATATATTCTCCTGAGTATTTTACAATGAACACACCATCGAAATCCAGTAATTTTGTACAAAACATTACAACGGACTCCAAATTGGAGCTAAGCTAAATCAAGCAGCTCATGTATCGTTGACTTGAGAGTGAAACACAAAGCTCGGGAATGTAGTTGTGATGTCCCTGTCCATGAGGTGCATGACAGCAACATTAACACACACAAAAAAAGAAAAAGAATCATATGAATGGATGCTCAATTAAGATTAAATACATTTAATGATAAAAAGTCAATAAATGTTATATGAACTAACATATTTGTTCTAGAACCTGAAATGATCATTATCTAATTTGGAGTCTATTTTTTGTCAAAAATATTAAGTTTGAACCAACTCCTTGGCAGGCTGTCATCACACTGGAGGAGGCAAAGAGCAGAGTGCATGTTGGTGCCACCTTGTCAAGTTGGCAAAGTCATTTGGAGGTGGTACCCAATATTCTGGGTTTAAATCCCATCAACAACTGGGTAACCACCTCCCAGCCCCCACCCATCCATGGTCCGAGCACAAGGGTGTGGAGGAGAAGAGGGGAGGGGCCCAAAGGCTTCAGATATATATATATATATATATATATAGATAGATAGATAGATATAGATATAAAGGCCAATCAAGATGCCGTGTCAAATAAACAACAGAACATGAAAACTGAATAGCAAAAAAAGAGGGGGGGGAGATTAGGAAATCAAACATTACATTTTATGAACCATTAAAAAAGGGAGAAAATATTTTACTTGAGGTATTGGAGGGTCATATTCTTCAAGAGAGAGGGATGTCGCAGGACAAGACTGCGCCACTCTTCCTTGTCAATCTTTCCATCTTGCTTTGTATCAGCTTCCTCAAATGTCTGGGACAGAGGGAAAAGGAAACACAGATTGCTCAAAGATAGGTAGATGGTAATCTTAACACAATACCCATCAGGAAACTACTGTAAGTAAAGATGTAGCCCACTAGCATTCAGCAGTAACATATATAGACTGGCAAAGGGTTACATAGATCACAAACAGTGTACCACAATCAAGCATTGTGCAGCATTAGGAGACTGTTTGGTTACTACATAGGGAGCAGAAATAGGAATCCACATATATAACTGGCTTACATGTTTTTTACTTGACAGATATGGCCTATCGCACAGGGCACCTCTCATCCCACTTACCACACCCCATTCACCTGAGACTCCTTGGGCAGTAGTTCAACTATATTTAGAGCATCATCTTTTAAAAATGAATGCCAGAAAACTTTGCTTTGCCCAGAAATTTTACTGATGTTGAGCCAGAGCAGATAAAAATTGTTCACATGTTAACAAGTTATCCCAGACTAGTCCTAACATATCAAGAGATCCTAACATGAATAAATGTTCATAAGAATAAGATCAGCTACTCCAAATACCTAATAGGAAAGAGGCCACAACAGTGGCATGCCTCAGATCACACACAGTCAAAGAATCCAATAGCATTTCTTTTTTCTGTTGATCAAGAAAGGAGTAGCATTAAAAAATATAATAGTAAAATTATGTCCTAGATAGAGTCTCCTCAAGGGCATTGATATATAATGAATCTCACATCCCCTAAGAGCTTTAAATTTATTATCCAACCAAGATGAGAGTAATGAGCCAACATGAGTTCCTCCACTTTGTGATTTCCAGACAACTGGCTCCCACAACAATACTACTTTAAGAATCACCTCAAGGATCCGTGGAGAATGATGTGGTTCGTTTGGCCTAAAATAGGCTTAGCTTGTTTCATCCATTTCAATTACCTTTCACTATCAAATGCATGCACAGAAAAGAAGCACAGCAGAGATGGTAATCATAGCTGATTGGTTTGGGTTTTTCTGTTACTTTGTGTTGGATGGATTGACTGCAATGTACTTTATAAACAAAAAAAAAACATTACAAAAATCCAGAAGGCTATATGAAACTAAATAAGTAAATTCATAACTCATGTATAGAATCTAATTCAATACTATTACAAGTTAAATGAGAACCTTATCAATGATACTTTCTATGACATCATCTGACAGATTCATGCCAGACTCGGAAAGTGTAGCCACTACCATTTGCTTTACCTGGAAGAATAGAAAGAGACTAAATATTTCAAGAAGCAGATTGAAGATATCTGACTGTCACAAAAGACAACAAGAAATACCTAACATGATAAAATTATCAAACTTAAATGATAATAAGTAGCAACAAGATCGTTCTCAAAACATGTATAGCAAAGAAAATATTCATTTGTATTCAAAGACAAAAGGTAATGACACATTATCACTTGGTAGGGCTATCGTCAGTTATACTTAGCTATCATCATACAGATGCAAATGGGTCAGTCCATTAGGCCAAAGGGGCCTCACTTGATTAATGGATTGGGTTGGCTCAAAGAAGGTCAGTTTGAGCCTAAAACATCAAACTAAACCTGCTTTTACTTATTTGGTCATCTACTCACCTAATCTAAGGTGAAGGCTCTTCCCTCTCATGGCATTTATGGATGGCTGATGCAGGTGGCTTCAGCAATCTCTTGAATGGTCTAAAAATAAGTTGATATATGATCATCTTTCTCTAGTCAATTTATTTACAAATGACTTCTCTCTCATATACATGCTTGCTAACTTTTGGGAGGCATGAGAGTGTCAGATCAGACCTTGGTCAAGAACTGCAAGTTTGTAGGGCTTGGCTTGCTTTTAGTCTTAATTGGGTCAGACCAAACTAAGTGTTGGAGTTTAGCTACTCAAGTCAGGTCAATCCAAATCCAGCCTAACTTGGTCTGATTGTAGATCAAATTTTGTACAAATAGGTAATAGAAAACTTAAGCATAAATTTCCTTATCAGCAAAAAAGACAAAAGGGTGTCTCAGTGCATGAGACTCTAGCCACTTGTGGGGGGTCTCAGAAGGGTCGATATATGCAGCCTTACCCTTGCATGCGAAGAGGTGGCTTCCGTGTTTCAAACCCATGACACCCAGGTCACAATAAAGCAACCATACCATTGTGCTAAGGCCCACCTTCTAATAAAAAGGCAAAAGGCTTTCATAGAAATCATTTTGACAAAAAAGATCATCATACATGTGCATATTGCTCACTCAAATTTCCATCCAATAGATGTATTCCATGCCTACTGATAGAAAATACCAAAAGGAATAGAACAAAAATTTGAATATTAAAATTCTTTTCAAAGTGTGACTCTAAGGTAGTGTTTGGATGTTGGATAGCTAACCACGGATGGAAATTCTTAACTACAGGTAACCATCCCTTAATCACTAATCCCTAAATTAATAACATCCCATGCTTGGAGATTTGAGGGTTAGTGAGTTAAGTTGTGGAAAAAAGTGAATAAGGAGAAGAGAGACTTTCATGGGTTGAACTTATTTCGCCTTGTTGGGGGGTGGGGGGGCTTGAAATAAGTTTAGCCTAGTTAAGCACCTTTTTGGTGCATTGACTAGCTACTTTTAACACCTCATTTTTTTTTGCTGTGTTTGGCTGGTTAAGTGGATAACCATTCACTAACCACCACTTCACCAGCAGACAAACACAGCCTAACAGTCTGCTAAAACCATGTGTCGCATGCAAACCATGACACATGCACACGCTTGCACCCCCATTAACCCACGCACTTGTGCATGCACACTGACAGATCCAATAAAGTAGCCAATTGAAGGGTCCAGAAGGATGTCCTGTGAGAGCAGTCATCTCAGGTCTCAATTTATCTTCAATTCCCATACCAATAGCCATACAATATCAAGCTACCCTTTAGGTTACTAAGTCACACACCATACATGTCACTCCACATATAGCACTGAAATATTATAAAGATACCAATGGAGCAAGACAAGGCTCGCCAATGTATCCATAATTTACTAACAGTTATTTGATTGATCAGAAACTGTAAATACCTCTTGCCTTTCAATAAAACCTTGCTGCTTGAGATCATACAGCTTGAAAGAAACTGCAAGTTGATATCATGTGTGAGTTTCTGATCCAGCATATTTAAATCAACAGCTTTGAGAATCAAGATAAAAATTAAAGGAAAAGAACATCCAAATGGAGATAACACAAAGCATGTTAGTCTTAGAGGATGAACACCATGTATTTAACAGAATAGCCTATACATGTTCACTTGCCAATCTCTGTTGATTCATAACCTCATCTTCTTTCAAGATAAACACCGATTGGCTAAATGCAACACAAGCACATTTCTGCAAAAAAAAATCTTCTGTAACCGCAAGCACATTTCTAGGGGAAGAACAAAAAAGGAACATGTATTCTGTCGAGCTGTGTGTAAGGGAATGATTTTGAAGGAGATATCTATACTTATAAATGCCTTTTGTTAGCTGCATTATATAACATGCACTCACACAGCAAAAACGTAGGCACATGCGCACACACACATGCATGCATGCAAGTTCACAGAACAACGCAAGAATAAATCGTTCTATTTTTTTTTTTAGTAGAACTGTCTTTAAAATCATTAGCGGATACAATATGGTGGCGAATTTTGAACCTCCAACTATATAGGCAAGATCAAGCAATCAACTAACAATCTGTGGGTCTTGGTGCCCATCTAGTGGCATTCATGAGTTTTCCCCCAGCTGCCACACAGTCATTTAGGTTACCATGGGATGTACGTCAAACATACCGACAACAAAGCAATACCATAGCGCCTCTGGCACTAATTGCAAGAAACTTCAAACTCATACGCTTCCAGAGGATATTGCTTGTATGGTTGCTCAAGGCCCTTAGGCAAGTCTAGAGCTCCTAAGGGTATATAATAAATCAGTTTTCTATCAAGAAATGAAGTCCAATAGGGTGGACTTTTCTATCTCATTTTTACATAGTTGTTTGCTGATGCTTTTTCTAGCTACTTTATTACATAAAATTGGCTTCTGTTTAGTCTTAGGCAGCACCTTTATTTGATGTTTTTGTGATTATTCCATTATATAATGTTGGCTACATAGAATTCAAGTTTACAATCTTTGCTGTCATTTTCTCAAATAAACATTTGTTCGATTAATTTCAAAAGTGCCATTTAATAGCAATGGATAGCCCTGACTCCCCATCACACCATTTTTTGCAGGTATCGAAAAGATTGACAGTGAAAACAAGGAGATGCATACAGATTTCAATCAGTACCAAATCTTCATAGCTTCTTCACTCTTTGCAGTTTGATAAAAAATGGCTGTCACATCTCCATTTTGTCAAAAGAGTCATTTCTTTGAAAAAGAAATTTCCAATATTATGATGAATTGTAATGCTACTGTTATTATATAGGTTAGGAAATGTTATTATATAGGTCGTCTTTGAACTTTATCACTCTCGTCCTTCTTTACTCCAGATAGTTCCATTATATTATCCATGAAAGCATGGTTCAAAGTTTCTTTTCAGTTTTCAGTTAATCATACCTCAATGGCTAAGCCTTCCATGACATTGCTTGAATCTTGATAAGAGATTTGACATATAAGAACGTGATTACCAAAAGTCAGTCGGAAGATACTTAGAATATAAACCCACTCCACCGTAAGTCCTTCATAATAAACACCTTTCTTCATGCTTATAACTACCTAAATTTTCTACTTCCCAGTACATAATGGTTGGTCCAAATTTGACATTATGTAACAACATTGAGAAAGCTAAGAGTTTTAGGAGTTATAAAGATTTGCAATTATCCAACCAAAAACAGAAGGTGAAGAAGAATCCACTAGGCTAACGCATAAAAGCAACCAATGTATGCAGGGACTTGGCTGTATCTTTTGTGTGAAACAAGGATTCATCTTCCTTCATGCGTATCCACTGCTGGCTTTGAGATCTGTGCGGGCAGATGAATGATAGAGTTCAAAGCGCTTTGAGATCTGTGCAGTGGATGATCCAACAGCAGATTCAAGCAAAGGAAGGTGAATCCTTCTTTCGTGCAAAAGATACAACACAAATCCTGCATCCGGACCCTTTGAAACAGGTTCATTATAAGAAATATGCCAAGAGAAAATATTTCATTTTTTAGCACTTCGAAAAAAATCGTAAGAGAGGAGCTTACATTAACGAACAAGGCACCCAACTGAAAAGAACAGAGGGGACAAAAGGAATTTTTAAGCCAATCACATATCAATGGGATAAGGTTCTTTGCTTGTAGGTAAGATCATGGTTTGTAAAGCATTTCCAAACAGCTATCACATTTCATGCACGCTTGCAGCAACAATTTGTTGATAAAATTTACGAATATGCTCTGGCAGTTGTTTGGAGGAAAGAAAAGGGCGGTCTCGTCTTTCTCGGTATGCTGCAGAAGCAACTGCGGCAAGCATGCAGCAGCAATATGTTGACTTGCTAACTAATATAGTAAAACAGGAAATCTAAGGTTTTAATAGCACTGCTGAAAAAGAATCACAAATATATGATCACTAATAACACATACCACACTATCCTTCTAAGCATGAATCAGCACACAATAACAATGATTCAAACGGCAGATTTGTTATGATATTTGATTATTTTCCATATGGCAAGAATTAAGAGAATAAACTTCAGGGAATTTCTTCTTCTAAAAAGAAATATCAAAACGAAAAATCAAGACAATGAGTTCTAAATGCTAGGTAAATGATATGAAGATTCAGTTTGAACTATGAGATATCAAAACAAGTTTGGTTAGCGAGGGTCTAAGATTGCTTATTGAAAATAATCTCAACACTCGAACAAATGGATCAAAACATGCTTGATACTGTCCAGTGTTACCATATGATATGTGCAAGGTGCTTCAAGTGTAATATAACAGAATGTTTCACATCAAATCTGGATTTGAATTGAAAAAGATTGTGCAAGAAATATTTAAGATATGCATCCCAGAAAGTTATAGTCACATAATATGGAAGCACAGAAAAATGTGCAAGGCATGACTTTTAGATAAGCCCTTAAATTTCACTTGAAGTAGCCTCTCCAATAAGCCTCAAGGAATTGTTTAGGTGTCATTACACAAGAACAAGACAAGTCTTAGTTAAGGGTTTTCCAATAGCTTAACATTATCCGGAACAATTTAGAAGCTCAATTTTCATAAAATAAAGAAAAAACAAGACTTTGCTTTCCCGTTAACCGAAAATGGATAAATTTATTTGGAAAAAAATTGTACATAATCAAATAGAAGAGTCCGGAACATACATTCAATTTTATCATCAATTGGAGCATTTGGATGGAAGACCGAGAGAGCACGTGCAAACTCTTCAAATCCTAGAATTCCATTGTGATTTGTGTCAAACAAGTCAAATACCTGCAAGGTTTGAAGCATGTGACCTTTATAAACAGATTTGCCACCAAAGCAGCAAATCACCTGGATATTTCTAAAAGTCTGGTTCTAGGAGCTAATTAAGGAGGCTCAAAGTACAAAAAAGTTTTGTTTTAAAAAAAAAATTTCATTAAACACATTTTTCATCATAAGAGCAAATTATCTGAATTTTTTTATAATTTCCTGCTTCTACGCATTAACAAAAGAGGCTAAGTACAAATTGGCTGTGTCTAGAGGAAAACCCATAGTCAAGCATACATACAAGTTATGAGTTACTTATAACCATGGTTTGCCGTATCGGTACGTACCGGTCCAATACCGGATCAGCGTGGAATCCAGTACCGGTAGTTTATTATTAGAGAATCGGTATGGAACCGGTACGGACCCGGTTCGAATTAGTACGGAACCGGTTCGGACCGGTACGCGACTGGTACGGGATCGGTTCATACCGGTCCGGGCCGCCACCGGTACGCCGACCGGTATCGGTACGGCGGACCTTGCTTATAACCATCATAACCAACAGACTTATCACACTTGAACTTCTCTAATTTGTATGGGTGAAAGTGGATCGGATAATATCCGTCCGGATCTATTTTCGTATCTGAATATATTTGGATATGGATAGAAATTTGAGCATCTGACTAATATCCGTATCTGTATCCATATCCGTCACAACTATCCGATCCGTATCCGAATATCCGATTACATTTATAACTCTATTTGATTTTATATGGCACTCATGAACTTTAAGAAAAATAAATAACCATATTAACATGTTATTAACTTGATTTATCACCTACTTAGTAATATCTTTGATTATGTGGCAATAAAATTTGATTATCCGATTTATATCTGTATTTATATCCATACTTTCGGTATTCGATTTGTATCCATATCTGTTTAAAATAAATATAGATATGAATTTTTGCATCCGACAAACATCCATATCCGTATCTGTATTCATCAAACAAAACAAATATGGATATGGATATGCTAGTATCCTATCCGTATCCGATCTGATTTCAACCTTACTAATTAGCATGGTTCGCAACACTGATTTCGGAACCCATACTAGTACCATGCTGGTACAATGCTGATATAGGTTGATTCATGGTACTAACACTCAGTACATCCTTATACTGAGTATTGGTTCGCTAATGGTATGGTACAGTAATACCGACGATATGGTTTGATATGGTGACCACATAACGAATTTGTAATACAAAAAATCGTCAAGTAAATTAAATTATCAATTCCATCTTTGTGAAAACCAACCAAAACTTTAAAAAAGGAGCTTGAAGATATCCCACTAATGGTAAAAGAAGGATAGGTGTAATTGGAAAAAGAAGACCTAGTGTCAGCAATGCATATAATCGCACTTTTATAGTTTATTAACGAAGTTCTTCATCTATATATTATATATGAAATATTAAGGACAAAAACCATCCGGCAAGTTTGTGCACTTTCCATCACAATCATAGGCATAACGTAACAAGGGTGGGGAAAAAACATCTTTCTCATCTCCAAAGCGAAAACACAACCGGATGCCTAGTCTTAGGCAGGTTTGTAACCACCATACTTAGGTTCCAACAACCTAGGTCGTTGCTATATATGGTTAAACCTCCTAGCTTAAACACAAGCTGCCCACCTAGACCTAGGCACGTTAGGTTTAGGACTATATTCTGGGGCAAGCCAAGGGCATTATGTAGATCAAGAGTGTGGATCATAACATCTCCTAGCTCTCTTATTGGATATAACACCTTATCTCAACTTACAGCTTAGAAATTTTTCTAGGTCTGAGTTAGTTGTTTATTCCCAACTTTCAATCGATTTTTTGTTAAAGAAAATTGGTAGAGCTGATTGTTGCATTAAATTGGATTGTTTGAACATCCTTCGTAAAAATAAAGAATTTGTCATTATGCTAGTTAACATGCCATAATGTAAATAATCTAGTTCTGCAAGTAAAAATAAAAGTTTTTATGTTAATTTACCCTTTTTTATCTTTTTGTCTGTCTTATTTCTAATCTTCTAGTCTATATATCTGTGAATTTTAATTTTTTTAATATTTTGATATAAGCCTTATTGTTTACACAATCTGTAGCCTTCCACCAAAGTGCTATGCAGACTCATGGCCACCACATACTGGAGCTACCCTGTCGAAATTAACCATAACCATCTACACAAGGCAGCTATATTTTATGACATTAAAAGGGAACACCATGTATGGAATAGACGCTAAAGAGACATATGATGCCATATGCCCGAGGCCACAGCCTATAAGTCAGATATTTAATAAGGGAAGAGAGTAAATTCCAGACATTCAAGATGATTCTATAACCATTTCTAAAATGTTCTGATCAAGCAATATCAATCATACACTTCATATTCTCCTGATGGGATCGTTTTTTCTTGAGAGAAAATGGGCCAGAACCCAAATATTCTCTTGACAGTAATGTACCATGAATTTGAAAAAAAATGATTTGTACTAGATAGTTTATCAACACAGCTATGATAACCTAGCTTCATTTCATCTCAGTGGTCTATAAGTTTGCGCATAAACATATTCCTTGAATCAAGATTTTAACAGCTAAAAGATTAACTAAGTTTTAATTCGCTTCTTTAAAGGAATGAACATATATAATGCTTCCAGAAAAGGTTAATTTCCATAAGAAAGATACCCGGTCAGCAAATAAGCTCTCCTTCTTGTTAGTCTTGAATAAAGCCAATTGGAATTCCTCCTGCAGGATCATTAATAAAACAACTCAACTAATAGAAATATAAAGTACATCACGAAAGATGATAAACTAAGAACCCACACAAAAAGGGGGGAAAATCTTAACATGGCCCCAACTTTAAAAGGGCCCAAATTTCAATCACTGCCATGGCAGAAGAATTTGACATCACACATAGCAATGGTGAAAACATATTTTGCATAAATTAATATTATATAATCACATCATATAATATAGACCAATAGCAGCAGTATTGTAAGCTTTCGCTCCATATAAGATTAAGCACTAAATTTTTGAACTACTGATTCCACAAAAAATGGATGCATAAGCATTATTTTATCTTTGTGTATCAAATGAAGTGTCTTACCTTGTTGATCAGCCCGTCATCAATCACAGCACTACTGATCTTTTTAAAAAGCTCGTATAATGCTTCTATTTCACTTACACTGACTGTAAATAAAGTATGCAAGTGGAGTCAATTTCATCTGGTTTGGCTCAATAAATAGCTGTGTATAAAAAGCAAAAGACTATGATATTCAAAAAAGAAAACTGTATAAAGATCAAAGAGCAAATCTTCCCCCAAGTAAAGCTTTTTTCAGATTCACTAACAACAGGTGCGAGATAAGCAAGCATACATCCTCCCCAGTAGTCAATACCATGAAGAAATTAGAAGGTAATAGTTGACATACACACTGTTTCCCTGGCTAAACGTTCAGGATCCTGAAGTCCTTTTGTCTGCTTGTACAAATCAATATCACAGCACTTTAACAGTAAAGCAAATAAATGCTTGAACGCCTCTAGGCACTGCAACATGATATTCCTTGCTCATCAACACACTCCATACCTGCACTTTAAAGAAATAAGTTAAAACTTCCAAACAAATTAGAATTCGAACTACAGCCTTATTGGGACAACCTTTGAACCATTTATGTCTTCTTCCAACCCAAGCCCAAATGCAAAGGATCATAGAATGTAAAGTGCAGCCCAGAACTCTATCTGAAAGGTAAAAACTCAATCATTGGCTGAGCTAATTGAAAGAATCAGATGCTATGTAGAATTGCAATAACATGTATCATATACCACATCTGGAATGCATGGAAAATGAATATCAAACTAATTATTTTAAGTTTTAAAACTCAAATGAGCCAGGGAAGTAATCCTTCAAAAGAATGAACAAAGAAGGATCTCATAGACCAAACTAGATGAATTTAATGCAACACTAATGTGTTAAAGGAATCCATGAGATGATTCAGGGAAAAATCAACTTGTTAAGGTAATCTGTCTCTGTAGTACACTGATGCAAAGAAATTTAGACACAGAAAACTGCACAATATGCCTAAAGAGAAGGTGGTGGTCATAATTCCAGAGAATTCTAACATCAAAACTCAATTCTTCCCTCACAAGTACCGGTGCACTTTCCAAGTCAAGATTTCTTTGCCACAAATGATTCACGAAAACATTCTACCTGTTGCATACCCTCCTCAATTTCCTTCCGAATCCGTCAAAAGCTATTCCGACCTCTTTCTCTACAAACTCATCAATCTATAAGCTCCAGAGATCAAACAAACTTTGGGGATTCTACGCCGAATATTCAATCGAACCCTAGATTACACTGAGACAATAAACGTGTGAGCCAAATATAGGTTCACGACATTTCCTCACCAAATAAAAAATCAAGAATATCATCAGAAAACCGCCCAAAATTTTATTTTCCGATCAAAATCGATCAAGCAACGTAAAGACATGACGCAAGAATTCAAATCCAAGATAAATCTAGCTACCAAAAAAAAATCCAAGGTAAATCTACGACTCTTCTCAACTCCGATCTCCCCGATGAGAGAGGAACCACCGCTCAATCAGGACGAACCAGGGTACCAGGGAATCCAAGAAACAAGGGGAAGGGGGGAGAGAGAGAGAGAGAGAGATTACCAGTAGGAGAGAAGGATCCTTGGGACAAAGGAGGAGCCGAGATTCTCCATCTATGCCTTCGAATCGCCCCGAAGCAAACTTCTTTACCTATTTATGTTTTTTTTTCGGGTTTTGTTTATTTTTGCGTGTTTTCTATTTTGAGTATTGATTGGCTCGTGATGAGTGGGATAAATAGCAGTTGCCGTCAAGGTGAACTGGCAGCTGAGAATATTTTAAAATATTTGAAACGAAAAAGTTTGGATCTGGTCACCGCCTCGGTGGCCTAAGCTTCATCACCTAACCCAGCGAAACCGAAACAGGCGGGCCATCTTTGGACCCGCACAGGTCCAGTGCACCAAGGCCCGGCCCGTCTAAAGAACCTCGCATAAAAGTTCCATGATCTAATGCTGTTAGAAGGTATCATAGTTGGTCTTAACACGAATTACACGTATCATATCCAAATTTGTTAATATTCAGAAAAATATTTTACTCAACATCCTTTACGAATCATTCACTAAAATTTGCAAAAATTTCAAATTGATGTGAAAAGACACGTATAAAACGTTTTATACATTGTATATATGTATGAAAATGAGAAGAGTTTTGGAGGAGGGATTCGAAGTCATATATTCATGATTGCATCATACGGAATTAGTCGGCTTAGAAGCCACTTATATTTCTTAAGAGTGGCAATTGATTTAGATTCAGTTAGATATGGATCGAGTCTAATACTAGTTAGATCAAAAATTTATCAATTTGAACTTAACTTGTTTATTAAATAGGTCAGAAATTCTGATCTGAGTTCGATCTATTTATTGAACGGATAACCCAACCTGACCCACATTGTCTGCTTATTAAATAGATTAAACAGAATAGAAATGAATTAAGGAGATTTTAAATAGATCTTAGATGAGTTAAATAAGTCGGGTTATGATCCGACTCAATTATTAAATTAGTCGAAGATCGAAATCTAAACCCAATTCATTTAATAAATAAATTTAGACAAATTAATCTGTTTTTGGCCCAAACTTATTTACGTGAAATCCCAACTTAAAATATTTGCTGGTCGAATTGATGGAGGATTTGTTCGTAAGTTACCACCCTCAATATTTTTTATATATTAAATAGGGTCAAATAAAATAACATAATAGATTTGATTTTAAAAGTACAAAAGATCTCCTTTGATTTTAGTAGAGATATAGATTTATAAGCATGTCCTTCCTGGCTTCAGCCATCCAAACAGTATACAACATTTGCAATAAATATTTTTCCGTAGGAACCAGAAATCCCACAGTATTGAGATCAATACCACCCTTTCCAAGAACAACCTTAGTCTTTCACTTTATTATTTTCTACTGCTGGAGCAAAACTTGATGGTGACTGACGATTCAGCAATTTTCAGCAATAAATAAATTCTGCCGATGGCAAATTGAAGAAAAACAGCTTGCAACTACTGCATGGCATAATGATCATAAGACAGGATTTTGATATGATCTACACCGTAGTCATTAGATGATTGGATTTCAGAGAGCAACAGAAAATAATCTCCCTTACCTTTTACTCAAAAATAAACTGCAAAAGCTCTTAAACATCAATTCTTAGAAGCATGGATGGGTTACTGTAGAACCCAGTCCTGAGCAACGGGTCAGATCATGTTGCTCCTCATTAACCTTTCGATGTCTCATTTGTTTGCTCTGCTGTGAAGACCTTTACAGCTCCAGATCACTGAATTCCAGGATACATAAGTATTTCAGGATTGAGTACCAACACTCAATCCTGGCAATTGAGGCATCTAACCATATCCAAAATAAAATATAGAACAAGAAATACATATATAATTTCAAAGGCAAGACTTCTTGCAGCATGCACAACAGCAAACTAACCCATTAGAGAACAAATATGCATGTTCTAATTTTCAGTTCAAAATGGACCACCCCCCACCAAAACATCACCATGTATGTCCGGTGGATCTTCAATACACTTCCATGCGTTAATGGACCTTAGACTTAGAAAATTAAATCATCAACAACCATCCTCTCTTTTTCTTCTTTCTTGTTGTTTTGATCCCCAACTTTTGATAAAAGATGGGCAAAAGGGATGTACTACATGTGTACAACAGCATATTATCATATTATTATCACTAAACCAGGCTGGGCTGGATCAATCATCTTCTCCTGCTATCCCTGTATGGGCCCTCGCTCTCTTGATCCTTCAGGAAGCCAAGGAATGCAAGCAGACCAAAAAAGAAGAAACCACCTGACCAATGATGACCTCCACCGCCACCACCCCCTCCACCGTCACCATCATCACGAGGTGGGAATCCAGCACCTCCATCATCGAGCTCTGGTGACTTCTCTTTTCCTGAAATCCACATGAAAACACACTTTTTCTTGTCAATGATCCCAGAATTTAATGAAGGCAAAACATAATGCAGGCAAATCATTATTTCACAACTTTCAGGCTTTGGTGCAGGAAAAATACATTTTTTTCTTTATCAGTAGTTTACAAAACACTGGTTTGGTATTACCTTGGATGGGAGCAATTGTAATTGTTGATGATTGGCGTGTGACAGTCTGTGTTTGCTCTGCTGCACATCTTGCACTCTGTAGCAGAAATAATAAAAAAATTACCGATGGTAGGGTAATTAAGAATAACAATGAACCGAAGAAGCGTCAAGTCTTATACACACATACATGCACCAACAAGAAGAAACTTAAAATAACCAAGAGATACAGCGGGCAGGCAAAGAGGTGGAGAAAAATGGAATCAAGACTAGTTCAAGATGCAAAGACAACAAAATCACCTGTGGGCCAATAGAAATCAAGAGAAACTAAACTAACTACAAGAACTTTGTAGAAAAAGCTACTAAGTCACATGATTCTCACTTTTAGTCCACCAAAATGCCTATCCCAAAGTCATATCAAATAATCAGAAACATGTAAAACAATAGAAGGCTAGCATAGCAGGGGAACTAACTAAAGTGGCAGCATGAGAAGTACATGACACAAGCATGTAGAAGAGGAGCAGCCAAAGTTTTAAGAACTGGACCTGACTGGCCGGTTGAACCAGTTAACAATTCAACCAGTCAGGTCTCCAGTCTGCATACCCCCATAAAACTAGACTGCTTGAAGAACCGGTCAATTTAGTGAAACTGTTTAAACCCACGCTTAAACCTGCAGCTCGTTCGAACTATTTTGGCTTCGAGCATACCAGCCGTTTCTTGAAATACATAAAACTTTAGGTTCTGAAAAAGGGATTAAGGTTCGATCTCACCCAAGGTCCCCAACGCCCCATTGCCTCCTCTCCCACCCTGAAGGCTCCTCGAATTAGACCTCTCCTCTCCAGCATCGGTGCGACCGAGGATGGTCAACACCAAACCACCAGCCAGCCCAGGTAAGCAAAGATCACCTTGAATCCTTCTCTCTTCCTCTCTTCCCATCCTCTCCCTACCTGGAGCCCACTGGCTGGCCGGCAGGCAGCAACAAGACCTCCCCTACTCTCTCTCTCTCTCTCTCTCTCTCCACCTTGCTCGTCGAAGCCTAATGGCAGGCCAATGGCCAGCAGCAATTACCCATCTCTCTCCCCCACTCACCTTGCACCTTCCTCGTCAGAGCCTGGTGGCAGGCAGACAAGTAGCAGCACCCATCCCCTTCCAGGCTCTCTTTCCCTCTCTGTCTCCCTCCCTCTCTCAACCGTCCCCCTATCACCACCTCCCAGTCCCTCTCTATACCTCTTTGCTCTCAGTGCTTAATGGTGTTAGCTAGCTTATAAGACTTCATCCACATTAAGGCCGAAATAGAGCCAGAACACTTTGGATTTGCCTTTCCATTTGCTATGATAGCATCAGGTCTTTAGCCTTTGATGCAGGAGTGAAGGACCAACAATTTTGGGTCAGCAGCCCAACTTGGTTCAACCCATTTGGAGTGGCCATAATTTAGTTAAGAAGTATAGTATATATTTAGTTAAGAAGTCCAGTATTATTTATGCTATTAATAACTACTGGTTATCATGCTTCAAAGTCTTATTAATATTAAATGTATATTAATATTTCTACACTTGTTAATTTTGGTTCATGCATGATGTCTTCAGGAGTTTCCAAAAGTATTTAGTTATTTGTCTTTCAGAAGTTGTAAGCACTAATAGTATTAGTCTAATACAGTGGGATATGTAAGGTTATATTGTGTCTATATAAATAGATATGTTGTAGAAGTAACATAGTGAATAGTGAAGAATTCGGAATGAAATAGGGAAGAATTTAGTTTTATCACTTGTCTACTTCATTATGTACTGTTAATTGTTAAGCTAGCTTAATTTTAGCATTTTACTACTTCACTATGAATTAGCCCCCAGATTGATAATTTATTTATGCTTAATGATTTGAGGAAAATGTAGTTTAGGACTAGTGGAAACTTGTTGAATTTTGATTCTTTTACAAACAATACAAGGCAGAAATTAGGTATATTAATATGTTCATATGCTTTTACTCATATCTTTTATTTCTTTTATCTTCAAAGAAATTGATATATATTGTTAAAAATTTGAAGTTTGCATCTGTATTCATATTGGAGTATGATATGCTTTTATTCATCTTGTGCTATTTGTTTTAACATAGTTTGGAAAGCTCGAATGAAATATAGTGACACTATGATGTTGTGCATTAATGTGGTGTTATTATAGAGATTAGAAAGTACCAAAAGTTGTCAGAAAAATGCTAATAAATTTGGAAATTTTTGTATATATTTATAATTTTAATCTAATTATATATATAATTAATTATATTTATTATGTCATTGATACCATAGGTTGATTTTGGTTAACCCAACGGTTGAACCAGTGACCCAGGACCTGGTCCCTTTTCTGGTTTGATGAACAATTCAGTTTAAAACATTGCTACCAGCAACCAATAGTTGAAACATAACCAGATCCAGCCAGCAAAGAATATCAACCAAGAATTGCTACATCAGAAAGTCCTCGAGAGCCTTTATTCAGACAAACGGTAGCAGCAGCAGTGGCACCCCCAGTCATGCAACACTCCAAGAAAAATGGATGCTAACAACACCAACATCAGCACCAGGAAAACCAGAAGACCATCAGTCCACGATCAGAATCTCTTCAAATAAATTTAGTCTTGGAACTATGTTAAATATGATACTGTTTTATATTCTCTTTAAGATTTAATTGATCATTTCCTTTGAAAGTCCAGTTGCCACAGGATAGCATTGAGAAATAATTTACCATATGATAAGAAACGGAATGGTCCAACCTTTCAACTGAAGCACTGCAAAGTATGGGAACACTCAAAGACATTCTAATGAGCTCATTAAACACTTCACATTTGTCAAAAGTCTAGCAAAAAAGGGTCCTCCTATTCATAAACTATTCTCAAATAAAGAACACAACCTAGCTGGTCGCTGAAGGGAATATATCCCCCTCAAGTCCGAGACATTATAAGAATAGTGTGGATGGCTGAAAAGGAATCACTTTGTGTGCCGAGCAGGAGGCATTAAGAGAAGAGAACAAAAGAACTGGAAACAGCAGTCGACTGCAAAGGGTTTACACCATTAACACTAATCCCAGCTAACCCAAAGACTAGCAAAGAACTCCTAGAAGTCCCTCATTGCTTCAACCCAATATCCTTGTTTCTGTGAACTTAGTAGCCCTCCAGCACTCAATTCCACATGCTCAGATACCAACCCAATAGTGGGCACCTTAGGACATAACATCTATAAAGGCTAGATCCTGTAAAGCCCAACCCCCAAAACCTTACATGTGCGCATATCCTCAACCTAAAGCTAACACCCATCCACTACCTTTGGAGTCCTATACATACCCCTCTTGACTAACTAGATTTAGCAATATTTGTGCACCCTATGACCCCACATGTCTACCATAATAATGTTTAAATTTCAAGAATAAAGTCATACTTTTTAATCCTGCCCTTTGCGAATACTTTTGGGTAAGTTTTCAGACCAGACTATGCATTTTTTTCAGATCAGGCAATGATCAGGCTATTAGAAATTTGGATTCAGTAGGTCAAATTCAAAATTCTTTTGGTCTCCGTGGATAAAAGAGCCCCAAATGACACCTCTAAATTTATGCATGCACTTTAAAACCCCTATAAAGGGACCAACTTATATAAAGTGAAAACTTATACAGAGGCCTGCAGACACACGACATAAACTGCTAGGGTTAAGGGAACAATCCAATTCATGGCATCAGGTCTCTCTCTCTCTCTCTCTGCTTTCTTCCAAGTGTAAGTTTCAGGTGCCCTCACGCGTGCGAGTCAGGTCACTCACTGCTTTCTTCCAAGTGCACATGCTCTGTTCATGCGCATGTGCATGTTATGTGTGAGCGTGTATGCACTGTGCACAGGTGCACACGTGTGTATCAGGTCTCTCTCTGCTTGCTTAAAAGTGCATGCATCTCAGGTCTCTCTCCGGTTTCTTAAAAGTGTGTGGGAGTGTGTAAAAAACCAAAACTTGATGAAACTACCTTTGCCACCTCCTTTATTTCACACAAAGAAAGAAGCGGCAAGTCCCACTCGCCCAACCCAAAAAGAAACTAAATAAATAAATAAATATCGGCCTTTGACAAACCATTAGTTTCTTTTTTTCCATGAGGTGAAACAGGAAAAAAATGCCTCCCATGAGTTAAAGAATGATTCTATCTATCAATATTGCTTGGCTAAACCCGAACCTGTCAGCTATTCCAAAACCTAGCAATTGCAAATAAGCTCTTTGAGATTAAATTGTGGCCATCCGCTTGTTAGCTAATAAAGTTTTTCCCCCCTCTTAACCGAAAGCCCAACTCTTCCCTAGTTTTGCTTATGATGTTTCGAAAAGCAATAGCAACCAAGGAGGAACACCAAACAGACCTGGAGAATTCCTGAGAGTTCAACAAATTCTAAACAAACTTCAAGGGCATTTTCCATGTGCTTTCCACGCACATATCTACATGCCCTACACTATAACAGATAAGTATACGTTTGATCATTCTTATGTTGAAGCACAATTAACATCTTAGGAATTAGATAAGCCAGCTGAAAGTTTGAATTTCTAAAACCAAGCCTTCAGTCTTTACCAGACAATATAGCTGCATCAACCATTAAACCTTAGACATAATTAAGGAGATTTTATAATCAAACAACACAATTTAATACCAGAGTTTGAGTCATTCTGCTAATTGGCAACATAACATCATTAAACTTTATGGATAAAAAATCATGGACTTTGCCATACCCAATTTGTTGTTGCTTTTTAACTCATGGAAAAGTTACAAACCACATACCAAAGCAGCAGCACAGACCACCACAGTAGAGCGCAGCTGCTGAGTGGTTTGTCTGTTTTGACATGGCTGACATTTGGTGCAGGGTACTGCAAGACCAGACTTGGTAAATTGGAGCCTCTGGGCCTGCAAAATCTTCGCTTTTTCTGCATCACATGATCATATAGCATAATCACCAAAGGATGAAGGGGGAACATAGAATCTGAATCTAACAGTCATTCCATAAAGAAGCAGAAAACAAGACATAATTATGAAATTGAAATATGAAATAGTCAGCTTGTCAAAGATGTCCTATAGCCTTCTTAGCAAATCAAATTATATGATTGTATTCTCAATTTAATGATTTCATCGATGATGTTAAAAGCAACTAACTATTCCACCCAAGCGTATTAGGCAATTTCCAGCTGCTGCACATAGAATTCCTAAGGCACCATTGCACATGATCAAAAGTTGAATGGCATAATAAAATTGGTTTAGAAATACCATGCTCTAAGGGAACACATAAAGCAGATAAGTGTTTAGCAAGCATCAAAATTTTTTTTGATAAAGCTCCATCCTCTCAAATTTGCAGTTGGCAAACTTTACCTAATGGTTTCCTGATTTCAATACACATATTTAGCATGTAATGTCTCACTCAGATGCAACAGGCATCCCAAGATACATCCACATTATATGGATAGTAACTTCCTTTTCCTCCATAAAGGTGGATATATACCACATATTATATTATGGGAAAAATGGACTGCAACTTTAAGAAACTATTTATGATGCTGGAATATTAGCATTTTCCCAAAGTTAATATTATGTTTTTTAATAGATTTCATCGTATATAAGGAACTCAGAAATTTGGAAATAAACAGAGTAGTTCCTCCATCAAATTATACAAGATGCACCTAAAGGATCAATACAATTTAGAACTTTGTTCAAGACAAAGGTACACTCTTTGTAGTACAACAAAATAAGTTTTGATACACACACACACATTTTGTTTTAAAAAAAAGTACTCTTCACATGAGACAGTGCATGCTTTTGTATATAGAGTGTGTTAGGTGCTTCCATTGTAGCAAAGTAGTGTCCTCTAGTTCCTTCATTACAGATATTCCTTGATTCCAAATAATATAATAAGCAACTTGCCATTTTCCTTCTCCCTGAAAGAGCACTGAAGATGATAAAATAACTTAAACTTGCATTCTATGTGTATGCATAGGAACATAATTCTATGTGTATTCAGGACTGGCAAGCTAAGATATACAATTTTTTTTAAGAAAAAATAAATTGCAAAGGAATATAATTTTCAACTGATTTTTAGGAAAACAAAAACATAAACCATTCAAAAATACCTACTTGGTCATTGTCTCTAACATGTGTTCCATCAATTAATTTATCAACAAACTAATATTCCACAACTATGTTTGCACATAACAAACATATTGTAGGCGTTCTGCACATTATTTTATCATGAGAAGATCATATACACAGCATTGTTGGAAGCTTATGTATTATGAGTTACCTCTACTTCCAAAAGATAATGATTTTCTTGTTAACATATCATATTGATAGTTTAAAACCTCAATTTCCTTAAAAAAAAGTCCAACAAGGAAGAGTTTAAAACTATTCTGAATAGAGAAAAGCTATTCAACATGATCTTTCATATGGTTTCCCGAATCCATTTCCTATAGTGGCAACTATGTAAATAAAACAAATGCATAAGAAAACCTACACAGATCCCTTTAAAAATTATTCCACACCAAATTAAGCATTAGATCATCTTAGAGATTCTAAATATTACAAAATGAAGTACCTGGTGAGCTCCTGGATGAAATTGTGAGCGTAGGCACTGTTCTAGATGGTAAAGATATCATGCTGAAAATTGAAAGGGAAATTTCATATTAATAAGAATTTTCCATTAAGACTTCAGTTGCACATGAAAAGTGAAAAATGGAAAAATTCCCAAGACATGAAATTTAATAAAGGCACTAAATTGTGAAATAACAATATGAGGAAGTTACTTATTCTGTTGTTCAAGCCAAATTTATCATCCATTCACTTCTGATGAAATCACATGGAAAAAATTGCAAACATTTCCAAAGGCGTGACTTGCAAATACTCGTAATTCGTGCAGTTATTACAAAAGACGGAATAAGCTGTTTCACAAGAACAATAGTCCGTATAAAAACTGGACCAAAGTAAACCCAAAGATGAAAGCAACAGTATTACAAGAACCAATTTCGCAATTAACAAAACTTTGAGAAAACATGTTAGTAAAAACAAAATCACAACTAATGAATAAAGAACATTACACATGTCAGTCAAATCAAATATATTGTACTGCAGCAGTAAGAAAGCAGTTATGAAAGCACATTCACGGTAAAAATAATTTTCAGAATTTACTTAAGTAACTCCCTGCAAATCTGCAACCAAATACACACCAAAAGAAACATGATACAGTGACACCAAATAACCTCGAAATAGAAAAACTGCAAATCTTGGAAATTTAGCAAAAGCGTATCATCAGAAAAAAAAATCATTTCTTTTTTTTTAAAAATCATTTCTTTTTAAAAAAATCATTTCTTTTTTTAAAAAAAAAAAAACTCTGCCCCGCAAAACCCAGTCATTAAATTCCAACAAGCTCACAAAAGATCCGGTCTTTTTAGACCTACTCGTGAAAACGAACGAACCCTCAAAAAGGAACCTGTCAAGAAATGAAAATTCCAAGAACTGAACATGAAACAAACATTAACCATCAATCAAACGATTTCTGGCAATCATTTCTTCAAAATCGACAATACGTCTCCATGACAGCAATCTAACGAAGAACTCCGCTTGATCTCAAAGAAAAATGTAAGAAAGAGACGACAAAAGATATCATCTTTTTCTAATTGCAAGCACGACGAGCGGAGATGAGAAGATCGATCAAAGAAACGTGAAACAAGAATTGAAGAAAGAAACGGAGAGAGAGAGAGAGAGAGAGAGAGAGAGAGAGAGAGGTGTAGAAAAATCAGCACCTTTCTTGCGGTCGGAGGCCTCTAGAATGGCCCGGCGCGAGGGGAAGACTGCTTCCAGGAGATAGAATTGGAATGATAGGGGTTTATTAATAAACCGGGCCGGAAGAGCTCGTAACAGAACGACTTTATCCATTAGGAGGAGAGGTACATATGATCCGCGTTGCTGTTTCAGGGCTGTAAGGCCCAATATCCATTGGGCCATCCTATGGGCTTAAGGTCTTCGGCATTTATAATGGAAGAAATTATGATCATGAGATATATGGTATTCTTTTTGTATTTTACAGTTGATGTTTATATTGTAGGTGCAGCTTGTGATCAAGTTCAGACAATTGTCATGTTCCTTGCGACCACTTTTAGGATCTTCCAAGTGTGATTAAAAATTATGTATCATATGCCCTACTATATCCTCTTCTTATTGTCTAGGAGCATGGCCACCTATATTTATTAATTTTGTATGCTTTTTTGGTGTTTGATGGAGTTATAAATTATGCATCAAAGATTTGATTTTGCACTATAACAGAAAATATTATTCTTTTAACACTTTTATTTTTACTAAGTTTAGGCTGGTTAAGCTTATTTTACTTTGTGGTTGAATATACAATGCCATTGCACATGCAACCAAATATGAAATATCACCCTAGAATGCCTATTATAACTTAATGCCTACTATTATTTGTTTTATGTTAGTGATATTTAATTTAATCATCATTTATTTCTCCATAATCTTCAAGAAATATGTTAATCCAATCGTCTCCCTTTACAAGGCTCTATCTTGCCTATTTGGTGCTTGTCCTAAAAGCTTAAGCTAATAGGATGAGATAGATTTTATTTATATATTTTATATTTTTTAACACTCATTCTTACATATGGGCCGGAATTTTCTTTAATGGATGAGTCCAATATGTGAAATTTTTAATAATAGAGTTAAAGAGTGCGAAGATAGTGCTCGAATTCAGAATCTCTGCTTTGATATTATGTTAAAATCACTATTTGTCCTAAAAGCTTAAACTGATAGGATAAGGTAGATTTTATTTATATATTTTATATTTTTTTTACAGGAGGAGGGAAGATGCAAGTTGTGCACCAAACAACCCCTTAATCCACTCATTTACGTTACTCATGATAGTTATGATATGATTTCATGTCATATCTTAATTTTAATTTCTAAGTAAGATGATCAATATTACGTAATAACGCATACCATGCGTTGTATAGGTAGAGGTTTAAGGTTTCAACGCACTTATTCCTAAATCCTGAGGAAAGATTTCCACATAATAGGCCGAGGGACGAGAGCACAGACTACCCCCTGATATGGGACATAGGGATGATGATGAGGGATGGGGTGGTCTTCCAAACCAAGCATGTATTCAGAGAAGCCAATAAGACGGCCGACTGGGTGACTGTCTACGCAGCCTACCACTTAGGGTACATTCTATGGTCAGAAGAGGAGAGCTGTCATAGGCACTTTGTGAGCTAATGTTTTTTGATTTTATTAAGTGTATTCTTACATGTATTGTATGAAGAATCCGTAAAAAAAATAAAAAAAAGGAAAAAAAAAGAATGAATAAGAACAAGAAGAAGATTTCCACATAACTCATACCGCACTCCCGGGTAGTTCTATATACACCCCCCCTATTGCTCAGGTCACCCCCCAAAAACCAAAAAAAAAAATACCCAAACTAACCTTTAGTGTAATTACCATATTGCCCTTGAAATTTTCTCATACACCCCCCCTTCCTCCTCCTCCGTTTCGTTTTGAAAAGAAAAAAAAAACCCCCCCTCAAACCCCCCTTAAACCCCTCGATCCATTTACATCGTTTAGGCGATCTTTGAAGGAGATTTAAGCCCCATTCGAAGCATGGACAAGCAACTAGTGATTTGGGACGAAGAATCGGCCGCAAAGGTACGTGTTCCATCTTGTTTCGAAAATTTTTTTTTCACGGTTCGTGCTCCGTTCGGCACTGGATCGCCGAACAAAAGGTTTCTGTTCGGCTGCACAGTGCCGAACAGAAGCCTTCTGTTCGGCAACCCTCAACCGAGCAGAAGCCTTCTGTTCGGCTGCACAGTGCCGAACAGAAGCCTTCTGTTCGGCACTGTGCAGCCGAACAGAAGGCTTCTGTTCGGCACTGTGCAGCCGAACAGAAGGCTTCTGTTCGGTTGAGGGTTGCCGAACAGAAGGCTTCTGTTCGGCACTGTTCAGCCGAACAGAAGGGTTCTGTTCGGCGATCCAGTGCCGAACGGAGCACTGGAGGCGGGGGGGGAGCTACCTCGAGGTGGTCGTGGAGGCGCCGGCGAGGTGCTCGTTGCTCGGGAGATGGCCGGGGAGGTGGTTCCGGGAGAAGCCGGCGAGGTGGTCGGAGATCGGGAGAATGCCGGCGACGAGAGGGAGAAGGGGGAACGGGGGGGTTTTGGGCGTTGGCGAGGTGCAATGCACCGACCGGCGACGAGAGGGAGAAGGGGGAGACGGCGGGAGGGGAGGGGAAGAGCGGGGTGGGGGGGGGGGTTTGGGGGGTGTAGAGAGCAATTTAGGTGAGGGGGTGGGGAGGGTGGGGGGTAATTTAGGAATTTTTAATTTTTTAGGGGTGTCCTTAGCAAATGGGGGGGGTGTAGAGAGTATTTAATTTTTTTTTTAATTTTTGGGGGGTGTCCTGAGCAATAGGGGGGGTGTATATAGAACCACCCCGCAGTCCCTGCCCTCCACATACGCTTCACAGATAAAATACCGGAAATACCCTTACTCTCATCACTCTGGTGCCCATTTTCTTTGTATAAAAAAAGTTCTATCAGATCCGCCGCCGAGCTCGTATGGCGCTTAAAACCCCTCCCAAAACCCTAACCCTAACCCAGATTCTCTGAAACACTAACCCTAAGTCCCAACTCCGGCAACGGATAGAACGTCTGAATCTGCTATCGAGTAACCACGTTGAAGCGGTTCTATTCCCCGGCCTCCATTCGACGCCAGAGCAAGATGAGGAACGCGTGGAAGGCGCTCTTTCTTCGGAGCTCTTCACGGATCTCAGCTCGAAGCTCGAGAATTGGATCCCTAAATCTCCAGGTGAGAGCCCGGGAACCGCAAAATCGTAGCTTTCTTGCTCCGTTTCTCGGCCGGCAGGCTCTTGGAAGCCCTAGAGACCGCTATTTCTCGTCGGAGCCGGCCATCGATCGGAAGGATCACGATCACGCTCTCGTGGCGCAGATATTCTTGAAGCCGATCGGGTCTGATGAGATCAAGGCCGAATTAGAGTCCCTTAATCTCTCGCTGGACCAAGAGACTGTGAACTTGGTGCTCGAGGACCTCGAAGGGAGCCCCGACATCGCTCGGAGGTTCTTCGATTGGGTCTTGGACAGAGGTAGTGTCAGGCTGAACTCGAAGTCATATAATTCATTGCTTGAGATCATCGGCACGAAGGGCCGGTCAGAGGAATTTTGGGGTTTGGTTGAGATCATGAAGAAAAAAGGATTCGGGATATCAAAAGGAACCTACTTGAAAGTCTCGGAGAGTTTTAAAGAGCAGGAAGTGGAGAGGGATTTCAATTTGTTGAAGGAAATTTATTTCTTGAATTCCCATGAGAATGTAGTTGGGAGGATGTGCCCTCAAATTTGCAAGATTTTGAGAGGAGCGGATGAATCAGGTGAAGGCGTTCAAAAGAAACTAGAAGACTTGGGTGTAGTTTTGTCGTCTGATTTGGTCGTTGCAGTCTTGGAAAGGATTAGCTCATACCCTAAAAAGGCTCTGATGTTTTCCAATGGGTCGAGGAAAACACATCTTTTAAAATTGATGGTAGAGTTTATAATGCAATGGCCAGGGTTCTTGGTCGAGAAGATTGCATCAAAGAGTTTTGGGATGTTCTTCATAAGATCAGAAATGGCAGGCATGAGTTGGAGCTGGAGACATATATCAAGGTCTTGGAAAGGTTTCTCAATAGGAAAATGATTGCAGAGGCTGTGAATCTTTATGAGTTTGCAATGGGCAGTTCAGAGAAGCCTTCACCTCAGGATTTTGTATTTCTGTTGAGAAAAACAGTGGTAAGTAGAGATCCAGATTTGAATTTGATTACTAGGGTTGTTCGCATTTTTATAAATGCTGGGAATTCTATCAAGGGACAAGTTTTCGACACGGTTCTTAAATCACTGAGGAGCGTTGGTAAACTAGCAGAGTGCGATAAGATCTTGAAAGCCATGGAAGAAGGGGGCTTTGTAGCAGACAGTTCTGTGCATGATCGGGTTGTGGTTGGACTTTGCAGTGCTGGGAGATTGGATGACGCGCTTGAATATTTAGATAATGTGGAAAAAGCAGGGTATAGTTTGGATCCAAAGACATGGGCATCTTTAGTTCAAAAACATTCTCGGGCTGGCAAGCTAGAGATGGCATTGCAGTGTTTCTATAAGATGATAGAAAGAAAGGATGGTGAGAATGTTGGCTGTGCCTTTGACGTGTTGGTGAATGGGTTTTGCCAGAAAAACAGGGCAAAAGATGCATACAAGATACTTAAGGATTTGGTCACTAAAAAGAATGTGGAACCTTGGCAAAGTACATACAAGTTCCTGATTGAAAGGTTGGTAAGTCAAGGAAATATCAAAGAAGCTTGCAGTCTTCTGGGGTTGATGAAAAGCCATGGATATCCCCCCTTTGTTGACCCATTTATTGGCTATATGTCTAAATCAGGAACTGTGGATGATGCTTTGAGTTTTTTGAAGGCAGTGACTGGGAAAGAATTCCCTTCAAAGACGGTGTTTTTGCATATGTTCGAAGAGTTGCTCAAGGCAGGGAGGCATGAGTTGGCACATAATATACTTTCTAAGTCTCCAGGATGTGTTCGTAACCATGCTGATGTCTTGGATCTCTTCTACTCAATGAAGCCAGATGATGCTACTGCAGCAGCTGCATAGGTGATCTGCAGCACAGGTGTAATGTTTTGCCCTCTACCAAAAACAATTCATCATTTGAATGAAAAGAGTTGATTAAAGTTTTGTGGAGCAACATTTGGTAATGACTCACATGGAAAACCATATAACCAAGTCCTTCCATAAGTTCATTGGTCTCAAGACGTAAGTTGAAATGACTGGCTAATCGAGTGAGATTTACTCTGATGAGTTCCAAAAGTAAAACTTTTTGATGCTGGATTTCACTCGTCTTTCTATCAAGAAGAAAGAGTTCTGTTTTTATTTTTTAATGATTGCATTAGTTTTGAAGCTTAAGCATACTCTTACATTCCACATTTTAGATAGATTTGATCGCAGATTGTTTTCTTATGTTATTAGGTTGCATTGTGTTATCATTTCACAGCTCTTGTGCTATGTTGCATAGAAATGTGATGTTCTTTTGAACTATTTCATTTTGTAATTGGACCAAATTAATTACCTTATGTTTGTTGTTAGATGGAAAGGTCTATTGTCATTTGCCACTTTTTGGGCTATTGCTGTTGCAAAATTTTGAATAGTGGTTCGACAAGTGTTCTCTGTAAATATCGGAAGCATCTCTAAATATTCCTTAACAACAGCAAACAGCCATGGTTGCAATTTATAACCTGAAAGATGCTTCTAAAAGACAGCATGTTAAGATAATTTCTTTTCATGAGTAATTTTGTGCTGTCATATCTGTATTTGCTTCATAGTCTTCATGACTATCTTAGCTATGGTTACATGCTTGAGCTTCCTGAATTCTTTCCTTCAGTTTATGTATTGCTAGAGGATTTGATGGAGTCATACTAATTTAGAATCTTCCTTGTACCTTTACTAGGCCCAAATCTGTTCTTTCATTCCCAGTCTAGAGTTCTTAAGCATTTAGTGAACCATCACAGCCAAGATTGTAGTAGCCGAGGATAAGCAATTTATAAGGCACGATATCAAGGATAAGATACTATCTTTTGAATACTTCGTTCGCCATAAGATTCAACTCCTAGGGGTTGTGAGGGTTTTACTTCACCACAGTATTCCTTAATTTTATTCTATATGCATTCCTTCCTTTTAACTGATAATCTAGGTCAAACACTACCCAAGGCAGGCAGCCTTCTGGTTACATTTATGTAGCTGCAAAATTGTTTCTTTCACTCCAACTCCGTGGATGTTCTATACATATTGGTCCATTTCTAGTTTTTCCTTGCATGTGTATCTGATCTTTGACTATGCCAACACCAAACCAAAGCATCATGTAATTTCTTACACAATGTTGTCGAGCTCTAGTAATAGATATGTTTTGTTCTCTCTCATGTGCTCTGCTTCTCGCAAGACTAACTTATTTGGCTAGTTTCAGGGGAGGATTTGTTATAGGGAAACTTTTTTTTTGTTTTTTTTTTTTTTGTTGTAGGAAACATAGTTACTATGGATGTAGTTATGTGAATGTGTTATGTCGTCAATGTGAGTGCAAACACAGAAAAAAATCAGCAAGGAACTTCATTAATTATTTATGTAAATAAAAGTGAAGCATATGAGAAACCAATGCAAACTTAGTTCTTAGATGGTTTTGCCATGACCTCCTCCTTACAGCTTTTATATGGACTATGTTTTTGACCATGTTTCCTGATTGCTGTGATCTAAGGTTTCCAGCTTCCTACCATGCAGCCTTTGCAGGCCATAATTTCCTTCTCTTTATAATACCAAACTATTATTATTTTTTTAATAACAATTAACTGGTAATGATAAATACTTTTCTGGCACAAAAGTATGAGTAGGTTAGGTAGCCTGGAAACCTTATCTCTATTTCAATATGATTTGCCGGAACGTGCTTGTATAAAATGGCACCAGGAAATCCAACCTGATTATTATTTAATGATCCGTATGAGTTTAATTTAAATTTTCAATAACTTTATCATATCAGAGTCGGATTCTATATATAAGATTCGATTTACTATTGCTAACAGGCTTAAGTATATTTATATTCCAATCTGAATACATTTACATATACTGTATATATGCAATATATATGAATATCTCTTGCTGATGTACGGTGAAAACTCTGCTTCTTTTTTTTTTTTTGGTATAAAAGCTGCTCACACAGATCTAGCATGAGTACAGTCCATAGAGTCGAGAGAAAAGAGATGACATAGAGATGGAGGAGCTACATAACATGTCTAAAGGATCTCTCTCAAGTATTGAGCGTGAAAACTCCGCGTGGAACGTAGGACCGACCATCATACCCTTGAGTATTAAAAAACAGAGATTTTAATTATTGAGAAAAAAGAAATACGGATCCAAACTGAATCTGGATGGAAACTGACCAGGATGGGAGATAGACATAGCAACACTCCAGTTTGGACGAGAAGAGATATACATGCTTACCAGAAAATAAAATAAAACAAAAAATATAGGGCTCTGATCAAACAGCAGAAAGCAGAAGTCCAAACAAATTTCCCCTCTGAATTGTGCAATGGCATTCCTAACTTATTTGATCAATCATCCGTTGCTCACTCAAATAATTACAAAATTTACGTCCCACACAAACTCTCCTCGTCTCTGGATATATATATATATAGAAAAAAATCATGAGTATCTTTGCAAGTTCCCACTGAGATCTCCCTCCCTTGTTTCTCTTTTTCACCTTTTTCTTTTTTTGTTGGGGTCGAGTGAGGATGTATCATGACCGCTGCAGCTTTTTTTTTTTTTTTTTTTATTGGTGGATTCTGATCTTGTTCCCTGATCCTTCCGCTCTCTCCACCGCCAACTCCTTCTTCTTGGCCATTCTGGACTCCGATGGCGATCTCCCCATCCTCCGCATCTCCAGGCTCTTGGCCCTTCCACCTTGCACCTGCTCTCCTGTGTGCCCAAGCATTCCATCTGACCCCTGTCTCGGCCTTCTTCTGTCATCCGGAGCTACCCTCGCCTCTGAAATCTCAGTTGAAGGTCGAACGGGCGGAGCCCTCTCTTGTTCTGCAAACAGGAGCTGCACGATCGTGCGCAGGGGCAGGCGGTCGTTCGCTATTGCATGCGCGCGTGCTTCGGGGGACAGCTTTTGGCAGTCAATCAGTTGGCAGAGCCGCTTCCTCTCCGTTTTGCTCAAGTCTGGGTGCTCCTAAGGAGATCGATGCAGAGATAAAAGTCCCATTAATTAGAAACTAGATCCAATGTTCCAAACGTTTGGAATACTCACGTGAGTCAAGCAAGCAACTCAAGTTTTACTCAAATTCCATAATTCAACCCCTACTTTTAAAGCAACAGGCGCATGCACCATGCGGCCATGCACCACCATATGGTGCAACTACAGTGTCTTCCATGGAAAGGGTGATCGTATTCTGTGTTTAATTATATTGGCCTAATAGGTGCAATGTCCTGGGTTTCAAGCTCACGTTTTGGAAGCTCTTTTCAGGTGCAATCGGATTAAACAGTGCGAAAAAAGGTTGAAGGATTTACCTTCAGGTAAGTGTCGATGGCTTGGTAGAGCCCGTCGTGCTCTTGGCGCGCCATGTCCGGCAAGGACTCCGCAAGATCGGCGAATTTGGACACTGGGAGGTCGGTGTTTTGTGCGATGACCTGCAAGTAGGAGTCGAAGATCTTTCCCACCCTCGCCATGGATCCAAGCATCCTCTCACTCTCTTCTGGAGGTATCGGTCGGCGAAACTGCAGCAGGAAATTCTCCAGTACTGCATCCACTGCACCGATATCATACTCCTGTGGATTCGAAGGCAGTGGAATGAGGAGGTCGCTTGTGGTTGCTTCATCCAATTGCCGGCCCGACCGCCTCACTAGCTCGGCTTTGGTGGATGGCGAGGCTCCAATGTAGATCGCCACCTTGAGCAGCCTTAACAAGAACCTGCCAGAGACCGAGCCTGCTTCGCTGGGAATCATGCTGACGATGGACTCGAGCACACGCTTGTGCTTGGCTAAGGTCTCTTCGGTTCGGGCAGTGGAGCTTTGAGCTTGGCCTTGGGCCTCCATGGGGTCCGGGAGGTGCTTGCATGCGTAGACATGGAGAGCTTCCCCCATGAGTGCTGCAGGTAGCTTCCTTGTTGCCCGGACAGTAGAGATTACTGATCGGAAGAGGTCGAGGTCGAGCTCGGAAACATCCTCGGTCCACCAGTCCTTGGGGACAGACCGGCGATCCTTCTTGCTGTAGCCTGGCCTCGTGTATGTGTAGGACCATGTAACCTGGACAGCAAAATTATGGCCACCTAGTTACATGTAATAGTATGCATTGTGATCTTTAAGAAGGTCTTAGCTAAGTCTTGTGGTTGTGGTAGAGAACTCCGCAGTGATTTCTGCTTTCGAATAGGAGACTGCTAGCTCTAGTGACCATGTAATGAACCACATGACTTTGGCATTGAACTTTTTTGTTTCACAATTAAATGGTTTGTTTAATTTTTCTTCTGAAAAGATGAGTCAAATGGCAAACTTTATATATATGCATGGCCAATGAAATCAACCAACCTTTGATGGGTGCGTGAGGATTTTTTCCACAATGGCATCCATGCATGGTTGCACAATCTTAGGATTGTCCAACCAACCTGAGAGCTTCCCTGCAGACTGGAGTGTTACAATTGGATCCTTCCAGCCATGGAGGATGAAGGACTCGAAGAAGGACTCAAGCTTCATGATGAAATTGCCCTTGGCGACTGACTCGGTCATCTGTAGGAACCTGGCTGCGGAGATTGCCTGCACGAAGTTGTGGGCGCTGAGACTGATGGTGATTCCATAGCAGAACTTTGCACACAGCTCGAAGGCTTCTTCCCCTCCTGGGATATCATGAAGAGCTATGGAAATCGGTTGGTCGGAGTTGCTGTCGATGTTCGAGCAAAAGCGTTGGAGGAGGCCACACTTCAGGAGAAGCGGAAACTACAGTTAAAAAGACCTGAAATCAAAAGCTTTGTAGTAATTGAAACGTAAAAGCATTGCTAATCTAGGTATAATGCGCATCAATGGGGTATTGTTCTTGAGTTTTAGAATAGATGAGGCAAACTAAAAGGAAATAAACTAGGACTAGCAAGTCCACCTATCTGAACGCTGGTCCAATTAAAGATACTTTGGGCTGAGGCCACCCTTTTGACAAACATTAACCTGGCCCTCGAGATTCATTATCCATTGTAAGGGCTTAAGGTGTTATATTTAACATTGATGATGTCCGTTCAGTCATGCTCATTATTGAGTTTGAAATGTATAGGCAGCTGACAACCAATTGGAACGATCTTTTCTTGGTATAAATGTCTGAAATATTGTTCAAATATCCTTGTCAGTGAGCTTAGCGATGGGGCCTGGATCCTGGAGTGGATATGGTGCCAAGGTGTTTTAAAACAAACTGAAACAATGACATGAATCATGATGCATGAGAGAGAGAGAGATAGAGTACCTTATGCAATAGGAATTTCGTGCTATTAGTGCGTATGATAAGGTCAGCTGGTACATCTGACAACACTGATCTGCAATATAGGCATAAATTTTTTGAGCAACTGCATATGAATGCAATTTTCTGCAGAGAGTGACAGTAAATGGATATTGCTGATGAACCTGTAACTAAAGATTAAAAGAAGCCTATATTATTTTAACCAATTTCTTTAATTTATGACTCCCTACATTTAAAAAAAAAAAGAAAACAAATTCATTCCTATAGTCATCGTTAGCCTTTTTTAGTTCAAAGCTTCATTTCCAACACATCCCCTAAATTCTTCTGTGTACAAATTAAACTCATTTTGTAATGAAGCACCACATACCTCACAGCTTCTTCTGTATAGAAGGTGTCTGGCTTTGTTCCAAGTTTCATGTACTTCATCTTTATGGCTTATCTTTCCTTCTAAGAATGACATAAGCTTTCTTACCATCAACAACAGATCTTACCTTCCTTCAAGTCACCGTTAAACCTAAACACAGAGACAAGAATGGTTATGTTAGTTCATTATCATCTGTTGTTGCAAGATAGCTGCAGTTATATGGGGAAAAGAATATTGATCATCATACTATTCTGAAATATTATACAGATGTCTACAAATACAACTTACTGCATTGGTATGAAAAATAGAAAAATCCAATGTGCATTGGCCCCTTTGTCAGTCCCATTCAGGTTGTCAAAAATTAAATGTTGAAAAATAGGAGAAATTATATCCTACACTGTGTGCACTACATAGCTGCGCATGCAGATAATCACAACTACTTGTTCCTGTAGCAGTGCACCAAGACGAGCGCTTGATGAATGGGGCTCATAGCAATGAGCGGCTATAATTTCCCAAAATATAGGAGAATTGTTTCTGAAAAATTCGAGGGCCAGCTTTGTCCTCAGGCCACCTCGATCGAGAGAGTTTAAAGATAATTGGACACCCCACCCAACCTTCGGTGTGGTGTGGTTAGACTTGTGGCTCAGACAGCCAACCATCACCCAGATTAGAATTGACATAATGTTGGCTGTATCAGTGACAGAGGTTGCCCTTTTTCAACCTTATTATGTGAGACCTTTTGTGCTGACAAAACTAAAGATAAGGATTTTGAGGAGTTTTCGGATCCCAAACATATGTTGTGGTTAATGATCTACATATCATTTCTGAAGAAGGGCCCAAGGCAACATAAAAAGCCAAATGGGACCCATTATTCACCCAACTCCAACTCAAAAAGATGCACATATTGAGCTCATGTTAGAGGATTCAGCACTGAGATAAAGGAGGGAAATTTTTTTTCCCTCAAAGCTAGCTAGATTTAGCTGCCAATGTTGGGGTTTTAGCTAAAGAGCAGTCCCCATGCCACTTACTACTGTGCTACTTTGGGATGGAATGATCCATACCCAAGCTCCAACAAGGATTCCATTATCACCTCCTCACCTATTGGGTACACATTCCAATATTAAATGGCCATTGAACAAATGTGCTCATGGTAACATGTGCTGGAACCAATTTGGTTCATTGGTGAGGCAATTTTAGCTGCCTGATTTGTGAATTGCTTTTCTTTTCTGAGAAAAGATTTGTGCATGTTTTCCAAATTCAAAGATTTGGGATGAAAATTATTATCCGGATGTGCTAATTAGCATCTGATACATCATCATTATGGTTCAAATTGAAATACAAAAAAAAAAAAAAAAGAGGAGAAAAAGTTGGTGTTGCTGATCAAAGATTATAAACATTAGGGGAGAAAATAGTGAAAAATTCTTCATGGTCTGTCACAAAATGTGGCTTATAGAACACCAAATCTAGAGTACGCTCAGCCTCATCCTGCCTACAGAAATTTTTGCAAGAAATATCTGCATGAGGAATGGTATAACTTTAAAATAAGGACTACAAGATTGGAGATCAAAAATTGAAAACTCCAGAAACAGAAAGAAGATTCTACTTTCCTCCTAACGAATCCAAATGCAGAAGAGGTATACAGATTGCTGTCATACTGACCGTCTCATATCTTCATCCACACTGAGAGACATGTATACTTGGCATACATTGGTCCATTTTAGCTCAAAGGAAATCAGTGGAGATAACCTGAACGAATGGCCCACCGAAAAATTGTATGCTCATTGATAGACTCAGAAGTTATACAAATAAATATTTACACAATGCTATTTGTTTGTAGAGGCTCATATCTGATGTCTCTCTCAGAGAAATGAGACACAGGAGATTTAACTTCTCAGAGTCAGAAAAGTAAAGTTGGATCATCTGAGATTGGAAACACTAGAATGCGATCAGGCTGAGAATTTTGCCTAATAAGCTTTGGCTAGGGGAAGAAAGAAAGATTACATGGTTGTCACAGATGGAATGACAGCCACAATCTTTCTATAGATGACAAGGAAGCTGTAGTTGGAATGCCAGAAAAAATTTGTCATGTGGTAAGTAATTGCCAATAATTTCATAGCCTTCCAATACCACCACCAACAGCAGCAGCGACGACAGCAAGATGAAACAAAAGCATGGGTCATACTAAAACATAAACATATCCAGATAAGAAGCAAAATGTGCTGTTAAAAACTGGCATATTACCCGAAACCAATATGAAGTTGCCGTGAGAGTTTGGATGAAAAAAAAGGTCGCTGTGTGTATGTGTATTAGAGAGAGAGAGAGAGACAGAGAGAGAGAGACAGAGAGAGAGAGAGAGAGATCTTTAGATTTGAGCAGAAGCTTACCTAAAGAACAGATGCTAAGAGGGGTGTCGAGTAGAGATGCTCATCAAGAATCCTTCAGTCCCAAACTTTGCGTTGCATCAGGCCCCTCAGTTTAGATATTGGGACGAGCTGTTAATATAAGATAAGATATAGGGGGAGGGAGAGAGAGTAAAGGTGGGGAACTTTTCCAGTCATACATGCACAGCCGACCTCAAGCATGGGTAGTAAGTAAGGTCGGGTGTAAGGAGTGCTGCCAAAGGAGAGATTTTCTTCAATCCCAAGATAGCCTCATATAGATAGACACCCTTCATTTGAGATGAAAGTAACCACCTACCATGAGAGGGGGAAGGGGGGGTGGACTGGAGTTTGTGATCTACCATTTTAAATGGGTGACCTAATAAGATGGCTGCAAAACCTAGTAGGTAGGACTTCGTTGTTGCCCTAGTCTTTGGCAAAAGTTGCCGTAGTCGAGCAATATACCATCTATTGTCCACAAAAGCTGCACCATAAGTTTATCGAAAGAAAGGAAGAAAAGTAAAAGAAATGGAGAAAAGGAAGCAGCTTGTGGACTTGATTTTGCTAGAAGTAAAAAAAAAAGAATGGTTAAGAAACAACGGTTACTGTACTTACTTGGGGCAGGTTTCTGTTGATCTTATAATGTAGCATTGGTAATATACCATTGTATTATTCATCCGAGCATCATGAGCTTATGGAAAGGCCAAAAGGGACCTGCTCTTGGTGCTCTATGATTGAAGCCTCCAAGTGGGATCTACTCCATAAAGAGTGGGAAGACGGAGACAGTTCCACTGAGGACTCCCATCGTTGTCCCCCCACCCCACTAACTCCCGGTATATTCTATGTCCCATCCCGTCCTCCCTATCGATCGTGATACCGCTGTCGCGCATGTTCCTCCTGCACCGCTCCTTCGTCCCACACTGCCATCGCCAGTGGCAGGCCAAATGGATCTCAAACTCCACTCCCAGTGCCTTTCGACAGGAATAATAGCCCTCGCTTCTTCTTTTTCACCTTGTCTCCGATGGATCTCGCTTCTTCTTTTTCACCTTGTCTCCGATGGAAGACCCTATGGCTCCTTGATGTCTTCCTCTTATTACTAATAATAATAGTAATAGTAATAACAATAGTAGCAGTAGTGGTAGTAATAATAATAATAAATATGTCCATGTGAACTAGCTTGTAAGTTCATGGCAATATTGCTTAAAGGTATATGGCAATCTCATGGCATTTTATGATCACAGTCTCTGAAATTGTTTGGAGTTGCAGGCCTTTCTAGTGTACATTGAGAAGTCGATGTAACGGATCAAATTATGATTCATAGGATGTGGATGCAAGTTGAATGGAATATGATAATGCCGATCAAAGAATTAAGAATGCATTACGCTGTTTACACCTCAATTCAGATCTTTTTTTTTAAAAAAAAAAAAACGAAGTATCTGTAATGTTGATATTACGATGGAAATGCTAAGAATGAGATGCTACTGTATCTGCAATTATAAGGTTATGTCGAGCCTATTGGATGATACATATAAAACTACACTCTTAGAAACCTAGATTTCGATAAATATTAAACCAAGCATATGGCTTCACTAATGATGAGATGTTGGGAATGCTGTACATTTGATAGTAAAGCTTCTTTCCTTCAGGAGACACGATTTCATGGATTCCTTCGGAATTCAAATCATTTGGTGGGAACTTGCAACTATTTTCCTGAGACGATTATCATGTTTCCTTAAATCTCATCATAGGGTCTAAAAGCATGTCAACCATATCTGAGTGTAGATCGATCATCTGGACTTAGTATTCAACTGCATGACAACTATTACTCTTGCTAAACTTTGGTATATAGTATTCTATGAAAAATGACTTGGCCCTCTTTCTAATTCCAAAAGTCTAAATGGAGCTAATTATCTATCTTCAGAAGATTCCTAACTTTTCTGTCCCCACTTTAATAAAAGGTCAACCCTCAATCTTTTTCATATTGAACCAAATCTTATCCGTGTCTTGTTTCTGATTTTTTTAACAAAGTAGGCTGAGTAATAAAGACATGAAGTAGGAAAACAAAATTGATTGGGAGATACAATTCAGCATAATCTACTAAAAGAAGACATCATTTAAAGATATAATTGCAGATATATCATCAAAGCTAATTGGTAATATTTTTGCCTTTTATTATTATTGAGAAGGTGTCGCTAGTAAGAAAATAAGGGGGAATCATGGAATTGAAACTTACTAAGTTAGCTATGAAAGTTTGGAGGGCATCATGATTGCTCTACTTTTCACATGCATATATATATATATATTACAGCCATCTTAGAATATAGGATAGCCAATTGAGCAGGATCCATGCTCTGATGTAAACAGAATATGATCTTGTCTGTATCTTCTTGTATGTACTTATGCGCTCGCAGAAGCTAATTTTGCGCAATCTTAGTTAGATGTGGCCATGCCAAATTTGGAAGCTATTTAGATCGCAATATATTGCGATCGCAACAGCCATTTCCCATCCTTGTATTTTGACACAGGTTCAAGTTTGGGAACAAAAAAAAAGGATAAAAATTATAAGTTGCCAAATCCCACTGGTGAATCAGATGGGATCCCACGGGAAGAATCAAGAATTTGATGGATGAGAAACATGAAGAGTTTACATAGATTAATGCAGTTAGTTTGAGAAAACAAGCACAAATGGATAGATGGCTGTTGCTGTGGAGGCATTGGAGGTGCAAAAATGGGAGAATGCACAGTAGAGGACTCTCTAGAGAAGATTCAGCTCAAGACTTATATGGGAAATCCAGTAGAATTAGTTTGGATTTTCTGCTGGATTCATGGATTGTGCAGGGTATTCGGATAGACTCATGGACTGAGATTTAGGCTAAGACTAAGACTTGGGCTAGGTAGGCCAACAAACCTGATTCTTGCAGGCTCTTAGGAGGGCAGTCATTTCCATGGTGTTGATAGGAGGATGAGGGAGGAGCCATGGGGAAGAAGAGATGGTAATGTAGACCAAGAAGAAGAGTTCCTCCCCCTAAAAAACCCTCTCAAACCCCTAAAAGATGATAGCAATGAGATAAAGCCATGTTTCATTCAAATAAACCATTCAATATGTACTTAATGTTGTTTTATACACATGTACAGATAATAAAAGAACTCAAAACTTTCCAGCAATAGTGCAAGAGAAGAAAAAAAAGCATTGAAGCCCTTGCCCTTGCTAGACTTGAACTAAAGTTTAAGTTTTCAGGACATGGACAAAAGAAATAGACTGTTGAGAGCCATGTCCTTCCATGTGATTTCATAGGGTGGTTGTCAGGAGGCAGCAATAAAGGGAGAACTGAGGTCATCTTTTCCCCACAACATTCCCATTAGATGTCGGTTTGTCAGCCAACTCTGAGAGCCCTGAGCTGACTGAATGGCTATTGTTGATATGGAGAGGATTTCTAAGAAGCCTGCAATGAAAAGATCCAGCATGGGCGGTCAGAGAGCCAACCATCGATGTAGCGCTGTCATCATTCTTTTAAAGGATTCTCCGGCGTGACAATGTCGGCCAGCTTCAACTCTTTCTTCATCATTCAGGCCTCTGTCGAACATAATAAACTAATTATTATCCAAAGCAATGTATCCATAACATTGCTCTAGAAAAAATGTTGCACCTTCAATTAGAGTACCCTAATTATTCTGATAGCAAGTCACATTATCTTTCGCTAAATTTGAATAATAGTTAGAATTCAGTAGCATCAATCAATAGCAATATAGGTACATACACAAAGCATGCACACGTTTTCTGTCTGCAATGGTTAATAATTTTTAACACCACCAATGCCAGAAAGTTTTATAGCTGTTAATTTATCAGAAAGGAGTTCTATGGGAAAGTAAACAATGGTGAAAGCCATTTATTTCTCAGAAAAGAAAAGGAGTTCTATCAAACAGATTCTAGTTCTGTTTTTTTCATAAGAAACGACGATGAATCTTCTCAAATTGGTCAACTTTATTGACCAGATTGTTTCGTAAAGAGGAATCTCTCAAAGCTTTGAAATCATATAATGAGTATTTTTGTGAAAGATAGATTGATAATTGAAAACTTTCTTAGTGCTCATGAAATAAAGGTATATTACAGAAGAACCGGTCACAAAAGAATTTCATGCAAACTTGACTTTGAAAAAGCATTTGACAAGCTAAATTGGGAGTTCCTGTTAAATATCCTCCAAACTAGAGGCTTCCCCTCTAGATGGGTCAGTTAGATTCATTGTGTCTCCTTTCCTCTGCTTCGGTAGCACTCAATGTCAACGGTCGATCAGTGAATTGGATTAAATGCCCGCACGGCCTAAGGCAAGGTGATCCTCTTTCTCCTGCACACTTTATCTTGGCTGCTGACATGCTCTCTAGATTGCTTAAACAAGCTGGGGCCCTCGATTTAATTGAAGGAATTGGAGATGATAGAATCTTTCAAGGCATCAAGTGCCTCTCTTTTGTAGATGATACGCTCCTTGTTTTGGCTGGAAAGTTGGATGGCTGTAAAAGCAATCCTTGTGGCTTTTGAGGGGGCATCCAGTTTGTGAATTAACTTCTACAAAGTTTGATCACTGAAAAAGGACTGAGCGGTATGGGAAGAGAAACAAAGAAAGTGAGAAAAAAGAAAAGTTGTCCTACAGCATTTCTTTTTCCTCTGTTAAAGTGGCAAGATAGACACAATTTGAATTCTTTCTGAAAGAAAAAGGAGGGTCATAATGTTATAATTAATCATTCAATCTTTAAAAGAACTTTAAATTCCATTACGTAACGTCACAGTACCTAATATACATGAATCATGTATAATGTTTAGGAGCCTGACTAGAATAGTCTGGCTCATTTTAGTTCAGCATTGCTCATAAAAAGCCTAAGTAGAATGAGAAATTATTGGACTCAAAAAGGATCATTGCAGCTGCCAGCCAGCAGACATTGAAGCGGTTCTCTAGAATGTAGTTTGTCTGGAACTGAGCACAAGCAATAGAAGAGCTGTAATATGAAAATTGAAATGTCTTCATATTTATGTTAGAAGATAAATGCAATCCCACTTAATTATTGTACATTTTTCTTGTGCCTGACTTAAATAAAGAGTGAAGAGAGCGAAACTAAGGTCACACAGAATGCAGATGAAAAAGAGCTGAGATATGAAGATCAAAATGTTTTCATATTTATGTTAGATGATAAATGAAGAAAGAGAGAGAGAAGAACAAAACCGAGTTGGGGTGCATTCAGCAGTGAAACAAACATGCAAAAATATCCCCATGCAGTAGAACATCCATAGCTCGCCGGACATCTTGTAGGAACTTTGCTTGACATAATAGTAAAGATTTCAAGTGTTTGCGCAGCAGTCTTTCAATCCACTAGGGATTGATTTCTTGCAAATGTATGCCCATGGAAAGTTCCGGCAGAGCTGCCTAATAAGTTTAATTACCAAAGAATGAAGAACAAGAAAGCTTGATGAACCCCCTAAAATTATTTCTACTCAAAAGAATTTTGTAACCCCAGAATAGCTCATATTCCGAGAAGACTTCTCCTGAATTATTTTACAGGTAAGGATTAGGACACAATCTACAACATCATCTTGGTCTATTGAAAGAAGACTTCTAAATATTTTTATCTCGATTGCTAAGGTCTTTGGTCTTTAATAATGAAGCTTTGCATTCAACTACTCATGACTTATATTAACCAGTGCTTTGATGATAAAGGAAAACACTATGACCTAAAAGTGCAACTCAATAAACAAAATAAATGAACAAATCTGTCTACAACCTAGTGTAGCTTTGAAGAAACCCCTTACTGTGAGGAGGGAGAAGCATCAGTGTGTCACATGGTAAGTTATAATTCAAACCACCATCGGAAGCTTTTTATCTTGCCCATTGAGATCAAATAACATGTGCTCCAGATCAATCCCGAAGTCTTTAAGTTAGGGGGAAAAGAAACTTCAGTGATTACACAATTTGGGGAACACCAAAACAAAGCTAAAGAATGTAACATTTGGTGCTATATTATTTCAAAAAATAAATAAAAACGCGATTTTAGAGGAAATAGGTGATAAAGGAATACTCCAGCATAAGCAATTTTGGATTTTGGATTTTGGATTTGGATATGTCATTGTTAAAACCATGTACAGATGATGAGGACATGTTTTAGAAATTAAAGGCGGAATGGAGGAAGTGGAGTGTTTTTCAGCCAGCATGCCACTAAAGTTTCATAAAATATCTTATATAACAATCCCTATGATGTTGTAGGGATCAAAATATTGAATGAGTAAGATGGTTTATCCTAAGAATCTGGATTCCCATGAAACCTACTACCTGCATATCATGCATTTCATTCTCCTTCCAAATATAAGATGGTTTATCCTAAGAATCTGGATTCCCATGAAACCTACTACCTGCATATCATGCATTTCATTCTCCTTCCAAATAAACTTCAGTTCAACCCTCGAGCATTATAAAATGGTACAGTCATTTGACTTCAAATCCTATGAATTGAAACCATATAAGTGTACTCCAGGTCTATAAAAATTATGTAAAGAACAGAATAACCAAAGTTAGCCACCAAATATTTAGTCAAGTGAGCAAATAAAATAGATGAATGATCAAACTTTACAATAAAATTCACTTTCTGCTAAGGCAGAATGGCAAATACGTAACTGAAACAGAAACAAGGAATGCCCTTGATCAAAATTGACGATCAAGGGTATTCCGGTAAAATTATTTCACTAGTTAGTATCTATTATTGATTAGAATTGGAGATAAAGCTAGATAGATGAAGTAGAGGAGCATATCTGTTCGTACCATTTCTCTGAAATTTAACAAAAAATACTGTAGAACAACCTACCATTTTGCCTAACATGGCCAAAACAACAAAAAATATTTTGTAGCAGTACCTCGTTCGTTGCCCTCCACTTAAAACCATCTATTTATCCAGCCTCAAAGAAAGGTTTGTGAAAACATTTCAATCTAGGAGGCAAAGAGACAGGTTTCCCACTAATATTCCACTAAACATGTAATTTCCACGAATCCATATCCACCAGATCTTCTGCCAAACATTTGAGATTGGCTTCTGATTGCTCTTTGCAGATCATTCCTATTGAGGGTCGGGCTTGTGTTACTGCAAGCTTTTCCAAATCCTTTCTCACAAGTTCTATTTCCTCTCGTCTTTTTAGACCCTTTTGGACAAGCTTGAGCACCTCTCATTGTTGGCGCCTTAGATTTTGGTGGTACATTCCCATAACTTTTTGATCGATTCTTCATCAAATTTATCTTCAATTAAATAGTTCCTACACCTCCTCTAATATCAGATCCATCTCAACATTCTAAGTTTTATCATGTTCCTCTTGATTGCTTGCAATTTCTTCATTCCCAAGATTAGAAACCAAGAAGAACATTCTTATCTCTACCAAGTCCAAATAAAATACTGCCTAGTTACATATAACCATGACTTAAAGCGACCCATTAGCTATTTTAGTTGTAATTTAGAATAGTAGCCTGAGACAAACCCAGCTAGTGAGAAATAGTATTTTGGTTCTGAGCTTCTCAACATCAAACTCGACACACAGTCTTAATAACCAGAATCAACTAATAATTACAATATGAGCTGCAGCTCGGCATAAAACTCAAAAAAATTAAGCATGTCCTGTTCTGAACTACTCCAGCTCAACCAAAACAGAAAACATCAAAAATGTCATACTAACTGCTCTATACAAGTGCTATTCTACAATGCCAAACCTGAGGGCATAATAATGGTCAGAAGTATATGAGGATCTGAAACTACTTATCAGGTAATGCTAGATATCAGGGGCACAAAGCATAACCAATGCACAAGAGGCAGTGTAAACTTAAAGAAGTAAAGGTTCATCAGTAGAACAACCCAAACAGATCATTGTAGAATAATTTTAGGCAATTCTGGCATACCTTTTGGGTGTATGTCACCCCCTGCAAAACAACATAAGAAACTGCAGCAAAATTTCTCAGTTACACAGAACTCATAGCCACCATGGGCTCCAAAAATGTCCATTTGAAACATAACTCATCAGAGACTCATTCAATGAACAAATTAGCGAATGAAATCTATTATACTCATCAGTAATCACCAAAGAGATCATCAATGTCATCTGCTGAACTAACATTGTCTTTCTCACTGGCAATACTAGCAGGCTTTTCTTCAATGCTTTTGGTGTTACCTGCCTGCCCATCTGGCATGTATGCCCAGGATGAGCCCACCTTTCCAGAAAAGGAATCCCCATATAGATCATCATAAATCCCACTTTTTGTAGTGCTTTTGACTTTGTTCAAGACCTGTTGTAGCCTATCAGTAACACCCTTGGGAGAAGTACTGTCTTCCCTTGGAGATACCTGCTCCTTTCCTTTTGGTATAACCGTAATCTGTACAAGAGATTTATATTTCCCAACAAGACTGCCTTCTTTTACACCAATAGGGCCAGGTTCAGTCTCAACATCCGCACCATCTGAAATTCCAACTACTTCAACAAGATCCCCCCCAACCTGATCTTTAAATGCCACTCTTGCTTTCCTAATTCTTTTGGTAGACCTTCCTGACAGATGGTGGTCATCAGTTCCACTAGACATACTGCCTGATGAATTTTGAGACTTGGATGAGAGGTCCAACTGACTAATACAACCATAGCGGTTGAGTACTGTATTATATGCCGCCACAGCATCTTCATCGGAAGGGTCTGGAGAGGAAGGTAGATTAATTTCTGCAGGAATTGCCGTGGTAGGAAAAAGAGCAGCTGTATTTTTTCTTAAGATGTAGCTTCTGGTTGATGCGGCAAACCGTAGCGACTGTCCAACTTCAAGCTCAACCGGATTATCTTTAGTCAGTCTCTCATTTGCAACAAATGTACCATGAGCTGAACCCAAATCAACCACAAAGATGCTGCAGAAACATTTATATGAGTACACACTCTCCAGCTCCAAAAAGCAACACTAGACCAACATAGTGAATTCATTTTGATTTCAAAGCAATCCTAATAAACCGTTTTCACAAAAATCATAATTTGAAAAAGAATCATGAAGGAATCTGCATGGTTGTAAGAAAGATGGCTTCAATTTATAAGTCATAAGCTGTACACAGAGAAACTGGAACCAGAGAAAATTAAGAATCAATTCAACAATCTCACCTTCCATTCTTGTGGGGAACTACTGCAGCGTGTTGGCGTGACACAGACGGGTGATCTAGCACGAAATCACACGCTGTGAACTGCCTCCCAAATATATGCCGCCGCTTATCTAGATTGATCTTATCAATGACCTCTCCATCCTTCAACACCTCAAGATAGTAAATCCCTGGACGGGGTCCTATAGCCCAGTCTGGAGGCTGCCAGGTAGACTGCCCCCCACCAACCTGAGTGGCCTGCGGAGCTGGAACTACTGCATCAGGTCCCGTAGGTTTCGACGTGATATGCTGTTGATGCTGAGTATGGGTTATGTGAGAATTTTGTGGCTGCAGTGGCTGGACCGGAGGGTGGGCTTCTTTAGAAGCCAAAGCAGTTTTAGAAGCTGAATTAAGGCTAACCGAGAATGGCTCCAAAGATTGTGCTTTTTTAAATCTATCAAGACCCCCTCTATACATTTTCCTTTCTTCCTTTTTGCCCAAACTACAATTTTAAGGTTATGTTACATAAAATCATCTCCAATGCAGTCTTTTTTATTTCAGAAAGAACAGCTCAAGGACAAGCCATATAGATAACAACAACCCTCTGTTGCGCCAACCAAATCTAGAGGTGTGAAGCTTACCCATTGAAGAAGAAACCCTAGAAAGGCTTCCAAACATTAATTTCGATACCAGGGTTTTCCAATAAACTGCTCCACCAAGTTGAAAACAATCAGTTTCATCCACTCAAAAAATCGCTAAAACCTCATATAAACTCACAAAAAGAAAAATATTCCCCGCAGATGAGAAACTGAACGGAAAACCACATTTGGAATACAAAAGCGCCCAACTCAATAGAAAGGGATAAAAATGCGACCTTTGAACCCGATAACTTTAGGAAATCAGATCCTTAATTACACATAGTATGATCTGAAACGACTACAGAAACGAGAGCAAATTTCGATGAACAACCCAAATCGAATCAAATCAGCAGCAACAATTCATTTTTTCTTTAAAAAAACATGGAATTAACGGATAAGAAACAAATCAAACGAAGATAACGATTATAATAATCAAGCCGTGGTTGGTGGCAGGAGAATCGGATATTTGGCGAAGAAGGGTTACCTTGGGAGACGGGAGAGGGATTTCCGATTAGGACTTCGAGCTTCGATGATATTGTCCCGAAGAAGAGAAGGGAGGAGAACACCCTCGTAGGCGAGAGGGCAGTCCCGATCAACATAATAGGACAGAAGACCTACTCGTGACACCATTTTGGGACTCCTCTTTCCGGACAGCGGGGCCTACGTGATGGACTACTCCACTGCGGGACTGGGAGTGGTGGTAGTTGACGAGGGGTCTTCAATTGGGTCTTTTAATTAATAAATATATAAATATATATTTGCTTAAATGGATGAATTACTTAAATCTTGTAAAAAAAAAAAAAAAAAAGAGGGGGGGGGGGGGGGGGGGAGGGACTGTACCATAGAAGTATTTCCGCAAAGTAATCTTTAACAAAAAGAAGCAATCCAAATTGCTACTCTGTTCATCTTATGTTAAATATGACTCGCCCCAAAAGCAGCAGACACCCTCACATACTATTAAATTATTACTTCTTTCGTTATTGTATGGTGCTATCGGCTAATATTATGACCCCTTGTGGCTGATGATGTGCTCTCCACGTGTAAAAATTTGGTGAATTTTTACACCTATATGTAAATATCTTGTATGTAATTGTATCCATCTTTAATGTTAAAATTCATATAAAAAATGCAACATAGGTCTATCAGAATTCTCAAAGATGTGTATGCTTTAAATCCTATAGTTGCTTTGCAAGGATGGGTAAGGGTGGATGCTCAATGCCTCAATGGGAAAGCTAGTTGGCCATAAAGTATCGGTTAATTCTGATAGGCTAATTCACAAAGATTTTACTTGATTCTGATATAAAGTTGCATGTTGCCTTTCTTAGGGAAGGCTAATGCTAAAGTAGATTGGCTTGCTAACTATGACAAGATACTCAAATATTGGCCATGGTCGACAAGAGCTCTATCGGATTTGATTACAAGTGATCTACTTTGTAATTGTTGTGAATATAACTATGTATTTTTTTGTGGTTTTATTATATTTGTCTTTTACTCTCAAATATACTTTATTTTAAAGTGGAAAAAAACATTTTTGACTTGTATTTCTTAATGATTAGTAAAAATTGTTTCTTCTGCAGTCATGAATTGCATGTAAATGCCATGACGAGTAACTGATGATTATATATAACATTAAGCAAAGAGCAAGCCATATGCGTAGTAATGGTAAGTTGATGTCACCATGTCAGCAACCAAAAGCTGTCTGATCTCTTATATATTTATATACAACTCATAGTTGACTCTAGTTCATGCAATCAAAATCCTACATTCAACTCCGTAACCATAGTTTAGACTTACTTCATAACCTTAGTTTGAACTTTAGATTGGTCAAGACTAGTGAATTTACTGCATGGCCTACATTGTATGTGAGGTAATAAAAGTAAAGATTTTTTTTTAGATTACAGTGATAATTTGCCACTACTCATGCTTGAAGTTTGAACTTTGAGACTGACAGGACCAACTAGTTGAGCTAGAAGATGTTGGCCATAAAGACCACAAATTGCAGGGTGCTGATAGTTGCAAAGATGGGAGACAGAGCATAATAATGTAGAAAATATTTGTATAATTCTGATGGAATACGCTGAATTGGAGAAGGGTTTCTATAGGAGAAGAACACAAGAAGAAATAAATTCCCTGCAAATGGTTCATGATGTGGTTTGTCATCCAAAATGCAGTTCTGCCCCCTGGTATTCTCAATCTTCTTTGATATAATATGATAGAGAATATCTCAAGAACTATATCATAAAAGCATTAATCGGCAGAATCACCATGGTGTCATTGAGTAATCAATACAACCGGCTCTCTGCATCACTTCATGCTCTAAAAGACTTCAAATATTTCTATCAATGAATTGGCCAAGCAATGCATCAAATAAAGTAACTCGAAGCTTGTCATCGATGGCACCCTGAAATATTCGACTTGCCTTTTTTTTTTTTTGTAATTTGTTAGATTAAGAAGACATTTTAACATCCTCCATGCCCAAGAAATATCTATCATCTTCAAAATGGAGAGTTTTTATAACAACCCAAAACCTCACACAAAAAAAATTAGCCGAAAGACATATTTTAGGTTTCTTAGTCCTATATAAGTACTCAAGATTTCTTCGATAAATAATCGATATGGGACTAGACATACTCTCCCATAGATTCTTACATATTTCCTTCATTTAAATTCTGACATCCTTATTAGGCTAAAGATCTAAATCTATTCAAATCTTATTACAAATATCTTAAACTTATTCAGCTATCCAAATGCCCTGGATCGGGACATCCTTTTCCATTCATCCAAACACCCAAAAGACTATTTCATGGGAGTCCAACATCACATACTTTTTTATCCACCACGTAAAACTATTCCCCGGAATAAGTCCAATTCCACCAAGCCTATCCGCGAAAGTTTTTCTTATTTTATCGAATTTATTTTGCAAACAAACGCACCGTGCGAGAGCATGAGGTGGGAGGGGTTGCATTTTCCGTGTGAAAAAAGAGTTTATCTTCCTTTGCACCAATCCGCCGTTGGACCGCACACTGCACAGATCATAAAGAGATCCCACCTGGTCATCCATCCGCTTGCACAGCTCTCAAAGCAAGCAGTGAGTAATCTAACAGTGGATGCGCGCGAAGGATGGGGAATCCTTCTTTTGCGCAAAAGAGACAACCCGAAGCCGACCGGGGTATCAGACGGCTGTGTTTCCTTACTCTCCGTCACATTTAAGCACAGGCCATCATCATGTGTCCTCGCGAATAGACGGCCAGGATTCCCTTCTCGATCAATAAAATGGCCAAACCGCTTATCCCTCATCCCTTCTCCTCCGCCTCAGTCCTTGGCTCCGAAGCTTGGAAGTCGACACCCTTCGTTCCTCCTCCTCCCCTCGATCCAGTATTCGAATTTCGAGGAATGACCTTCGCCTTCCTCCCAATTTTCGCCACTTCCTATGGCCTCTCTCGCTCCGTCCTTCTCTCCATCTAGCGTCAGCGGTATTCGGAGAGGTGGCTCCATGGATCTCTGCGAAGCCTCCCACCTCTCCCCTCTCGTGGGGAAGCGAGGACTCCTCCGCTTCTCTCGACTCAGTATCCCTAGAAGGGTCCTCTCACCGTGAGTTTTCTCCTCTTCTTTCTTTTGTTGGTTGAGTTTATTGCATTTTTGTGGTCAAGAATGACGTCTTTTACCGTAGTTGAAACGAGGCAATGGAAAGACGACATTGAGCCGTATTTTCTGGATTTCTTGAGTTTTTTATTGGGCCACATGGTTTCTTTTTGGTATTCTTGAGATGGGTCATTGGAAGAATAGCCTCGATCTCTTTATTTCTTGAATTTAGTACTGTATTTGTAGCAAATATGGCTTCTTTTTACGTGTATTTGATATAGGGAAACGCAAGAAAAATATTCTGAAGCATTTTCTTTTTCTGAATTTATTGCGTAATTGATGGTCAAGATGGCTTCTTTTTTGTGTTCTTGAGATGGGTCAGGGGAAGGACAATCTTGAACTATTGTCATTCTATTTATTACTGTGCTTGGGGCAAATATGGCTTCTTTTTTGTGTATTTGATTTGGGACAATGCAAGAAAAAGAATTCTGCAGCTTTTTTTTTCTTTCTGAATTTATTGGTTTCTTTGTTGCCAAGATGGTTTCTTTTGTGCATAATTGAAAAGGGTATAGAATAAAATTTATCAACTTGCCCTAAATTTATTTTGTATGTGGCGATTTTATTTTGTTTCAATGAAATTTAAATGAGTCAAATTGAAGAACAATTTTGAGCTATCTTACCAATTTTAATGCTTTCTTCAGGGCCAAGATGCCGTCTTTTTTGTATATTTGACATAGATCAACAGAAGAACAAGCTTGAACTTTTTCCCCTTTTCTAAATATATTAGTTGTGCAAGATTTTCTGAGATAATGTATGTCAGCCATGCAAGTGGCTCTGAGTTTACATGCGTTATCCTCATACGCGTTATGTTAGCTCAATAGTGCTCCCTTTTGTTTGTTGAATTTGCCCTATTGGATGATATGTGAGCACAACACCATTAATGTTGTTACTATCTCTTCATTCATGCTTTCATAGCACAAGGAATGCCACCTTCTCTGCAGAGTTCGCAATACCTGCTTTCTGAAACCTTTTCTTTTGTTCATCTTCCAAGCAGGAAGACTGAAACAAATGTTTTATGTGCTTGGGTTAGGCATGCAGTTTCCTCTGTAGAGTACTTGGCCTTGGGTAGGAAAAAGTAGTGAAGCCAGCTCTAGATAGATTAAACAAAATTTGTTTATAATGATTAATGAGTGACTCCATCTCTAATTTTCAAATACACTATGGAGACAACTATGGTGAACAGATGTTAGACCTGATCAATGTTGCTTTCATCTGTAACCATAAGTTTTCCCTGACAATGGACTCTTATATTGGAATGATCTTTTCCCAGTGGCCTCCACTTTTAGTCTACTCTAATTGATGGAACCTCAGCCTAAGAAATCATATACTTTTGACTGATTGTTGGAGAGAGAGAGAGAGAGACAATGTGATATATGAAGTTACCAATAAATTTTATCTAGAAGCAACCTTAGACCTCTAAGCTTATCAAACCAATCTCAACTGTTCAGACTCCACCACCTACCTCACAAGTAACGTCCCAAATAAATATGAAATTTATTCGCGATAACTGCTGTTAATGTTGTTAGATATAAGTTAATACTGTTAATTTTGGATTTCATATCTTGAAACTGGGACACCGTCATAAGAGGCAAGGGATAAATGAGATACCTCATGCACGAGAGAGATGGAGAAACTGTGGTGCGAGTCTAATATATGCTAGGTAAACACAAACGTCATCTTATGAGACATAGAGAGAGAAAGATAATGCAAGTTAAATGAATCTCCAGCATATAAGGAAGCTCAGATGTAGGACCCCTCCAAAAATCCTTTCACCTCATTTTTTCCTAGAAGAGTTGTAATCTTCCAAGACCCGTTTTTCTTAAAACATAATGGCATCAATGCCTTTTACGATATGCTAAATGGTCGCCAATGATGATATAGTTCTCTTTCTCCAGTCTATTTGGTCTTGCATCTAGTGTATTTTATAGGTGGGAGTCTTTGAGATTACGATCTTGAAGCAGAGATCTGATTTTTCTTTGAGGTGGTGAGGTCTCTGTATTTATTAGAGTTGACCTGAAGCCAAGTTAAAGTAGAGTCTGAGAGATGAAGTATGATATTTGGCACATTTGTTGATTTGACAACATCAATGAGGTGAGGCAGCATCCTGAGAGTTGAGTCTTCACATGCACTTCCTCAGAATCAGTGAATTCCCTAAAGCAGCATGCTTGAACTAAGGCTGGCAAATATAACAACCTAGAGTCGTTGCCTTTAAGTATGTTACTCATGGGTAGCACCTCTAGAGGCAAGAATTTACAAATCACAACAGCAGCCATAACTGTATGGAATTTACCACCAATATTCAGGTAGCCTGTTAAAGCATTTGTCTGATTATAAAAATTTATGCTTTTTCATACGCCATACCAATGTTAGACTGTTTCTTGTATAAGTTTCACATGCGTTGATTGATCGCAAAAATATTATGGTACAGTAAATTAGCCTCTATGATATATTAAATCTATATGGGCATCTGCTTATCCTAGGGGTTTAGTTGGTCTTTCTTGCATCTACATATGCAGTTTGAGGTTTAAGTCATTGAAGTATTAATTCCTGATTTACTTTTTTTTTTTTTTTGGGGGGGGGGGGGGGTGCGGGACCTTTGCATCGCATCCAACATCCTATAATGCATGCTAAAATTCTATGTGATTTATTTTGTAGGAACCACTATCATGACCCTTCAGGATTTTTGCTTGTAGTTATGATGATTTGAAATGATGACTCTTTGGCTAATCTTAATATATGCAAATTGGTTCCTAGTCATTGGGTCTATCTTTGGATGCAATGTGCTAAACGTGTTTTTGTTGTTTCTACATAGATATAGTTGGCATTGGATGCAATCTCAAATTGATCTGAAGATTGCTCTTCATCTAAGAATCCGGTCCTCTCTTTCAAGGTCACCATTGATGTCCATGAGAAATGGTATATGCTTTACTCCACTCCCAGTTTAGTTTTTGAAAACAGTTTTACTTAAGAACCTAATAGTTGAAACTTCTAGCTAAGGTGCCGCATCTACTTTGGAATCTTAGTTCTTCTTCCACATTTATTTGCTAATGATTCTGCCCTGTTGGAACTTAAAGTATTTAAAATCACTATTTTTTTGAGATGAAACTTAGTACAAAAAGAACTGTATACTTTTGTTGAATCATACCATATTGAGGTATTATTTTTTTACTTCATACTGCCTTAATATACAAGCCAAAAGTTAAGGCCCCAATTAATTTGATGCGTGCCATGCCATGTTGGCAGACGGCATAAGCCATGTCATTTGGTGGCATAATATGAGATACTTCTATGGGGATCTGTCAAGTGCCTCTTGCAAGTGGTGACATCTAATTGTTGGCATTCATGAAATGTGAAGCTTATTGCCAAATCATGGAGTATATGTATTGTACCCAATAGATCTGTGATATGCCATAATACAGTGTTATTCCACAATATCACATGGACTTAGTTCCACAATGATTTCTGGGTTTAATAGCATGTTTTTGCAAGAGGAATACACTGTATTGGTGATGTGGCCCATATCACGTTGTTATTGGTCTCACCATAACATGCTCATATAAGATCCTGCCGCAGTATATGAGACCATCATTTTACAAGTTCTTCGCATGTTATCATGAGTATATTGCACGTGTTACATTTCAAATAAATAGCTCATTATGATGTTAGCTAGCAGAAAATGAGTAGAGGAGCATTCATCCCAAGGTGCAAATTTGTGATCCCACAACTTTGTTGTCTATCATCCTTCCAATGACTATATCATACTTTTCATTAACATGATGAGCCAATCTAGTTCTAATAGTATGTACTTTTTGTATATATGGTCATAACACGTAAGTCCTTCAATACCTTACATTTTTAATATTTTCATTTCCTTGTTCCTCACCCTGCATTTGCTCTTGCACTCGGTCCTGATTTAGGTAACTCACATATTCATCTAACTAGCTGTACTTAGAAACTATCTATATTTTGTTATATGCAATTGACATGTGAGATGGAAAAGATAGTCTTTCTTGCCTCATCATCCAAAATCTTGAGTATAGAATTATCTTGGAAATAACCGACTCCTGTCAAATATGTATTTTTATATGTATTCTACCAATCATCAAGCCACTATGATGCTTGATGACTGGTCTTGTAATGTGGCTTCTAGAATTGATGGTTTTCTTTTCCTCCTTTTCCTTTTCCTTCCTTTTTTTTTTCAGGTGACTCAGCTTTAACATGTAAAGGATTGTGTAAGGTACTTTGGAATCTTGAAGCTGATATAGCAGATGACTACCTCATCTTCATTACAGGGGATCCGGTAACCTTAGGCTGCTGGGAACCAGAGATGGCAATTCTCTTGTCTCCCTGCACAGAATGTGCCAACTTATGGAAGACTGAGATAACGGTATTTTCATACAAACCAACAGGCTGCATTCAGTCCTTTCTTTGGAAGTGAAATTCTAAATCATCATGGAATTGTTCGTTTTTCCTTTAGAATTTCACTATAGATAATATCGCTTATGGTTTAGTAATTTGACTAAGAAAGATGATGAACATTTAAGTTTAGAGAAAGGCATCCCCTACTGTCTATCGTCACTCGGTACTCATCTGATATGTCTACCTTGAATTTTTGGATGTTATCAAAGGTTTTGGTTGTCTGTGAACATAAAAATAACTTTTTTTCATTTTCTTTTTGAGAACTAGGAAAAGAGGAGGCCCGGCCAAAATTAGGGTGAGGGCAGCATCCAACACCATGTGACTTTACTAACTGACCAGTTGGCTATGAACATAAAAATACTTCAAGCAAATGAAAAATCAAATCATCTATCATTTATTGCTCGTAAACCATTTTCATCTTTTCTTGTATGGTGACCTTGATACCACCATTCATCTTCACAAAGCCAAATCTAGTTCTCAAATGTTAATCTTATATGGTGCATGCAACTTGATGTTGCCTATATCCGTCGACATTAAAGTAAATTTGTTTTCTTTAAACACATTAAGTATGCAAAATCTCATTGTATGCTCTTATCATTTGTCACCATGCACTCATTAACTGGTTCATTCTTTTCAGTTACACCACTTGTATTAAGGCTTCAACTACTCCAGGTTCTTAAGGACTGTCAAGCTAAAACTGATTACTTACTACCCAGATGTTTCAACTTTTCTAAACTAAGAAGATGAAGGAAAAAGTAACCTGTGCTTTCACTTCATGCTGCCTGCTAAATATTTAGGACCTGATTTTTGGATAATTATTTTTCTAGGAAAAAGACATATACTGTGACACTTCTCTATCAATACGAGAAACGACAATTATTCTATCTCTTCCTATGTTTCCTAGATGAAGATCATGTACTTAATTTTTTGATTAAATTGATAAATTTTTATACTACAGGATGGAGCCTACAGGAAAACTTATTGATATGTATTCATAGTTCTGCCACCTATACATCTTATTGCATTGCTTAATATGGTTGGTGAAGCTTCTATCACCTTTTCATGGAGTTTATTCATGGGTCATATTAATTACTTAAATTTTTATGAAGTTTTATGTACAAAAGTATTTGTCTGAATGCTTAGATTGCTGTAACTCTCAGGTACCTTGTGGTATTCATTTCAAGTACAATTATTTCATAAGAGAGGAGAAAAAGCCCTCTTGTGATCTTATTTGGAGGCCAGGGCCTGAATTTTCCATGTCAGTACCTTTTGTTGGCAAAGAAAATGATGTGATTGTGGTTAGAGATTCTTGGATGAGAACCAGAATACAGAGGCTGCCGGTTCCCTCATGGGGATCATGGATGGTGGACATAAACCTTCCTCAAAATCATCTTAAGCCTGCACACCGCAGAGCTTTGTCTACAGGTAATTTAATCTTTTGGTGTATTCATGCATTACTTGAGTTCTTTCATGGTGCTGAACACTTAAATGCTTCCAGTGGATTGACAGGCAGGCGTGAGATATTGAGAAGTCATAATGGTGTTCCCTTACAGAGGAAACAGTCCTCAGTTGATTGTTTGCCTGAGGAAAATTATAAGCTTGTAGAGAAGAACGTGAAATCAAATGTTGGAAATGGAAAAAATTTGTCTGAAAGGGACCAGCCTGTTGAGGAGCCTTGGTTACGTCAATCTATACTTGTCTCCATGATGCATTTTGTTGGACTTGATGAAGCATCTGATCAAGATAAAGTGCACAAAAAAGACTTTCCGGGAAGGTTTTCTGATGCAGAAGTACTAGCACCAGAAGATGAGCACAAGGTAGTCCATGCCGAGGAACCTGCTTCCACTGTCATACTAATTAACTCCTCTGTGTGTACCGTGCAAAGAATTGCTGTATTGGAAGATGGGAAACTTGTCGAGTTATTACTTGAACCAGTAAAAAATAATGTACAGTGTGATAGTATCTACTTAGGTGTTGTTACAAAACTTGTTCCTCATATGGGTGGTGCATTTGTAGATATTGGGATTTCTCGGCCTTCCCTTATGGGCATGAAGCATAACAGAGAACCATTTGTATATCCTCCATTCGATCATCAAGTGAGGGGCGAGTCTGTCAATGGTTCTTCAAAACCAAAAGAGTATTTTGACACCCATGTGATTGACCGGTCTTTGTATGACGATGACGATGACGATGACAATGATGATGACGATTATGATATGACTGATGAATTCTTGGAGGTAGACCATCGGGATGACACATTACAACTCATGCATGAGGACATTGACGAAAATGAAATAGAAGATGACATGGATGTCCCTGAAGCTGTTAAAATGAACATAAATAAGGGTGCTAGTGGTTATAAAGGTCTTGAAACTGCTTTTGAAGAAAATTATGAAGAAAATGGAAATCATATAGGATATGGATATGTTGAAGATATCCTCCCATCAGGAACAGAAATCTCCAAGGATTCTACTCTGTCATTTCCAAGAGAACAAGATCTGAAGGATCCTGATGATACATTTACTGATGAAAACAAATGGTCTCATGTTCGTAAAGGAACAAAAGTTATAGTTCAAGTGGTTAAAGAAGGGTTAGGGACAAAAGGTCCAGCTCTTAGTGCTTATCCAAGTCTAAGAAGCAGATTTTGGGTATGTATGATGTTTGCTCTATACATATATCACTTGGTTTGTCATAATAAATGCTTTGGATATATTGCTTGTACTGAATATCCTGCTGTAATTTCACAAACTCTTGAGGACATGTTTTCTTTTGATTAGTATTCCTGATAAAACTGCATACTGATCTTAAAACAACATATACACACCTGATAGTTTTGCCTATAGCTGCTTAAGGAATCCATATTTCATTAAATTGCAACTGGGAGATCCTGATGACCCGACAAAGGTCCAGATATGGATACTATAAGTAACCTGCAGAGTGAGATTATGCATTTTATTAGTTGGCTTTGCATATTCCAAGTATTTCCTGTGGAATTATGATATAAAATGTACACAGAAAGATATCTATCTTAATAGTACCTTTATTAAATCCTTAAGTATGTTGATATTTGATTGGAAGCAATATATTCACTCAGTCATCCATCATAGGTTCACTAAACTTCCTTAAGTTATAGCCCTTTGAGCTGACTCGGTCAGTTTCTGTTTAATTGTGCATAGGTTGCTCAAATTATATGCAGATCAGATGTTTAATTGCTTAAAGTTTAAGAATAACTTGAAGCTAATGCCCTCCTATTCTGCAATAAGGAGTCAATTAGAAGTTTGCCTTTGCTTTGGTATTGCAGATATTGATAACTCGCTTTAATAGAATTGGAGTGTCAAAGAAGATCAAGGGGTTTGAGCGGACGCGCTTAAAAGTTATTGCAAAATCACTGCAACCCCCAGGTTTTGGTTTAACTGTACGAACAGTTGCTGCTGGACATTCACTGGAGGAACTGCAGAAGGACCTGGATGGGCTACTCTCTACCTGGAAAGGCATAGTTGAACAGGCAAAATCTGTTGCATTAGCTGCCCAGGAAGGGGTAGAAGGTGCAGTTCCTGTAATGTTGCACAAGGCAATGGGTCAGACTCTGTCTGTTGTGCAAGATTATTTTAGTGAGAATGTGAGTTACCTCTCTTTATCCATGTAACTGTTTGAAGGAGATTTACTTATTCATCTTCTTTACTCGCTCCTGCAGTTATCATCTGCTCACAATTTTACTTTCTGAAGAGTTATTTTTATTTATCTCAGGTCAAGAGCATGGTTGTTGACTCTCCTCGAACTTATCATGAGGTCATGCGGTCTGCTAAGCAAATATTTTTAATTCTGACAATTGGTTCATACATGGGGATATCCGCCTAGATATATATGATATCCTGATCAGTTTGTGATCATATGTGAAAATATATTGTGCACTTTGTTTATGTAGGTTATTTATGAGAGATTGAATATAATGGTATATTTATATTCCTTTGTTACTGCAATAACAAATTTCTTTGACCTTTGCTTTTTGTCTTCAGATTACCAGCTATCTTCAGGAAATTGCACCTGACCTCTGTGACCGGGTTGAATTGTATGGTAAAAGAACACCCATTTTTGATGAATACAACATTGAGGAGGAGATAAATAACATTCTCAGTAAAAGGTAAAAATTAGCATTACATCATTTTCTCAGACTAGGCATCTTAAAGGTTGCTTGTTAGTTCTTTGCCTGTTAACTAATCCAAGATTGACAATCTTTTACTGATGATACTTCTTGACTTCCTTTAGTTTAATTTTAAACAGAACATAAACCATTACTCAGATGCTCTGTGTGTCTCTGTATCTGATCCTGATTTTGTTTCTGGGTATACATTGATGGTGCAATTACCTCAATCCTTATGTTTCTTCATATAAGATGCACCTTCAATCTAACCTCTTCTGAAGTTATGTCAGAATTCTTATTATTAATATCTTCATGTATAATTGGCCTACCTTTGTGGAATTTATGAAATGCTGACATCTGTTTTGACTGCTTTTACTCAAGAAATTCTGTTGCTTAACATGCCAACTGGAGCAAGAAATGACAAACTTCTCTCTGGTGCAGCACTTGGATGAAGAAATTGTTATACCTAGCCTGAGTCTCCTGCAGAAGTGGCTAGACTCCACCTTAGTTCAGAATGATGGCAATGTTTGTAGGAGCTAAGCAACAAAGTCATATAATGTTGTTTTTTATGGGGAAAAAACTGGACTTAATAAAACACCTATGGTGAGATCATAAGCAAGATAACTATGCAAACATTATTTTGTTTTGTTCTGATCAGGATTTTAATTGAACTTTGTGGCAACTCCTTTGGAAATCCTGAACTCACTGATATCAGCTTAATGAGAGCTGCTAGTGGCACAGTGCATGTAGTCCACCTTTTGCTTCTGTAACATTTGGATGGAAGACACTGGAGAAAGTCAAGTTTTTTAAAGACCAAAATCCTGGTCATCTCCATAAGGGACCAATTTCAAGATGAACCAATATCTTGGTTTATCTTGGTCAATATTGTTGGCAAAAAGTCATTTTACTACCAATATTTTATAAACCAAAGTATTGTGAGATACTGGCTGATGTATGTCATCTGAGATTGGAAATCAACTTCAACTCTCAATCTTTTCAGTAATACCTATATTTGATGAATTGTATAGGTCACTGTAATATTGTTTAGTTGTTTGTATAATAAGTTAAAAATCACAACATAATTTTTCAAAAATAAAATTAAGTGTTAACACTAAGCAATCATGTTAAAATTATACTGATGATTGTAATAGTGTAACTAATATAACTTAGAATAAGATATCATCAATGCAATAAATCGTACAAATAGTGAAATTAATCAACTTTTGAGATATATGTAGAAGTAGACTAGGATCCGATCAACTGGTTTGAACTTGGCTCCAATCAGGTGAAATCAACCGATGGGGGTCCAAGATGTGATCTGCTCTCTTTAAATTGCTTATTGGCCAAAAATCACGTAAACCTCTAGCTATGCATCGAGTGATAAAAAATGGGCATTATATCATGCTATTTAAAATGTCCATTTTTAACTGCTTGATCCATAGGCTAGGGGTTCCAAGTTACATGATTTTTAATTGGCAAGCATTTTAGAGGCACTAAATCATATTCATTGGTTTGGATCATCATTGTCAAATCGATTTCATTTGATAGGATCCAACTTCAAATCTGTCAATTAGAGCTTAGTTCACCTCTCTCTCTCTCTCTCTCTCTCTCTCTCTCTCTCTCTCTATATATATATATATATATATATATATATATATATATATATAATATTTACTTTATAGCATCATAACATGTTTTGCAATAATATTTTTTTTTAAAAAGTTGTTTTCATATGATCGATCTTAATCTGACAAGACAACCAAAGCCATCATATATACTTAAATTGTTTAAATATATTTATTCTTCTTTTGTCGTGTTATTTTATTCACTTTCTGTATATAATAACTATCATGGTATATATTTTCTTCTCATCTGAAAAAAGCAAAATTACAATAAAGAAATAAATATGCTATGATTCCATCTCAGCTGGGATATCTTGATATCATATATCTTGGTCATCTTGGCTGAGTTATTGTTATAACGACTTTAGAAATGTTTGAAAATTACGAACTTTTTTTTCACCTATCTTGGCTTATACATCAAAATTATTGGTCGATATTATCATCATATCAGTTTGTTCTTGGCTGAGATTTTAGTTAATGTGGTAAAATGACTGCTATATTAATCTTGTATCAGGCAGTATATATCTGGTTATATTTCTTTTATATTGGCCAAAATAATGAGGACTGGTATTTTAGATACATCATGTTGGTGGTGCGTGCTATAGAGACAAACTGAAATCTGGGCCAAGGTGAAAACCTTGGGTGCGGTGAAAGTCCGTCCATAAACATTTCCAGTGTATGTGTTGATACTAAAAGGGAAACTGAAAAATGTTATCTCTTGGGCAAAAGTGAGACAGTAGTAATGACTATGAGGACTTACAAATTTAGAGATTCTACCTAAGATGTTGGCAACATTTATAAGTCAGCCAATAGTTGTGGCAGAGATGCTCATGTGGGAAGGCAGTGGGAAGTGTTTTTGTACGTTTATGCTCTTTTCTCTCTATTTCTTCAATTATGTTCTTAGGTTGCTGTATTTTTTTTTTTTTAAGTTCTATAAATAAATTCTTGCATGTCAAAAGATTTAAAAGAAAAAAGGCTGGTCTACCGATTCGTGTCATAATATTCTTTGATGTTCATTATGTCCTTTTCTTGTAGGGTCCCACTCTCTAATGGAGGTTCTCTAGTGATCGAACAGACTGAGGCTTTGGTTTCTATCGACGTTAATGGGGGCCACAGTATGCTAGGACAAGGGACCTCTCAAGAGAAAGCTATTCTAGATGTCAATCTTGCAGCTGCAAAACAAGTATGTTAGAAGCCCAACTTTGGTCTCCACTTCAAAAAATCATGTAAGACCATTGGCATGCTGTCCAGTTATAAACTAATGCATATGATTCTCAAAACTCTTTGGAATATAAATTTGTGATGCTGTTTGATCAATGAGCAAGCAAGACTCAGTTGAAATTGTATTACATGGTGATTCCACTGACTAATGATTTTATCGGAAAATGTTACACAAAGCTAATTGTTCTGCAGTATGGGTAGAGTTATTTATTTTAGTTTGTGTTAATCCTGAACCATTCATATATATGACAATCGAGTGGAAGAATTGAAAGCAACTGTAAATTGAAATCCATTCAAGTCTCACAAATGCACTGTCTGTCATAAATATGCAGGTTTAGTTGTAAATGCATTTTAGTTTTTACATGCATGTCCACTTTCATCACTCTTGACAAGTTATCTTGATATTTGGAAATATTGAACTGGATGTTATTACATTCATGTGCATATTGCTCCACTGTTATGAGTTTTATTAGAGGACAGTCAGCATTTTTAAATGATTTTCAGAATATCATTAAAAGCATATGCATGTCATCTTTTTCATGCAACAGATGAGTTGTAAGGAAAATTATCACATGATATAGCCTTATGAAGAGGCATTATTAATTCATAATAGTTGACAAACATTTTCCTGTCAAAATTGTACCCCCCCCCCCCCCCTCTCTCTCTCCTCAAATATGTCTAAAGGGCTTGGAACTTCAATGTTAGCTGCAGTGGCTACATTTCAGACTCTACGAGAACAGAGTGCCTGTGGTCATGTCATGAGGCAACTGATCGGTTCCTTGTGCCATCTCATAATACCTTATCACAAAAAAAGAAAAATCCACTAACTTGACTTCCTAAAGCAACATATTGCATGGAGTTTTAGCTAGAACATGTGGGACTAAATCAGCAAGAATAGTAGTATATTCTGTTCTTAAGAACTAGGATGGGAGGAAGCTCAGGCAAAATTGGGCAAGGGTAGAATCAACACCCGTTGGCTTTACCAACTGAGCCAATTGGCACCTGAAGAAACGTAGTGTATGCTTAGAAGGCTCATAGATTGCTAATGTTCTTTTTTTTCTTGTGATAGAAAGTTATTCTCACTGAGGTGGTCTGATATTGTGGAGAAAGCTGAGTCTCTAGTATTACTAACTTGTTTCTCTTATGTGGATATGCAGCCATCCTGGTTTGCCATAGTTGGCCTGACTTATCATGACATGCATGATGGATTTAGATTTCCTTAGCGATCAAAATCTAAATTAAATAAATCTAGCTTGTAGTATGTGACAGCTGAGTCGAAATAATCAGATCATCGCTGCACATGTCATCAGATAATTGCTATACGTAGTCACATGGACTGTCCGGATCAATTTCTGTTTGCCTTTGCGTGTGTTTGTGGAAATGGATCAATCATCAGTCCTTAGAGAGAGGAGAACACACACACACACAGAGAGAGAGAGAGAGAGAGAGAGAGAGAGAGAGAGAGAGAGAGAAGGGGAGGGGGGGAGGATTGGCCATATTGAGTAAACACATCTAGCTAAGAATTATCAATGAAGTCTATATATACTCATAAAGTCTCTAAATACTGTAAAAGGTATGGAAATGTAAAGAAGTCTATATTCAAAAGAATCTTTTCAAAATCATGCCACTCTTTTCCATCAATGATAGGAGTCATTCCAAATGTATAAGCAGGAGCATTCATGCCAATAAGAGCGAACTAACATAGTGATTTAATCAAAAACTGAGCCCTGAAGAGACTCCACGGAATCCAAAATGTTTCAAAAAGTGATCCAATTCTTACCGTGTAATAGATGCAAAAACTCCACCAGTTCATCTTTTTATAAACAATATTCAGAAGGTTAAAGCCCTTAGATTCAGATTCTCAGTGGTCAGCATTTGAGAAGCAGTCCAGTCAAATTGAACAGCTTGCATGTGGAAGACTTAAACCTTTCAGATTCTCAGCGGTCAGCATTTGACTTTTTCCCCTTTTTTCCCCCAATTTTGTGTATAATGCGAATAACTATGGAAATTAAGCGGAAAAAATTCACTTGCTTGGCACCTTAGAATTAGAACCTGGAGTGCTGGTTCTGAACAGAACTTACTAAATATTAAATTTTGTTCGTTTCAGATTGCACGGGAGATACGCCTAAGAGATATTGGAGGCATCATTGTTGTGGATTTTATAGATATGGCTGATGACTGTAAGTATAAAGATATTAGGTGACCATTTTTCAATATATGTTTATTATCATCTATAATAGCTAAAATTAGGTCTTTTTCCTTCCAATAGCATATGCTAGAGAATATGATTATGTCTGCATGTATTTTAGTTAACAATTTGAACTAAGCATCAAAATGTTGGACATCTTATGGTACTAGGTTTCCTGCATGGTACTATCACAGATTGCAAAATCTCTGTGGTATAGATTTTGTTTTCATCTAATAACACAGTACCTTAGAGATTTTGTCTATCAAAAGTTCATCTCCTTTACTTACGACCAGTGTTTTAAAAGGCAGCTACGGTATGCAGGTGGTCAATGGACCATATAGTGCTTACACAGCATGCGGGCTGCATATGCAGGTGCATGTGCACTATGCAGCTATTGCTTACCTATTCAAAAATAAATATAATATATTAAATGCAATGATTAGAACAACAATGATAGTGATATTGTTTTGGAGCAATATTATAACGGTGATAGAATATTGTTTTTGTATCTAATACCTAATAGCAATAGCTATAGCATAGTCAACGTTTAACATTATTAGTACTGATATTAGACCCATCTAAAACCCACATTGAACCTCCATCAGCTTAAATCGGCTTCATTGCATGGGCCTGCATGAGTAGGCTGCATATGTGTCTGAAAATGCTAAGAGGGCTCACATAGGCGGCCATACAATGCTAAGTGGGCTGCATACGTGATCACAAAGTGGTAGGTGAGGTCCCTTCTCGGTCCATATGTGATATGAGAGCATATAGTAACTCCTTATAGAGCGGTGCCGTCTACGGACCGCATCTGCGTATATGAGTGCATAAATGGCTGCACGGAGTGCAATTTAAAATACTATGTACAATAACATCAAAAGAGATTTAATCACTTTGCTTAAAGAAAGCTTAACATTATGCTTCTTTGCCAACCTTTCTTTTTGTGTTTCCTTTTTTCTACTCTTCAACATGGGATGGCATTTACCGTCATACACTCACTTATGGATGACATTTGGAGGGACACAGTCATGGTTACTTGATGTTCTAGCATTAACGTGTACTGTTTAGGTGATAGGGTGGAGGACAAGTATTTCAAACAATGAGAGAAGATTAGTCAAAGCTTTGGACAAACTAAAAAGTGAGCTTAGTTAGTCGTCAGTAGCTAAAGTATAAATTGGTTTGTATCTATTTGTGACTTTTGTGAAAAGCATGGATACTTAAGCCTAGAGATTAAGCTGGATAAAACTTAGTTGTAGGTGGATTGACACAAATGATACTTACCTTTTCGAGTGAGTCATTGTAATGTGGACTCTTCCGACACTAATATTAAAATACATAACTCAAGCCTTCTTTTGATGCTTGGTTTAACAACCTAGAATGCTCTGGTAGGACTAGTAAATCATAGAAATATGCAAGTGGGAATTACTGAATTAATGCAATTGGAGAATTGATATTGCTGGATGGATGGTTGTAGTCAGTCCTTTGGCAATTAATGGATGTGGTGAAAGAATGGTTTAGCCTCTTTAAGGGATTATAGATCATCTTTAAATATATTGGAGGTGTACGAATTAAATGTTGTTGTAGTAGCTGGCAAGTCATAAACATAAGCTGCTTATTAGTAGAGTACGACATGAGAAGGAAATTGTAAATAACTGGATTGTTAATTTGGGTTCTTTCGTAGGTCTTATAGTGGTTATGTATCTAACTTTTCGTCTTTTAATTGCATGTGACTTTCAAGTAATTCCATACTTCCTATCAATTAATGGCTATTAAGTTTGGAAAACCAATTAGTTTACAGATAAGTCATAGATCATAGATGTACGACTATTAATATGTTGAGACTGCAGCAAAAGCTTACATGTTGGTTTTTGAATTCATAGTTTAATGTTCTGGAGAATTATTACTTTACAATGGTATCTGCTTTATTTTGTACTGATGCAACATAATTTGCTATTTCACAAGATTTACCAAGTTCCATTATGATTTTTTAATGCTTCTTGATGATAGTGATTGCACAATTCTTGGCCATGTGGTTTACAAGTTTCTAAAAGCTGCCAACACTAAATTTAAGGGCTGAATTCTCATTTGCCCTTGTAATCCATTTTGTGGCTTCCTTTTCCTGAGTCTTTTTTGTAGCAATTTATGCCATGTTATGCCCCTTAAAAAGATATCTTTCTCCTATTAAAATATTTTAGTCCATTCAAAAGATTGTTTTATCTTTTATTTTTCCCAGCAAATAGAAGGCTAGTCTATGAAGAAATGAAGAAGGCAACTGAGAGGGACAGATCGACAGTGAGAGTCAGCGAGTTGTCCAAGCTTGGATTGATGGAAATTACAAGAAAAAGGGTATGCATTTTTACTAAACACACATGCTCGCTTTTTCTTTGCTCAGCACATTCAACTTGAAAAGATTATTCAAGGCTACTTTTGTGACTTTGCAATGAGATTTAGACTTATGGCAAAAATAAGTAACGGCAACTTCCATTAATTATTGAGTTAATTAATGCACTGATATTTTTAAATATAAAATGAGATTTTTTTGCATTTTCTGGTGGTAAATATATGGTTATGAGTTATCACTATTCAACATATATGAATGTTTGTGCATTATGTGCTGTTATGCACATCGGTCATAATCCCAGCATCCCATAATGCAATCCTTGGCTTCTCCTTGACTACTCATTTATGCCTCAAAGTAAATTAACAGCTGCTGTTTAAATTTACGTCTTTCTTGCTTGTTTAGCTTTTTTATCAATTTCATATTGTGGAAAATGAATGTAGCTTATAACATGAACGAACAGGTTCCTAAGGCTAACAGCAAATAGTTTGGATAAGGTTCCACCGAAGAAAAAGAAGTGTAGATAAGGATTCTTGTTGAAGCTGTTTTGTACCTATTGAATCATGGAGTTGATAAACATGCACTAACTAATGGTCCTTTGCAGGTTCGCCCAAGTGTTACATTCATGATCAGTGAACCGTGCTCTAGCTGTCATGCTACAGGACGCGTGGAAGCATTAGAGACATCATTTTCAAAGATTGAGCGTGAAATTTGCCGCTTGCTTGTGAGCAAAATCCTTCCATGCCTCCTTCTCCCCCAATGATTTCACTTCCTTTATATTGTCTTAGTATTATGTGATGATGCATGCGGTTACAGACTTAGAGTGAGATTTGATGAAGGATAACAAGGAGAGTTTTGATCATTTATGAGGGGTTTGGTTATGGGTCAATTGGTGAACCCTGATGATGGAATCACAGAAGATTTTTGTTTCAATCTTTCATAATAAATTGGATAGTTACATAATAGGTATTTATAATTGTTGAGATAATATTTTTTTCTTTTCTTTTCTTTTTCACTCTTTGGGATTCCTTATTAGAATTCCCAGATTTCAGTAATGCACTCCTGTTCTGTTTACACTTTCTGAAAACCTTTTGTAGAGTGAAACCTAATGGCAATAGACCTATCAGAATAGGTTGCAAACTAATAAATTCCGTTCTTCTCAATGGGATAATGTGAAGATTTTTCTTTAATGGGTAGTCAATTTAGTTTCCTGCTTAGGCAGTCTACATTATGTAAAAGTTGGGATACTGAATTTTTTGGCTAGCATATTGCTTCAATCCTGGCTTTTATGACCTGTATAAATTCTTCTTTAATCTCCTCTATACTTTATGTGGAGGAAACCAAGTTCTAGAATAAATATTTTGGAGGCCTCAGTAAAAGAATTCCATAACCACCATGGGGGACTCATCTCGATGGTTTATAGAGAAAGTCTAATGCTTCTCTTGTAAGGTGCATCCAGGATTTTGAATTTGTGTGGTTTCAAGAGCCGAAAAAAACATGAAAGATGGTCCAAAATGGGCTTGATGATGGTGACATGCCCAAATGGAAAATCAATAGGATGATGAAACTTAAATAGGGGGCTTGCTTGAAAGAGACAAGCAGGATTTGGTGGAGCCCAGTATGTTATCAATATTAAAAAATTGCTACCCCTGCTTGATATGTTATTAATATGTACTTCTTTATTATTAGTATCATTTGTGGTATTGAAGTTCATACAAAACTTAAAAGCATTTTATGGTGTTTTAGGTATTAGCATATTGGTTCCTTATTTTGATTATCCTGTAAAGTCAAATCATTGTGCTAGATTTAAATCTAAAATTGCAATAGCAATAAATCTAAGATAATTTTAGTCATTACTCTTCCTTTTTTGATGTTTCCATGCATAGTCGTAATTCAGTTCACTGTATCAGGCTGTCTCAAATCAGAGGCCAGACCATGAAAATCCAAAATCTTGGCCAAGGTTTGTGCTAAGGGTGGACCGTTACATGTGCAACTACCTGACATCAGGGAAGCGAACAAAACTGGCAGTGTTGAGTAGTTCTCTTAAAGTTTGGATTCTACTAAAGGTATGGCCTATCTCTCTCTCTCTCTCTCTCTCAAGTTGATAATTGCTACACTTCAGAATAAGACAGACCAATCATATATATATAAAGAAAGATTGGAAGGAAGGGTTATTCCATATTTAACTGGAAGGGCTAATTTCTCCCAGAAATCTTTGAATATTTTAATATTTGTATTGTTATGATACTGATGCACGAGTTTACCCAATGATTTTATTTTGCTAATGGTTTCATCATAGCTTATTTGCTTAAAAGTGGTATTGATTTCAGGTAGCTAGAGGATTTTCTCGAGGAACATATGAGGTGAAACCATTTGCCGAGGACAAGGCAAATGATGAGCAGCAAGTTGCTATCTCCAGATTACGGCCTACTGAAGCTAGAACTTACATTCCAAGTAGCAAACTCACTCTCTTTCCTGTTAAGAAATGGAAGACTCGAGGGAAATGAAAGGTAAACTAGACCGGTGGGCTTGGCTTGATCCAGCTGGTCTTCTTTTTGATCTATTTAATTTTGCACTGGTTCACCTCACTGTTTTCAATTTCAATCTTTGCTCCTTCCAACTTGAAGCACGATTTCTGTTGGGCCTTCTTTTTAATTTTAAGAACTAGGACTGGTGGAAGCCTGCTGAGTATTGGAAGGAGTGTGGGACTGAACTGAGCTTGCTTGTATCGACACAAAGGACCAAAGCCACTTGGCAGCTCCTTATATATCTGGGGGCACTGTTGTACCAATTGTTTGTATGCCCTAAGAAATTTTCTCCTTGAAAGATCCATTAATGGCTCGAGATGTCTTGGTAGTTTACGGAAGAATATGTGGAAATCCAATCATCCTTGTTTAGCTGGACTATCATATATGGGAATATAAAGCCTTTCTCCAACTAGAGACCAAATTTTTGTTGGAATTTTTCATCACTAAACTGGATTGATTCTTTTTTCCTTTCTTCTGACCTGATTAAAATTTTAAAATAATATATTTGCCCTTTCCTACACCCTCAAGGGAATGACCAGGTCTTTTGGTGGGTATATAGACTTGTTAGTGAAGTGCAACTGAAACTGTCGTCTTGAAGGTAAGACGCGCATATGACACTGTGTGTCGGGGGTGTATGTAGGAAGTAAAGCCAGCTTGGTATAATATATTAATGTCAGGCCACTGGGGTCTGGGTGAGAGATCTTTTTCCTTCCACCTTGCATTTTTTTTTTTATTGTCTAAAATATGACTATTTGGGCAAAGACATGGCCTGCTAATTTAAGCACTAGATCTAGAGTGAACTCCAGGTCTGCTTGCATGCTGCTGCTCTGTAACTTTGCTGTCATATTTGTCTTTTGCTGCACTGTATCCTTTTCAGGTTGGTATGATGATAAAAAGGAGGCAATCGAAACACTGATAAACGTTTGTTTTGTTTGAACCAATCAGTTGTTGGATTGGCTTGCCTCCTTCACTTTTAACACTTCAAAACTAAGGACCTTCTTAAGGGAAAAGATTCGAAGATAATTATTAATTTCTGTAATAAAGCTTTTCTTCCCAGTTTTTGCAAATGATTGGACCGTCCAAATCTTGTTACAATTTGATTCCCCACTTTTGTCTTCTTCTTATGATATGACCCGATTTGGTCGATTAAAGTGAGGAGTTTTATTGCCTTATTATTATTTTTTATTTTAAATCTCGAGTGTGTGGGGTGTTTGCGTGGAGCCTTCTACCCTGCGGTCGGAGGCAAGCAGATGGAGGATCATCTTTTTCCTAGTCTGACTTGAACCGCACCCGAGAGATATAAACCAAGCATTCATTTTGATGTGCTACAGTTTTATTCCGGCTGGCGAACTTCTGAGGCAAATCCTTTTTGTCGGGGTGAGGAGATTTTAAGGACATGCGACAAATAAAAGGGTTTCTATCTCCGTAGTGCTTTGATCGTGTCAGTGGCACTGATATCAAGAAGGATTTCATCTCCTAGTAATGTATGGGTGCCTGCACTTACAAAGCAATTGTGGGGTCTCTTATCCACGATGAAATTATCATTACAATGTTTTGGGTGGTTCTATATACACCCCCCCTATTGCTCAGGACACCCCCCAAAAATTAAAAAAAAATTAAATACTCTCTACACCCCCCCATTTGCTAAGGACACCCCTAAAAAATTAACAATTCCTAAATTACCCCCCACCCTTCCCACCCCCTCACCTAAATTGCTCTCTACACCCCCAAACCCCCCCCCCACCCCGCTCTTCCCCTCCAAAACACCCGCCGGCTTCTCCCTTCCGCCCAAAAAACCTCGCCTCAAGCACCTCTCCGGCCATCTCCCGAGCAACGAGCACCTCGCCGGCGGAGGAGGAGGGGGGAGGCGGAGGAGGAGGACGGGGAGGCGGAGGGGGAGGTGGGGGATGGGGAGGAGGAGGAAGAAGGACGGGGAGGTGGGGGAAGAGGGTGAGAGGAGGTGGCGGAGGAGGAGGGGGGAGGTGGGGGATGAGGAGGAGGAGGAAGGAGGACGGGGAGGTGGGGGAAGAGGGTGGGAGGAGGTGGCGGAGGAGGAGGGGGGAGGCGGAGGAGGAGGACGGGGAGGTGGAGGGGGAGGTGGAGGGGGAGGACGGGGAGGTGGAGGGGAGGAGGGGGGGAGGTGGAGGGGAGGAAGGAGGACGGGGAGGTGGGGGATGGGGAGGAGGAGGAAGGAGGACGGGGAGGTGGGGGAAGAGGGTGGGAGGAGGTGGCGGAGGAGAAGGGGGGAGGCGGAGGAGGAGGACGGGGAGGTGGAGGGGGAGGTGGAGGGGGAGGACGGGGAGGTGGAGGGGAGGAGGGGGGGGGAGGTGGGGGATGAGGAGGAGGAGGAAGGAGGACGGGGAGGTGGGGGATGGGGAGGAGGAGGAAGGAGGACGGGGAGGTGGGGGAAGAGGGTGGGAGGAGGTGGCGGAGGAGGAGGGGGGAGGCGGAGGAGGAGGACGGGGAGGTGGAGGGGGAGGACGGGGAGGTGGAGGGGAGGAGGGGGGGAGGTGGGGGATGGGGAGGAGGAGGAAGGGGGGTGTACTGAGAAAATTTCAAGGGCAATATGGTAATTACACTAAAGGTTAGTTTGGGTATTTTTTTTTTGGTTTTTGGGGGGTGTCCTGAGCAATAGGGGGGGTTTTACCCCAATGTTTTCAATTATATGCTGAAGTTTGGCTTTTCTGAAACTATAAAAATAAATTACTACATGGAGGTGGGTTTCAGTAGCTTTCATGCATTCCATGGATTATGACAAGCGGAGAATGGGCTATTTATCCCTTCTAATTGATTGCTTGCATTTATCCCATTGCACGTGTAACCCGTTGTTCTGATAAAGTGATGTAATTTCTATATCTATATTGTCAAGGGAACTTTCGGTCTCGGTATTATCCATCCACACAAGGAGATCACTATCCCCTGGACTTCATGAGATATCCGACAATCATGCTCAATTCCTCATCTCTGTGCTCAGCCATCATACGCCTCTGCTCCAAGAACCACCAGCATGCGTGACATGGATTTGATCATGTCTATTTCAGCAAAGTTGGTTGGATGATAAGTTACTGGTACAAAGCTTGCTTGTTTGCATGTAACACAATAACCCAAATTTGGAATTACCGAAAAGCCCTTAAAATTACATCTTTAAGGTTTAAAGTCTCAAAGAAAAGAAGAGTTCTATGCAAATGGTCAGATTTTGGTGGGGGGGTGTTCCTAGATTCACAATATTAACATCAACTCCATTAAAAAAACATATCTGCTGTAAGAATGTTAGACACCGAACGCTGATAAATTCATTCACAAATTTAAAGCTCAATAGACTTATATGCATGTTCTCACTTACAGAGTTTTACAGCATGAACAAATGAATCCATCTGATGGGAAAAACAAGAAAAAGAGAGGCAAACATAGACCAAATGGAACAACAATAAGCCATTAAAATAGTAGACTATCATCAGCTTGGAAAACAGACTGTACTGCAAGACACTACACCACTTTACTATTATTTTTTTTTTGTCCCATAATGTAGAAGTTGCCTGAGTATGAAAGAATAAGTTGCATAAATATAAGAATAGTACCTTACCAATAGATGTTAGCTAAGCAATGACGCTGACTATTGGTTTTGGCAAATGGAATAACTGGGCGATATTGTTTTTGGCATTTTGTTAAAAAAAAAAAAAACTCCTTTAATTGGATTAAGACAAACTCTTACGACCAAAGTGATACTTGAATTACATAGAAGACTTTATGTGGACATGTAAATAACTACTCTTGACGTATCTGATTCATAAATCACAAATCAGATGAGATTTTAGCGAAACAGATGGCAAATTTTGGCATCAGCAGCAATAAGCACATTCACATATTTCAAAATAACTCGTATATACACCAAAACTGAAGACGTTGACAATGACATGGCATAGCAACTTACAATTCTATCAGACTGTTGTGTTAACAATCCATTACCGTCTTCAAAGACCCAAGCCCAGTCTTCTAATGAGAAATCTGTAAACTAGCTGAAGGAGAAAGAGCTCTCAGATCAGCGGTGCTTTGGGGGTGCAAGATGCCGCTCTGAGCTGAAGCCTGGTAATGCTCAACTCCATATTTCGTTTGACCATATCTCGCAGTAGCTTTTTTGCTGTCTCTGGAGCTTTGACAGGACCATCAACCCGAGTAGCAATGTCATAAACAATAGTCTCCAAGTCTTTTGACACCACTCTCTTCGGCCGGGAGTCATCCCTGAGCATATCCAAAAGTTCACGGGCTCTTGCCTGGGCTTTATTTGTGCCCTCCACAGTTAACAATAAAAGCCCAGGAATTGCCCCTTCTTTTAGGATAAGTTCCCTGTATTTCGCTCGACAATTCCTGCACAAGGAAAACAGCACCCCGACTGCATATTCTGTGCTAAGCAGAGAACCTTCTTCAATGGTCTCTACCAGAGTCAGAATCCCTTCATCAAATTCTGAAATCGAGGTCCATCCTTCTTCAGTTTTCGAGATGATTTCAAGGAGGGCAGCAGCTTTTTCAGCAAACTTGGAGTATTTCTTGGAATCTTTTAAGAGGATCAGAAGAGGCTTGACTGCTTCCACAGGAAGAGTAAGATTCGGACTCTCCTTGCAAGTGGAGAGATTATACAAGGCAGTGACTGCATCAACCTTTCCTTGGATACTTCCAGAAATGAGTATCTGAACAAGAAGGGGCACTGCACCAGAAGAAGTAATGGTTCGTTTGTTAGATGGTGAGGCTGAGAGCGTCAGAACTGCTGCAGTAGCTAACTCTCTCAGGCTGCCGATCTCAGATCTCAAGAGCTCTATGAGATGGGGCACAGCGCCACTCTTCACTATCTCATCCTTATTTCTGACAAAGAAAATTGGGCGGACGAAATTTTAGTAAGATGAAGTATTCCATCAAAAAGTAAAGTCAATCGCCATGCTCTTTATGGACACACCCATATGAAGTACCAACGTAGATGGAGATATTAATTATTTAACATGGCTCTAAAATTAAATTATTCTACAAAATTTATAATTCCAATTTATAAGACCATAATAAATGATAACCTGCTGAGATATCATAGTCTTCTGATTACAATTAGCAGCTACCGCTATAACAATTCTTATAATAACAAAATAGTAATAACAATAGTTTAAGTAATAAGAGTAACAGTAACTGTAGTTATACTTATTGTAAAAGTAAATAATAAACAAATTATGGGTGAACAAAGTCTGCCCAGCATATAGTATTCCATCCAGACACAAAGTTCCCACAAGAAAACAGATTACGGGACAAATCGGGAAGAAAGATCCACTATGTGTACCCTAGTTATTATTATTGACCTAACTGCACGAAATCTTTCGGTAACTAGATTCTAATGACATGCATTGACACATCCATACAAAACAGTATAATGGAATATTGATGCCCAGAAAGAATCCAGAACCATAATAATTCTTCAACATACTCCAACCAAAAAGGCATTAAAACCAGATTGAATCAATTATAATTTTTACTTATCATTTGTATATCAATAGTGAAAGTAAAAACATAATGATTTTTTGACAGGTGGAGTTCACAACCTACAATTAAATTTCAAAGTAAAGGTTAGCAAGCAGATATATACATAAAGTATCAAAGTACTAATGCATACAGATATCTGGAAATAACAGAACATCCATAAAAAAACAAAAGTAGTGAATCCCACACCAGAAAGAGGTAGATTAGAGTGACAGCACAGAGGCAGCACCAACCTTAGGGGGGAGGGAAGGAAGGCGGATATAACCCTACACCTCAAAATTAATCCCAGTGAAATGAAGACTACATAAATGAGCCAGAATGACAGTGCAAGTTAATTTTTACACTGCTAGGAGTCATCTAAGATTTTCCCAGTATGCCACATGCATATAATACTCTTAAAGCCTTCTGGGGGTTTCTGTTAATGAGGGCATCAACATGAGGGGGGAAAAAAAGCATTTCCTGGAGCATTTGACTGGTTTATCTGGTGGCGGGCAGTGCATGGTGGGGGCTCCAGGTGGGGGCTTCCAAAACAAAATGACCCCCCAAACAGACACCATATGCATACAGTCATTTGTTTTACTAGGTAAACCAAAATAAATATTGAAGGCCTTGTTTTTTTGTTTGGGATATGAGAGATTATTGAAGATGTCATAGGATATTAGAGTTACCTTATGAGAGATTATTGAAGATGTCATAGGATATTTGAGTTACCTTATGGGTGCTAGTTTTATGCGCACGAAAGGTTCCATATGCTATGTGACACAAGGGGCTTACTGCAACACATTGGAAATTGGTGCAATATATAGGTGGTGGTTGACTGCTGAGTTGCCAAGGCAACATTATGTTGGCTTATTTTTGGTGCACTAGCAGGTGCCTCAGAATTTCCTAGAATATATACTATTTTTTGGTGGATATCCAGCTGACAACCCCAGATCTAGTTTGAATAATTTCCTCAGAAAATGGTGTCATAATTTTCTTTCCGTATCTGATTTATTTCAATTCGAGAGTGACTTTTTTCTTAATGAGTACCTTCTGGGATTCATTAAGAGTAACAGGAAATGATTTAGACATTCGAAAAATCCTCAAAAACAGGAAATGAAATGCAAAATGTGGCTATCCAGCTGATTTCACTCACACCAACTGAGTGGGGTGACTTTTTTGGGGTTCTTTTCTGGGGTTCTAAAGCATACCTTCTGACGGTCTTCCTTAATTTAGATTTTAGAATATCATAGGATAATATGATAAGCTACATAACAACTGCAACCAGATTGCTAAACCTCTATTAGATAATATACATCAAAAGCAAAAGCTTTTCATTTATGTCAAAGATCCCATAAGCAAAACCTCTATTTATGTATGATGGATAATACATACTTCAATAAGAACATAGACAACGAATCTTTGCTCAGGATTCAGGCACTGGGGAAGCATGCATCACACTCACGCCTTTTGTTATATGCAATAAGGACAACTAATCATGGAAGTGTTGAGTGGTAAAGGGGTACCACACAGGAAAAGAGTTGGACTGTTGAATGGCTTTTGGCATCCAAATCTCTTTATGTTAGGATAACTTTTAGTACCTAAATGACTTTCTAGTGGCCGATCTTAACAAGCCATGTCATGAACGTAAATAATGGCACTATCTTGACATATGCCATGGCCATTTGATATAATTATCAAGGTCTTTCTATATTTTTATCTTCATTATTTTGTTAGATGTCCTGCATGATAAGTTGTCTGCCTCTATATCTTATAGATCAGAGAGGATGGCTGTTCGAAAGGAAGAAAAAATTGAACAATAAATTAAAATGATGATCCAGTCTCTCTCTATCTCTCTCATTCCTTTTTTTACCTCTGTATCTTCTCCATCTACTTCTATTCTTTCTTCTTTCATCTTCTCATCTTTTATTTGTTGCTCCATATGTCACATCATATCTGATTTTCTTTGTTTTAATATCTGAGATTGCTCTTTGCAAATAAACAGCCCTAGAACCTTCAATATACATACACCCAAATGTACAACCGAATCTTAGCCTAATATTCTTTCACTAAACCCAGCAAACCCTTCTTTTACACATTAATCTTCAACTTTTTATTGACTTTGCTCAAGAACACACGTATCTGATATCTTGAGGAAACGGTGTCATCTATCATAACAGGCCATTTACCCTCTCCTGAACTGCACTTCCAACATCCAGAAAACTTACTTTGCTAAAATCTTCGGTATTCTACAATCTCTTAATAAATTATTTTTAATTAATTTCCAAGTATGCTGATGTCATATGCTAGACCTGTCTTTGCCATTAAACCGTAACATATAGTTGGCCAGAATCTTGTGATCCCACCCTAAGGATGACATCAATATCCAAAAGCGAGCACTTTTAATTCTTTCTAAATTCTAAAGGCATCATCTTCCGCTCAGTGAAGAACAAAATTGAACCTGAAGAACTTATGGGAAAACAAAGACGGAAAATAAATAAAGCCTGCTCCAATGGTTTGTCAAAATTAACATACTTTAACAGAATTAAGCAAAACTCACGCAAATAAAAGAAAAAGGGGGACCACTTTCAGGTTCTAAATTCAACACTTCACCTATTACCACGAATTCATCCTCTGCTTCAGTTAGCAGATTCTTTCTTAATATCAGGAGCTTGGAAACAAAAAAAAACTAATTTAATAAAGAACAGAAAGGAACTACAAAATCTATGGAAGAAAAGCAAAATCAATGGGGAAGAATTTTTAAAAATTAAAAAAAAAAAAAGAAAACAACAAACCCTATACCAACATAATCAGCCAAAACTCATCAAGAAAGAAGGGAAGAATTACTTCCAACAAGAACCAATAATCCTATGGATGAAAGAGGGAGAGGAATATGAAAAGAAGCCAAGGAACAGTCACCGTTCGTTGCGGACGGCGAGATTGAGCAGGGCGAGGAGGGCGGACTCCCGGGCCTCGGGGTCCGGAGATGGAAGCATGGAGACGAGGGGCTGGACCACGGCTGGGACGGCGAAGGCGGAACGAGCCTTCGCCGAGGCCCGGGCCAGCTTCCGGATGTCCCGCGCCGCCTGGACTCGGGCCGCCACGTCGCCGTCGGCAAGCCTCCGGGCGAGCTCCTGGACCTGGGCCTGCTTCTTGCCCTCCCTAGCTTGCTCCTCCCCGCTAGGGTTAGGGTTCGAATTGGAGCCAGGGCTAGGGTTCTGGCACATCCTCTCTCCCCCCTTCCCTCGAGTTCGCGGGAGCAAAGGCAGAGCGGAGGGGAGAAAAAGGGTAAGGATGGACGTCCTTTTTTTTTTTTCCCCCTAATTCCCTCTGGCCGGAATTTGGGGGATCCGATCAGGCGTCGGGGACACAGGCCATGTGTCGTGGAAACACTTGCACTCTATGCTGTTTGCTATTGCGTATGGGGCTGGGGTGTTAAGATGCTGATCTTTTCATGTGATGGTAAATGGATATATCGTTCCTGATTCTCCCATCACATCTGGTTGATCAATTTGTCTGTAGAAAGGAATTATCTTTGGTCGGCCCCATTTGGATTAAGTTTCTTATTATTTGTTGATGTCCATTAGGTAAATTGGATGTGATGGGGATATGAATATAGACATAAACGTCATAAATATAGATTTAAATTAGATAATTAAATTTTGTGACAATAAAAACGGCCATATCATAAAATAAAAGATAAGTTGAAACGGCGAAATGTTAATATAATTATTTATTTTTTAAAATTTATAAATATGATATAAAATTTAATAAAACTATAAATAGAATTAGATGTTTGGATATAGATAAAAATAGTTATTTATATATACTTATACCTATTTTTGATATGTGTATGAATAAAAATATTAATTAGATGTTCGAATTTATATTTTTACCTTGATTTATAATTTTATTTGGATAGAAAATAAATTAGTTGGAGGATTTTAGTTACCAAGTATTATATAGTATAGAGACATTGCGTGTCAACATCGCTTTGAGGGATAGAAATTACAAAAAACATTCAGTCTTATTCAGTGATCATACCAAGGGTGGTGTTTTAGCTCCTACCTCCGGGACATTTGTTGATTCCTAGATTATGTTGAGATAGGAGGTAAAAGCACCAATCCTCATTTGACACGTTAGATGGTGTCACAATGCCCGATATGTGATACCCATACAGAAGATGTATGATGTTTGGAAGGCACTTCCTATGACAAGATTCACCACCAGCCAATGATAATTTCTTGCTGCAACGGATCTAGGTGAAAGCTTTTATTTTATTTTTTTTCCCCTTCAGCATTTTGGATTAAATATTCCACAATCTTTATCACAGATCTAGGTGGAAGCCAATTACAAGAGCTTATTAAACGGATTCTTCTTACATAGCTTGATAACCAAATCCTATGGCTGGATGTTGGGACCAGTTATTTAACCTAATCGACTACAGTTGATGTCCTTGGCCAAATAGCAGCCACGTACAATGTGCCAAGCTTTGGATGGATTTTTGTCTAATAAAGATCAGTTTGCAGATCCAACCAGCAACATCACCATTCATCCTTATCTAGGGATGCGGCCGCAACCTTGACTTTTTACTTGTGTGTAAGTTTTCCTTGGTAACGAAAACCTCTCCAAAATTTTGGTCAATAAGAGTATCATGCATACAAAATAGAGAACATAAATCAAGCAGGATTTGTTCCATGAAAAGTTGGTTAGCTGATAAAAGACTCTGTACAACTAGATTATGCAAATGTTATTCTATGTTATGCGCCTGAGATCCCAACTTCTTCGAAACCTAAGATATCACCACTAAAATTAATTTATACTAAAATTCAAATTTAACCGTCCTCGATAGAAGTTGATCAAAATACTGTAGGTGTTTAACATCAATAAAAGAAAAGATAAAATTATATTATTATCCAAATTTTTAACAAAAATCCAATTACAAAAGCATAGCTTATCACACCCCATACTGTATTTTCCACATATGAAGTAACTAAATACAAACCGAGACAATGTCGATGCCACTATCATAATCACCAAATTCAAAAAGATAACATCAAAATATTAAGTACATTTCCTCTCATAAGTCCGCCAAATCTATCGCTGGTCTGAAAAATTTGTATTTTAAATGAAGCTAGAAGCTCCATAAATGATCTTCTAACATAATCAAAGCACTAAAGATTCCACAAAAACAAATGACTTTAAAATGAAGAACATGATTAAATTATAAATAAAATGCCCGATGAAAATCCATTAAAAACGTTTTGTTATGAAATTTTAATACAAGGGAGGGAGTCCCAATCAATCTTTTCTAGGATTCCAACTCAGGCCACACAATAAAGATTTTCTCAGAGGAATCTCAATCAATCTTTTCTAGGATTCCAACCCAGGCCACGCAATAAAGATTTTCTCAGTTGAGGGCTTAGCTCCTCCGATTTTTTAAGACTAGGTCATTACCCATTTCTACAGAAGAGATGTATTTTGTACCGCCCGGAGGTCACATAGAGGAACCCGGAGCAAGTTGAACGAAAGCTCTACCCACAGCTACAACTACCGGTGACTCAAAAGTTCTTAAATTCTAAAAGTGCTACTAGGGTGTAAGCCCGAAAAGTAAGCCCCAAAAGTCTTTAGTACTTAAATAGGGCAAGCGGCACTCAAACAAAATCAAAGGTGCGACCATCTCTTTTTCTCCTATTTCTGCATTTCATTCTCTATCTGGCTTCCCTCATGAAAAAAATAAGAGACATTGATTCCAAGTAACTACAAAAAGGACGACTCTTTCTCAGATCTCCTTTCGAAGGAAAGATTCAAAGTCAAGTCTAGAAAAAGTCTAAATAATGTACACAAAATCACAAGTCAAATACTTGGTCGTAATCAACCATCAAAACATAATTTATATTTCAAAAATCCATATATTTCATGTAGTTTCATATTTTCTTACAAAATTTCTGTTATACCTCGAGGCCACAAATCCTTGCAGTAGACAAGGTTATATAAAACCCTCCTCAGCAAATTAAATGAGGCTGCATAATCATTGCCGGTGAATTGGTGGACCAGATCAGGCCACACAAAATCTTCGAGGTTCATATATATTGGTTAGCCAAAGGTCCACATAAATCCTTATCCAAAATTGAATGTCAATGGGGCCACATATACCATCCAGCCAAGTGTTCAAAGAACTCCTCACTGATAATTCAAATAGAATTGAAAACCATTTGACACCAAGGAGTCCAAGGATATCCCCATTGATAATTCACATGGAGTTGAAGTACCACTTAGCAACAGGGATCCAAAGAAATCTTCATCCATAATTCATCTGGCCAAGGGTCCACATTTGATTTAGAATTATGTCTCGGTTTTCAAATTTAACAAAAATGCATAAATGCTATATTAAAATGGTTGCAACAAAAATCACAAACACAGAAGAAGGTTCAGATATGCGTAAAATATTAAGTGTGAATAAATGCCTGAAGATTCAAAATTATTATTTCAAAAACCCATGGCTTGTAATCCTTATGTAGAGACTAGATTAAATCTAATAATTTCCAAAGGTGAGTCTTCAGATTATATAGGGCCCACTTCACTAGGCCAGTAACCCCACACCTTCGTAAGCCAAGTACAAGCAGGGCCCACAAAGTAAATCATATACTTGCACCGATCAAGAAGGTCCAATAAATAGGTGACCCAATAGGTAGGCTAAAACAGGGATACACACACAAGCTTATTTACATATAATATAATTGAAGTAAATATCACTTACGAAATTGCATGTAAATAAGAAAAAAGTCCATATTTGAATTCAATAAAAATACTAAGTTTCATTTCATCAAGAATAAGTTGATTTGCCAACATTAATTCATAACCTTGATTTTCGACTCCCAGTCAATATTTTCAACTTCCAAATGCCCATTTCATAATTTATACTATACTAAACATTACCAAATTCTAAAAGTCCAGTTTACATATTGATCTCCAAAACATATCACCTGATATGATACTTAACAGCACTCAGCATTTCCACGGACTGGTTTATTTTAATATTATTTCATACATTTACATTCATATGTATTTTTCAAAACATAGGTTCTGTTGTTACACTACGAACAAAAACATTCAAGAAAGCCTTGCGAACGCTCATCCAGTATATCTTGCAGCTTATTTGATGACAGTTCAGCATGTTCATTTTGATTGCCAGAGAAAACAGGAAAATTTCTGTTCTTGAAGATTTATATCAAGTCAGCAGTCTTAGAAATCAGGCAAATAGCAGGCTAAAAATTTCGAAAAAAAAATGTACAGAGAAAAGACAGCAATTAGGATCCGAACTAGCTACTCAACAGTAGTGCATTATAGAAGAATGAAAAGACAGAAACGTTAAATAGATTAAAAAGAAAAAGGAATAGCTGACCAACAAGAATTAGAAAGTCATTTTCTCTAAAAGGAAAAACGAATTTCATTTTGCAATAATTGTTATTAGTACAATAGAGATAATGTTTTGCATGATAAAATAAAGAGATTAGGACGGTCAAGCCCCCAAATGAACCAGATAAACCTGTGGCACGATGTAAATAGATCCACCGATTCGCCTATGCGATGTGGCAAATCTACCTAGAAATAAACCATATATTAGATCCAGCAATTAATGTTCAAAAAAGCATGATTTTCTTCATTCTCATTCTTGTAACCAAGTTGACCTCACAAAATTGCACAATCCATCACAAATTTGGAGATGCTAATTTAGTGTGAAAAGGTGCAACAGAAATTTCCATCAGCAGCAAGCCAATGGAGAAAAATGTGCAATGGATAAAAACTTCTGAATGATTAGACCCTCTGAGAAGCTGCATTAGTGCCTATGGAAATGTCTCCTACTGTTTCTCAAATTTACATCACCTCTCTCTCTATTCCTCCTGTCAATAATTCTGGAAGTGAAAAATATGGCACCTATGGCGGCCATTGCATAGAAGGCTCTGTATGGGGCTGAAGCCAGAGCATGGAGGAAGGTGTAGTATCCAGCAAGGAGGTAAACAAGGCTTAAACCAACTTCACGACCACGGGTTCCTGGTATGGAAAATGATAGGGAGTCGATGTCCTCTGGCCTTGAGCCGCAAAGACCATGAAGGATGACCCCCACACACAAAGCAGCATCGATGAACCAAGGAAAGCTTTGTCCCATACCAAATCTCTGAAAAAGAAAAAAAAGGAAAAATGGGTATACAAAAAGAAAGCAGAAGAAAAGGACAAAGAAAGACGAGCAAAAGTGTAATGTAAAGACAAGAAAAAGTGTGGTGTGCCACAATAAACAGTCAAATGTACCTAATGGTGAAGATCATGCCAAAAAGAGATGATAGAAAATTGTGCAGGGGTGGAGAGAAGGCATTTAACTTTCATGAAAAAAGGGCTAAGCTGAAAAACTGGATCTCCAATTTTTGCATGAAATCATTAGTCATACTGGTCACCATGATACTAAAACTTTTGGAAAATATTAACTTCTTCAAAAATTAAAACCTTTTGTTCAAATGAAATAATAAACTCTGAACCAGAAATAAAGTCAATTCAACTGAAATGACTTGCATGGACTATGGTAACATAGTCAACTAGGAAGTCACAAGATCGTCTTAGCATTCTAGAGAATGATTTTGTAAAATGGTGTATAGGTTTCTATACTTGAATAAATCATTTATGAAACTAAGAAGTCTCAAACAATCTTGGTAATACTAGATCGGTTTTGCCAATCATCTGGGTGAAGCTTTAAGTGAAAAACTACAAATATGGCAATGTAATGAAGACATACCCACGTAAATTTAATATATAAATAAACAAACAGCCTTTTCTGCTATCAAAAACTGAGATCAAGTCTCGATTATGCCCCCTAACAGACTGCAAACACTTGAACTTAACATATAGAGCGAAAGGGGAAAAAAGGAGAGATCAAAATTGTGCCTAAACCATCATAATCTGGCATTTTACATAGTGACAGAAGCAAAAACCAAAAATTCAAGTGCTTGAAATAAATCCACCATATATATATATATATATATATATATATATATATATATATATATATATATATATATATATATATATATATATATATATATATATATATATATATGTATATATATATATGTATGTATATATATATATATGTATGTATGTATGTACACTTCAGTAGTTGAAATTTAGAAATACTAGTTACAGATTTGCTTAGATCATAAAATATTAAACTACAGCAGCCAACTTCCTTTTCCTAGGCCTCCTATAATCACTTTGTGCTCAAGCTTTTTACAATATTTTTTGCATATGAAATCCTTAGATGATGGATATGCAAGTACATACCTGTAACCAAGCAACTAATGATGGGACAAACATGAGCATTGCAAGAAAATGCAAGATTAGAATGCCATGTCGGTTGTTGAAGATTTCTAACTGACTGTCACTAAAGGTTTTAGCTGAGTTTGGGCTGTTCTCATCCACTAGTGGAAGTGGATCAAATGCATCACTTGATTGCATTTTGGATAACAACGATGGATTGCCTTTAGTTCTGTGGTCATGGAATTCCTTTCTTTGAGCATGATTGCGAAATGAAGCCGCCCAAAAACTGTTACAAAACAGGGACTAAATTTTAGAAACATAGCCATAGCAACTACACAGAAAAATATAAAAAAAATCTGAAGTAAACAGGAAGGAAAAAATTTATTGTGGGGAACATTAAGGATAAAAAAATTGTGTGAAGTAAAATATTGGGGTACCAGAACCTTCCAAAATTACCCAAGTTAGCGAGATCAGAAAAGCTAAAACTTGATCTAATTTAGCATACTTAATGAAAATATTAATTATTTATCCCAGTAAATAAGCTCAATCCAGAGTTCAGAACTTGATGACGAAAGTATACATAATTAAATGCAAATAGAAGTGTCATGTTGTTCTTCTCAGGAAATCAATTTAAATCAAGCCACAATGAACAAGAAAAGATATAATTAATTAGAATCTAACACACACTACATGCCATTGTTATTTCATAACCAGTTAAACACATTTTTTCAGAGGTATAGGGGGTAGCATTTGGGATATCTGTAGAGATTGGTGATTTCAGTATTTGGGAAGAAATGGAGGATTACACAAGGAATGAAGTACACCAAACTTTAGAGTAAACTTGTTGATCAAATCAGACATAAAATGCATAGAAAACCTGAGAGGGACCAGTCATTAGACAGTCTATCATAGAAACTGGTCGAATAACATGCACAGAGAGACTGAAATGGACTTGATTAACAGAAGGTTGACCACATTTAGTTGCAAAAGACCTGCATGGAGAATTTTTTTGTGTGGGAGAAGGAGGCAGGGGAGGGGGAGGTTGGAGCCATCCTGTAGGATTCAGTGCTCACCATCTCAGTAATTTTGGCAGTTCTCAGTTCCAGGGCTATTTGGAAAGAAGTAAAGAAATGTGACAGACCACTAAATTTTATGTGTCAATGATAGTATTAACTGTTCAGGAGTTGCTCGATCTCATCCAAAAGAATCAACTTCATACTTGAAAGCATAACCAGTAATGGTCCATCTTGTCATGCATCCATAAAGCAATACTGATGCTTGACCAGGAGGCTGGGAGCCTGATTTCCATGATACATCTCATGTGAAGAAATGTGTTCGCTTCCTAATTGCCTCTTCCTTCAGCCCACATTTCTTGTCAACAGAAAATGCATAGAGAAATTGTTCAGACAGAAACTTGTGAAACACATTTCAGGTTGAGTCTCTGTGGCAAGTAAATAGGCCAGCACCTTTTTTTTGTTGGTGATAGAAAGATATTGTGACATATAAGAACATGGAAAAGGCAGTCTTTTGGGAGATTGAAGAGACAGATTTACAAGATTCTAGAATGGATATAAATATTAGATTTAGGAAAAAAACGGAGGTTGCTTACTAGAAAGAAGATTTAAAACAAAAATGAATATTGACCACCAAGATTTGCTTTGTTTAGTAATAGCATGGAGGCAGAGAGACAATGTGTGCCTCCCAGCTAGGATAATCACTTTATATTTACAATCAAATTGCAACCAAAATGAAGAAAAATTTAATAGAGAGCTTCCCTAAGTAGAGAGCATTACAAAAAATATATATATAAAGAAAATGTAGGATGATTGTAGGAATGCTGAACTTGATTGAACTTTGAAGAAAGATCGGATGCTTAACTAAATGATATATACGATTAAAAGAAATTGAGATAACAATCAAAGACATGATAGAAATAGAGCTCCATGGTCTGATGAGCAGTACTAAATGTCGACATCAAGGATTAAGGTACAGCAACAATCTTTTGGTACCATACCAGGAGTACTGAGCACAATACAGTCATCTATGCCAGTTTGCCATGCTTGCCAGTATGTTACTAAATGGCTAACATTCATCAGACAAGACATGCACAGGCGCACGCACACACAAACACCTCAAACCCGAACATATTCGTGCAGCACCCACAGCCTTACATCTAGAACTCTAGAAAAAGAACAACTACACATACCCAAAATGTGTCCCAGCCAATGTTAATGCATATGAGTGTCTGGTACATAGTAGAAATGGACCATGCTACTTAAGTATCTGTGAATCCTTCTCAAATCCTAATAATTGTAAAAGAATAAATATGCTGTATTTAATGAGGAAATGAATTATTTTTTATTTTTTTAGTGCCTTAGGGTTGACAAAGAATTCGATTGCATCAACAGCATACTGTGATAATAGATAAAAATTCTTTTTTTAAGAAAAAGACAGTTCTAAATGAACCAAAGCACTCAAAGAAAAAAGGAATGGCAGTAATAAAAACATTCAGATTGAGAAGGAAAGATGGCAGTAATAAAAACATTCAGATTGAGAAGGAATCTTTCCTCCTGTGGACAGTACCTGCAGAGAGCTGTGTGACAATGGAAACCATGAGCTAGAAGCAGTACAATCAAGCCAAGGGCTGGATGAACAAAGCAGACTAAAGGGATTGTAACAAACGCTACAACAAGATTTGGATTGCCTCTGAGAATCTGCATGACCTGTTCAATGGGCCACCGGATCAAATTGAAAGCTAGCTGAATTATGGATATTCAGACAAAAACATTATTTTTGATCCTAGCATAATCAGCAGAAATAGTTTCCAATGCCCAATAGATCCTGATCAAAGTCATGCATCATACACCGTCAACTTTGCTATCCAACATAAGTGACAAACTGAGGTTATTACCTTTAATGAGTAGAAGATGGATGAGAAATCGAGAATCTGATGAAGAAATGCAATGCAGAAATTATCTTCCCAAGCTTGCCAGCTGTAAAACCACCATGTCAGATCAAAATAGGATAGTTATACCTTTTTTAGGGGGGCTAAATTTTGTTCAAAAACTCTAGCTGGGAGTGTTTTTATCCAAAAAAAAAAAAAAACCAGGAACAAATTATGCTAATTTCCCTCAGAATAGATATTCCTAGCATAAGTAGGCTTGACTGGAATAATGATGTATTTCTTATTCCCGTTTTCTAAAAGTAGTCTTTTACACTCTTAAACTTCCAATCAGGGTAGGCCGGACCGGACCAAACCATCCAATTCGGCCCGTCCTGAGCCGACCCCGTGGAAAACCGGGTCAGTTCGCCTATTGGAATTGGTTCCGGCCTCGAACCGGCCCAAACGAGTTTCGAACCGACCAAAACTGGCCGGAAAAGGCCCGAACCGAACCGGCATGGAACCATTCGAAATCGGCCGATTCCATTCGAACCAAGTCGACCCGGTTTGGAACCGGGCCCCCTCCACCTTTGCTTCTTTTGTTAAAAACAAGTGTTAGGAAGGGCCTTCCTAACAGTTTGTTTTGGAAGTTCGTTTAGCCGTAAGACGGTTAAACGACTATCTCTTCCTCCCAATTTGCGAAATCACACCGATTCAGCGCGATTGAAGGAAGATCCAATCCTAAATAAGGTGTACTTTCTCCTTTCTATCTCATTTTCTCTATTTTTTGGCTATATAAGGAAAGATCTTGCCAAAATTTTTGATTTGGCCTTGATGTTATTATATGTTGAAGTTCTATAGATGATCTACACAATGACATAAAAATTTTAAATTTTTGAATAATATATAATTTTTAAAAATCAAAAATATATATTTAAATTAAAATTAAAAAATATATATATAATAAAAAAACTGTAAAATCAGAAGTGTATTTAAAGGCATACAAGCTACTCTCCAGCAAACTTAAAAAAAAATAAAAAAATAAGTAGCCTTTGATGCATGCCCACGGGCCTAAAAAAATATATGTAGCATCCATTATTAGGTTCTATATGGATCTGAGCTGAAATAAATTTTTTAAAATATTTATATTTAAAAAATATTTTTAAATTTAAAAATAATTAAAATATATAATTAATACCAAAAATTATAAAAAATACTAGTATGTATTACATAATTCAGAAGTAATTTCTGAATTAGAAAATATATTTTTTGAATTTATGATATTTAAAAATTATTAAAAATATATAAATAAATAAAAAATATGAAATATTCGTATTATGTATTAGATAAATCAGATGTATTTTTTGAGGTAAAAAAAATATTATCTTCATCCTAACGAAATTTTGCTATTTTTATATAATTGATAAACTGACGTACTTGATAAACCTGCAGGAATAGAACCATCAAGAAAAAAAGAAAGAGCCAGAGCGCAACATTGATTAAGATCATGGACAAATACTCTCAAATCGGCACTATTGGAAGTGTAACTGATGCAACACAGAGTTCAAGAGAGGAGAGGTAACTAGGTTGAAGCAACACTTAGCTAGTAGTTACCCCGACGTATCTACGTGTCAGAAATGCCCACAGGAGGTTCGGCAGCTAATGAAAAAGCACTTCATTGACTCCAGAGCAGCGAAGAACAGGAGATCCAAGAAGAAAGCGGAGGTGGACTGTCGAACGACAGAACCTCCTGTGGGCATTTTCGGCACAGATACGTCGAGATAACCACTAGCTAGGTATTGCTTCAACCTATTTACCTCTTCTTTCTTGAACTCTGTGTTACATCAGTTACACTTCCAATGGTGCCGACCTAAGAGAATTTGCCCATGATCTCAACTAATGTCACCCTCTAGCTCTTTTTTCTTGATGGTTCCATTCCTACAGATTTATCAAGTACGTCTAAAATTTCATAATGATGAAGATAGTTTTTTTTACCTCAGAAAATACATCCGATTTATCTAATACATAATACGAATATTTTATATTTTTTATTTATATATTTTTAATAATTTTTAAATTTAAAAATATGTTTAAATATCATAAATTCAAAAAATATGCTTTCTAATTCAAAAATTACTTCTGAATTATGTAATACGTACTACTAATTTTTTATAATATTTGGTATTAATTATATATTTTAAATTTAAAAATAATTTTTAAATATAAATATTTTAAAAAGTTAATTTCAACTCAAATCCATGTAGAACCCAATAATGGATGCTACATATATTTTTTCTAAGCATGTTAGTATGCATCAAAGGCTACTTATTTTTTCAATTTTTTCAAATTTAGGTTTAGGCCATTATGTGCGTGATTGAATCAAAATTTAAATAAATAGACACCAAATTTTGCTGGAGAGTATCTTGCATGCCCTTAAATACATTTCTGATTTTACATTTTTTTAATTTTATTTTTTTATATTTTTTATTTTTAATCCATAAATATATTTTAAATTTTTAAAAATTATATATGATCCAAAAATTAAAAAAATTTTATGTCATCTTGTGGATCATCCGTAGATCTACAACATATAATAAAATCAAGCCAAAATCAAAAATTTTGGCATAATCTTCCCTTATTTTGCAAATTTCGAGCTATTTTTTCAAGCAAAAAAATAGAGAAAATAAGATAAAGAAGAGGAAGCATACCTTATTTAGGCTTGGATCTTCCTTCAATTGCGCTGAATTGGTATGATTTTGCAAATTGGGGGAAGAAAGAGTCATTTAGTCGTCTTACAGCTAAACGATTTTCATAAAAAAATTGTTGGAAAAGCCTTCCCAGCAATTTTTTTTAACAAAAGAAGCAGAGAGGAAGGAGGTCTGATTCTGATGCGCACAGAGTTCGAACGGAACCGGTCAGTTCTGAACGGTTCCAGCCAGTTCGGTCCTTTTCCGACTAGTTCGGTTCGTTTAGAACCCATTTCGGCCAGTTCAGAGCCAAAACCAATGCCAATAGGCAAACCGACCTGGTTTTCCACCGGGTCAGCTCGGTATGGGTTGAATTGGGTGGTTCAGTCCGGTTCGGCCTACCTTGGCCAAATGTATACAGTCTTACACCTACATACGGAGAGGTTGTTTGCATATTTTAAAGCCATAAATACACATGTCATAACAAAGCAACCTTACCATCGCACCAAGGTCAGCCCTCTTTTAAGATCATGGATAAAGAAGAAATTTATTTGGAGGGAGCTATTAAGGAGGTTAGCAGAGAGAGCAAGAAAGGATTAGGATGAGAAATTGTTTCCCATCTTTAAATCAGAATAGGTTTCTTATTAAATATCCACTAAAAGAACTATGTATTACTCCATTTTTAACCATGGATAATCTTAGTAATATGAAGTTTTAGAAAACTGATTAACTATTTTCGATTTTCTAATGTAGGCAATTGGTCAGAGCAAACAGCCCCAACTTCTGCTTTTTAATAAAACATATATAGGAGACAATCATTTAATTGAGAAAATAAAAGTGCATTTAAATGGAGAAAAGACTAACCGTTTTTTGATAAAAATGTGTGTAATAGCAGCAGCATAGAGGAGCAACTGAGAACTCAAGATCAAAACAATCAGAAAACCTGTTGCCATCAAATAGCAGACTATGGAGACAAAAAGGAAGCTTGTGACTGGAGGAAGTCGTTGGGTTGTCAGCAAGGAAAGGACCAATGAAACAAAAATAGGTAACACAGCAAGCAGAATAAAAGGAAGTGGCATTCTCAAATTTAGCTCCACAGCTGTCAAAATGGAAGGCATGGATGACTCAAGCTCCCAAGCATGTGCTTGCCGCATCAGAGCAAAAATTATTAGAGCTATCATTAGACCCACAATCTGCAAGATTAGCATGGTATGATGGATCAATTCTTGATTATATAAATATAGTATCAGTAGTTAAAAATATACTGCCACAAACCCCAAGGAGGAAAGCAGTCTGCAATTAACATTAAAGATATTGCAAATAGAAACATGCACTCCTGCGTGCATATACATGCAAAAAGCCATATCAGTATTGTATACATGCGTGTATAATCACAATTTCATACAATAATGAGAAGATCTGCTGACAATACAAACTATATATGCTGCATGATTTAATAATAGCCATCTTCAATAATAATCGGTAAGCATTAAAATTTTACTGCATATAGCTTTAATATATTTTGTTCGAAAAATACTGAAGAATAAATCCAGCAAATATATGTATGTGTGTGTGTGTGTATGTCAATTTCATCCTCAGAACAATTGGAACCGTTCCTTCTCTTCCACTAAGAAATGCAGATAGATCTTTCTCAACAACAAAGGCAGCAATTGGAGCAGCAAAGTTAATATCAGGAGTCTGTTGTTCTCAAGTAATCTTGGAACATATAAGTAGATCTATCTTGAGTTAGTTCTCTTGGATTATATTCAACTGAGAGGTATCACAACAAAAGCTTCTAATTCATAGGAAGTTTGGATTTAAAGGATACAATTGTCCAAACATATCTTAGGTGCGAACGGAACCCTCGAAGCTGTTTAGGTCATTGTCCCAATTCCCAAAACATGCCCTAAAGCTCAAATAAAGATAAATCCACACAGAATTATCATCACTGCTTGATTAAATCTTCTAACATTGGGCCACAAATGCATGACCCTAACCCATACATACAATATCAACAGCTCAAATTATTGTTACCACATACAACTGTGGCTTCACTTGTTGGCCAAGTCTAGATGCAAATATGTTGGATCACTAATAAGCTCATTAACGCCAAGTCTAGATGAATAAACAACCTGTCTACATAATAACATATATCTCCTGTTAGGTTGTTGATAAGACTTACGTTGGATCACTAATAAGCTAATTAACATGCTAGGTTGTTAATAAGGGTGGTCAATGGGCAACTCGAGCTTGGACATGGTATCAACATCCACAGCCCAATGGCCATCCTAGGCCTAAAAAAAAAAGGCTGAACAAGATTTCATGGTAGCCTTGAGTTCGAGTCAAGCTGAAAATAGTCGTGCCAAACTTACTTGTGGAGACTCTATGGGGCTGTTTGGTTGACAAGTTTTACTAAAACAAATTTAAAAAAAAAAAACACAAAATGAATAGGTTTTACAAAAATAGTTGTTTGGTTGTCATAAAACGTGTTTTGCCAAAACAGACAATTCATAAATACATGAAAACTGAGTTTTTTGAAAAACAGGTCTCCCTGCTTATCAAAACATGTTTTATAGATAATCATCTTCTATGATTAATTATCTATTTTAGAAAAACTTATATATGCCTAAACAGCCCCTATAATTACAAAGTTCCACTGTTAACCATTAATGGCAGAAGGATCAAGGCTGATGGATAAGACAAAACTGATATCCACCGAAAGGTGAGGAAGATCCAGAGAGAGGGGAGAATGATTGGGAGGAGTCGCGACTTGCAACTCAAACTATAAACCACCAAACTACCTGACTCGATCCAGAACAGCCCAAAATGGATTGAAACCACTTTGTACTCCAGATACTTACATATATCTCCATGCAGCATGCTCCAAAATTTATTGATATCCAGTTTGTATTCCAATCACTCATTCCACTGGCCTCACTTAGGGATTTACCTCACATTACTTCGTACACATTAGCCCACCATTTTTCTCTTTGAATTGTGTTTAGGGACAAGAAAACCGATGCATCTCTTTCTTTAATCTAGAAATTGGGTTGTGCTCAAGTTCAAGCTCTATCTTAAAGCTTTGCCTTGCGCATGGGACCTATTGTGGAAAGCCGCTAGCACCAACCTAGCATGACTCATTGACACTCCTAATATAGTTCATCAAGCCAATAAAACCTAAGCCTTGACCAATATAATTCAAAAATTATAAATTATTTTAAAAATGGCCATTGCCCTCCAAACTAAGTCTTATGAGTTCCATGGACAAAGGAGTTACAAGAGAAAACAAAATATAACGCAATGTCAAAAAGAAAATTAAAATAGGAAAAAAAGAACTATCATGAGAATGAAAAAAGGAACACCAACTAAAAAATATATTCAAGAATCTAAATGTCCAACTATGTTGCATTGTACAACAATGCAAATTGTGCTTGCAAGTTATTGGCATGGTACAAGAGTAATGGCTTTGTTCCATTCACAGTTATAAGTTTGACACTTGGGAACAATTTGGCAAGATCAAATAATTTGGAATTCGAAAAATCCAGTAAACTTGGAAAAAGTTCAATAGAAATTTGAAATGTTTTAAAAATTAAAAATAATATATATTACAAGTAAATTTTTCGAAGATAATAAATAATATATTATATTTAAAAATAAAAATATTGATGGAACCAAGGTACTAGAACCCAAATCAGGCAAAAATTATATTATGTCAGTTGACACATAAAACAATTTATTTAGGAGATTAGGTCCCCATGTTTAGAGTTGCTGGTGGAAAGGGAGAAGAGAAGTGAGTACTTAAAAAGGAGGAAGTCAGAATTTGGGAAGGGAGAAATGTAAGGCTCTTAATATTCTTATTTTACGTGTAATCTTTTCCCAATAAGTGATTTAAACCTAATCAAGAGTCCAGCTTTGGTACAAACACAATGAAGAGTCCAATGCTTGGGGAAATCAAGGGTCCTGTGTTGCTTCTCCTTCCACAACTCTCTCTCTCCCCCCCCCCTTAAACATGTGGGATAATTAACCTTCGAAGACTGTGAGATCCCACAACAAAGAAAAAAATTAAAAGCAAACAATTTGGTGGTGCGCGATCTATTTGCGAATTTCAGAAATCAACGAGTTTACTAGTAGTTCACGAACTACTGAATAGATCGCTGAATAATTTGTTTTACCTATCATTCATAAATGACTCGTGAAATTTTCAATCATTCACCGCATTTCTTGCTTCATTGGCTGGTGACCTTTATTGTGAGCAAGGTTTTAAATCCCCTAGGATGGGGGTGTCCAAGTGACTTCATGGAACAGGACACCCCACAATCCTTCCCCCTTCCCGGCAGCAGCCCAGTCAAGAGTCCTATAGGTACCCTCCATCTCTCTCCCCTTCTTTCCTTTCCTTTCTTTCTTTCATTTTTTTTTTATTTTTTTTTCTTCTTTCTTTCCTTTCTTCCTTCTTTCCTTCCTTTTTTTTCCTTTACCTTCCTTTCTTTCCTTTTTCTTCTTCCTTTTCCTTTGCTTCTTTCTTTTCCTTTGCTTCTTTCTTTCCTTCCTTTTTCTTCTTTCTCCTTCCTTTCTTATTTCTTCTTCCTTCCTTTATTTCTTTCCTTTTTCTTCTTCTTTCCTTTCACTTTTTCTTTTTCTTCATCTTTCCTTCCTTTCCTTCTTTGCCTTTCCTCCTCCTTTCCCCACATGTATGGATTTCAGAGTCCCAACCCCGTCCCGGTCTCATTTTCTCGCAGGAATGGGATGGGAAATTCAGGACGCCCCCTATCCCGGCAGGACTTAAAACTTGATTGTGAGTATCAAAGCAACAAGCATCGGTTCAGCCTGATACGTAGCAGTACTCTTTTCTTGAACCAAAAACCAAAATACTAAAAAATCCAGATTCTATTGAAGAATTCTTGAATGTGCAATCTAGTATCATGCTTTAAGGATTTGAAGGTTTTTTTTACATATCGGACATGCTAATGAAAAGAGAATCATATTTCACACTAGATAAAAGATTAGAAAGCCAACTCATGATAACATACCGGTTATCACAAAATACCAGCAGACAAGGTTCCCACTATGCCAGTAGTCCGCTCTACGGCTCTTCACTCACACTGCCAGGGGGGTTAAAAGCATGCGAGATGAATAAAGAGGAAGACAAGAGTAAAGAAGGGAAGCGGGAAGAAAGAAAAGCAGACACTAATCTGCTAGTTGGAGTTGTCCTCCAGCTGCCAAATGCTGCAGTTCCCACTGTGGCTTCTCGATGCCTCATACCTCCAACTGCAGCATTCACATCTCTCTCTCTCTCTCTTTCTCTCTTGTATGCGGTCTAGAGATACGTGGATCAAAACTTAACTTCATGAACATGAATTTTGGTTGAAGACCTAATTAGTCTGACTTCCCTTTCAATTGTCCCACAAAATCATTTGAAAAGTATGCTAACCAAACGAGTTCAAGCACCCAGAGTCTCTTTAAATAGGATAGTTGCAATAAGTTAATAGACGTGTCCCAAAAATATCAGAAGCATATTGGCATCCAAAACACATAGGATACTGTCACAGCATGCAATTCAAAGTACTTATATAATCATAGGGCTAAATGCTTCATTATCAATGTGCCATTACTTGTTGCGTACCATTGATTGTTGTGTAATCTCACATTGTGTCCATATATCCAAAATGTCAGCACTCCAAATTGTCTGAAAACTAAACTTCCAGTTACATGTTTTTGAACGGAAACTTCCCATAACATGTATCATTGATTGCATGTATAACAAAGCTCGCTTTGGATGCTGGACTTATGGCAAGTAAAATGCCTTTTGCATTTTAAGAGAAAATAAAAGATTTCTTCTGGCATTTGAATTGTCAATGTGAATAATATATAATGATAATATTAGTGAATTATTTCAATAATATACTAAAACAAAAAGGTGTTGCATAACAAATTTAAATCACCTGTGGAGCATATAGAAGACAGAATCTGCTTGCCGCGGCAATTACAGAAATTGAAACACCAATTTCATATGAGCAGTGCGAATCCACCTGTAATGCAGTATAAGGAGGAGAAATTTCGCTTAGCAAACCAGGATATAAACAATTAGATGTATAAATTGTATATAATGGACAAAATTTCTGTGTCTAATATCTGCAAATTATGGTAGTAAATAAATTTTGTAAATGATAGAGAATCCTTACCAACAATAAGACAGTAGTTTTTTCAGACTCTTGACCGGAATCCCACATTGTAGGTGATGAATCAACAGTTATAGTCTCAGAGTATATATTCGGAATTACATGTAGACCAGATATAGAATCCCAAGCCAGGGCGACAGGTGGGAAGCAGCGTAGTTTACAAAGACCTGCAATGCTAACAAAGACTGTCACTCTAATAGTTTCTGTGATACCTTCACATGTTTATGAAACTGGAACAAGCAGCATATCCAAATGCTAAAAATTCAAGAAAAGATGTAAAGTCAGTAAAGATACATTTTTTACTTTAAACTTTCTAATGTTCCAAGTTTCCAACTTTAAATGAAAGAAGAGCATAATGTACCATCCCGCATATTTAAGCAATAGCTTTTCTTATTTATTTTCACCAACAATCATTTTTCTCATCAAATCAATTTCGTACTGCCCCCATTGTCTATAATAGGGGCGGCACCTGACCTAACCTGGATGCAGCCCATCTAACCTGACCTATCAGGATCCCGGTCTGGTAGAGTTCGGACATCTTGCCAGTCAGGTCATGTTTGGATCAAAGCCTTTCAACTTGTCATGGCAAAAATAACTTAGTTAAAATGAATATATAACTCAAACATATCAGGTAATACAAGTCATTGTATCGATATACAATTAGGTTGTTGTTGATTGTCAAAAACATAAACAAATAAATAAATAAATAATAATGAAGGCCCAAGATGCAGTCCAAAAACAACCCGAAAAGCGCAAAATGAACAGCTAGAACTTGCGTTGTTTTCCACCTGTACAGTAATAAACCCAAAAATTAAAACAGAACTGTCACCAGGCAGGTCGGCAAGTCGGGTCCAAGTCAACTGGTTTGGCTGCGGATCAGGTTCAGGTCTGACATCTCCGACCTGCTAGCATATTGGATCAAGTTAAGGTTGGGACCATATTGACTTGATAGAGGGCTAGAAGTCAAAGGAGTTGGCATATTATTCTACCTCATTTAGCAAGTAAGGCATAAGGGTGGGATTGAAAAGGCCTGGTACCATACCTAGGAAACGGGCCCCTACAGTTCCTAAGGCCCAGCCCAAATTAGCTAATTTATCTCCACAAGCCTCCAGTTGTGCATGTTGTATCTAAAACACCTATAACATCAACGTAACTGTAAATCCTAGAGCTCCATTTGAGCCTATGCCTTCGTTTTTCCCTAGTCCCCTTAAATTTTTGGAATGGCCATCAAAATGATATCCTTCATTTACAATCTTGTGAAACATAAATTCTTCTTCAACCCAAACATGCATAAAGCAATTTTCACATATACCAGAGTCATTATCAAGCCAGCCAGTTGCTGAAAGCATATTTACTAGGAATATCTTCACCTTGAACCTCAGGTCTCGAAATAGATCATATAACACTCACAGTATTGACAGTTTCAGGAAGCAAGAAAAATAGGTCATATAACACTTACTGCTTTGCTCAGCATCTCCGGTAGAACTTTTTATTCCGCAGCCTGCTGTTCTCAATGACAAGGTTACAGGCAAAAGGCCCAAGCTTATGGAGAAAGACAGATTCAACATAAGGGGGTGATCCTCCTTTAGATAGAGTTCCTGCATGAAATTTTTAAAAAAGAATCATTCAACAATCAAAACAGAACTATATCCAATCAGGTGGTGCGTCAAACTTAAGGGATTGACCACATGATAATATTTATAATATAATACTTTAAATTTAACAAATGTAAACAACCAACATCTTTTTGATATAACCTCTTGAACATAGCTAGAACATAGAAGCATTCCAGGAGAAAAGATTCTCTTTCCTTCCTCTGGATTGAAGAATTGTCCAACTGCCATTGAAGCCGCTGGGGGAGGCCTGCCTGAAACAGTCTGGACATTAAAAGTACAGGTCATGCATCCAATGCCCAAGTGGATTTTTTAAAAAAATAATAGACAAGTAATCAACAGATACGAGAACTGTAGTTCCATAATAATATCAAATTTAGTGCAAGATATATTGATATTCTATATTATTAACAGTTTTCAGTTTTCACCAATAAATCAACAGATATAACTGTAGTCCTCCAAGATATTCAGCAGTAACTAAAATACAGAGAGCACAACTTGCATGAAGAGTACACCTCTAAATTATGACATAAATTAGAACATCATAAAAAGAAAAGGAAAAAGGTTTCAGAAATAGTAGAATTGGTGCCAGTATGAGAGATCACAACAGCTTGTCTCACAGATGCTAGAAGTTATCAGTGTGGATTGAAATGTAAGTAAATACCCAAACAATGAAGTGGAATAAGCAAAAAGATTTTATATCTAATAAGCATGACATAAGAAACTAGAATAGGAAAATATAAGAAAGAAAATGTTGTAGATTAAAACATAGTAACTAACGATAGCGTAGTTGCATATGGCAAAATAAATGGCAAGGATTCAGACAATACCGGACGCGGTGCAACTGAAATAGTCAAGAATCGGAAACCATGCATTTCCTCAGGACTCAATTGAAGCAAGGCTGATGGAGGTGCTTGTTCAGTTTGGCTTCCTGGTTCAATCTGGTGATTTGAAAAGAACCACAGACCAAAAATAAAAAATAATATTTCTGCAAAAAGAGTTTTCACAAAAGCAGATATGTATAGAGCAAACACATAAAACAAAGGTATACCTGCCTTGGGGCAGGTCCAGAAGGAATATGGACCATCTTTGATGTCACTTCAACAATCCTTTTACTGGCAGATGTTTTGTCATCTGATGATAATGTACCCTTCTCAGGCCACAAGTGAAGTCTAACCCCAGAACATGGTGCAAGATTTGTTACAAATATGAAGTGCCCTCTACCATTTGAGCCCTTTAAGAAAAAACATGGACGAATTATGCACAATATAATAGCTATAAGTCCATCAACAAAACCAGAATAGACATGACATGAGGGTCTCAAGTAATTTATGTGAATATTAGACATGATACTCCCTATCAAGTTTAATGCTTGTCTAAACTGGTATTATATACAGTAATATGAAATGAGAAAAAGAGAAGGAAGAGACAATTGAAGATTTGAAGCAACAAATTTTGGTTCATCTACGTGTAGAAGTATAACAATTAAGAAAAATGACCGGAAGCAGAGCACAAAGTCTAAGGCATCGAAGGAGCAGGAGCAGTCTGAACTTCAGTGTATTGGCATGACGACAATAATGATAATCACAGGTGACCTTTACCAGTTTTTTGATGTCTAACCATCGCCTCCTCCCATCCATTGCTAAAACAGTAACAGAAGTTGATTGAATGTAGAGATCTTTCTCAAGGCCATCATCAGTCCAGTGAACAAATGGTGGACAGGAAAAGGAGTCCTGTATCTGAGATTCTGCAAGCAAGACAGGAGTTTCCTTTTAAAATTTTTAGTTCAAGAAATGCATACAGGAGTCACAAGGAAAGAAAGAAAGGAACACTGGGACCCTCGATGAAACAAAGATGAGCTTTGGATTATGACAGGTATCCCTAAGAAAACCTAAAATTTTCAATAAATATATTGGAGCAAGTTTCAGATTTTCAAAACCACAAAAGAAACATAAATAGCAAAAAAATAAAAGTGAAAACCACCAGATAATACAAGATTCTACTGTTAAGCCTAACAAAGCAACAATGAATCTGTATTTTATCAGAACACATATGCAGCACAAACTTCTTTCTCCATGTAGTGAGAATGAGATTAAGCTATAATTTCAGATAGAACCACATTAAAGGCTAATGATTTGAAAATTGAGCCAAATATGAAGCACAATAGCCAAATGACAGGGATGAATCATGTTCACATTACAAAGAAGAGTATAGTTTACAATGAGCAGATAGCACAAAATTTAACTGGAAAGCACAAAGTCTTCACTTCAAATTGAAAACAGCATTATATTTAACTTTCTTTAATATAAGACTTTCCATTTTGCATAATAAGCCAACATTTAAACTAAAAGGCTAAAAGCTATAATATCTTAGATCTTGAATAACATGAGGCACAGCATGCAATTTACTTATTTAAATTACAAAAATAAAACAAGCTTTGAAGAATAAATACTGCTTATTACTTGAAATTACATGTTGCACATGTTAAACAGAAGCCATCACATACACACAAGACAATTAAAATGCTAGGTTTTCCATGCATTTGTTTAAAGATGCATGTTTTGCTCAAAGCAAGTCTTAATACAAAATATAAAGGTGTTAGACATTGTTCTAACTCCAAGTGTAGAAAGAAAGCTTCAATCTAACTTACCCAAACATGCCAGCCATGTACTGACCTTAGTAGCAAGAAATTTCAATTTAGGGTGCTGCACCCACTTCAAAATCTCCTAGAAAACCCCTACCACACCCACTTCCTAGGACATTTTTTTAATCTAAATCTTTTTAAGAGATCCGCTTCCCCATACCCATAGCCAAATCTGCTACTATAACCGCTCCTGTTACAGGTAACCAAGCCTCTGACAAACTGGACTGAATACCACTGTGCCTGTTTCTGTCAAGTTCAATAACAGTACAATATGGCATGTGTATCATGCTGACTCTGGCAATCAAGGTCATAACACCTGGAAGTAAGCAACTAACACTTCAGGTAAGTTCTACCATTCCTGTAAAACAGAAGAAACAAGGTACTGCAAGAGATTTTATTTTCTTCTTTTTTCTGCCCTGTTCTGGGTAAATATGAAAACTAGGTGACCTTAAATCAAGGTCTATCGTAATTGTATTTTCTTTAGCGTGATTATATTTGGGCGTGATATGTTTGTCAAAACAAGGTAGTTCAGATATAGGAGGTAAAGTATTACAATAAAAGAACATATGAGATAAAAATCATTTCCTTGAAAAACCAAAAGAATGTTGCAGCCTCCCTTAAATTCATCTCCTTTTTTAACCCAAATAACAGCATATCCACCATTCCTTACATCCAGGGTCCCAGCATATGCCACGTCCAGACCCTCAATTCCAATTTTCTTGACTATGATCAGTTTCCCAAAGATCCACAATATGGATATCATAAATCATAAACCACCTCAGTAGCCAATTACTAAGCCAATGAATTTGGCAGTTACAAAGAGTTGTTGAGAAGTGAAGCTAGATTGGATTCAGTAAAGAAGAATACCTACAAGGTTTGCAGTGCTCATATGTACCATCCCGAACCAGGTAGACCACACCATATCGGTACCAATCAATACTCGGTATAGGGGTGTAGCGAGTATCGACCCCTATACCAAGTATTGATAGGCCGAACCAACCACCATACTAGGTATAACGACATTGTACGAACATTATACCAAGATTGTGAACCTTGATACCTACCCAAGCACTAAAGTGGAAACAACTCTCTATTCGATAAGATGACAACAAGTAGGGAGGAAAAGAATTTCACAAGGTTCCCACCAAAAAGAAAAAAAAAACATCGAGTCCTTGACAATATTTTTCAGGATTTTTTGAAGTGCCATCCTGGTTTTAAATAAATTTATTAAGGATGTATGCAAAATTCATTTATATGGCTTCATACACCAAAGTAACAAGATCCAAGTTTTGACTCTTGCTTAATGGAATATTAACCTGGTTGTCTTTTCCTGAATTAATGCAGAAAACAAAAATGTCATAAAGTAAATATTGATAAATTATGTGAAATCCACCATTAGTCAAAAGTTCTAAGGTTGTATACAAAGATCTCTTACAACCTACGATGAACTTCTACATGGCAGATGAAAACAAGATATTCATATCAAGGCCTCACACTCATGTGCATGCATTCTTGGTCCTTTTTGTTAAGTACCAATCAAACCTTGGTTTTTGCTTAAATCTCAAGATGTTGGTCCCTAAAACGCATAAGAAGAAACACATTTTGAAATCACAACCAATTCTTAAGAAGATGCAAATTAGATTTGGTAAGGCATGGGCGTTAACAAGGGACTTGAAGACCAAAAATCTAAGTGCAATAGATGGCAAGAGGCCCATTGTCTGCAGCTATAATCAATTATTGGTTTATGTTCATTAGTATAAATAACTTGTGTTTGTTGATCAATTTTTGTTAGTTGTAGCTTCCACTTCCTATGCAGGTTGTGTTCATCATTTGCAATATACAACAGAAATATCAATCTTATTATCTTCATTCTCATAAATAATGAGATCAACAAATATCCTAATATACAAACATTATATTCAAGAGAAATACTATTTATTCAACCTATGCATGATTTGTTGGATATGAATTATAATCTGATTATAATTCCACAATTAAGTTGCAAATATAGATGCAGAGTTTCCAAAGTTATTGTTTAACATGGATCCACAATCATCAAGTATAGCATCAATAAACTGTTATCGTTGCCCTAATAATAACCATGCTGATTTACATATATGCTAAAGATAAGAGGTTAAACGAATTTACCAGTAGCACCCCTTGTATCTTTGATGGGAACATCTCTTGAAGCCCAAGATGGTTGTGCATGCCTCAACCATTTTAAACTCTGTGGTATCCCACTTTGAAGCATTTTTGTGAACACAAGAAGCCTTTCTTGGGTACTTGAAAATGGATGCCCAGTTTTGGGATTTATCAAACTAAGAAGAGTGTGTGAAATCTGTACAAACATATTAGCCTCAATTACTACATTACTAAAAGATGGGGAACAAGGTATAGAGAAAAATCTCTATATATCTATAATGTCGGTTACCTGTACAACCAGTTGATTACACCACAGTATAGCTTGGTGCTCCATTGAAAGCCAAACATTCTTCATGCCTGAGCTGCCTATCATAAAACCATGAGTAGGGGGCACTATGCCATCTAAAGATGCCAACTTTGAGCGAACCTGGAACAAAAGCCATTGAGAACATAAGAAGAACAAACCTGTAAGGATCTTAGTCACATTTGCATACATAAGCAGAATATAAGGCCATCAAGCAGTGTGCACATCTTATACCAAATAAATTCTGATAAGCCAGCATGTATGACTGACCCCAAGGACCTGGCAAAATATTATAAGGAGCCCCCAGGAAATGTACAACATTCATCTGTGCTTCCAATTCTACTAAATTGAACCAAAGCTGATTTTGCATACATCACTACTCCTGAACAAACTTCACCTAACAGTGCTCACTTCATCAAATCAAATTAAGGCATTAACAGTGGACTATGTTGATTCAACGTGGAACACAGCCCAGCATATTCTTCAATCCCCAACTCGAATAAGGTGCAAAGCATAAGCACATATCCCAAGCTTTTAATTGCTAGAACAGAAATATTTTTTATTCCAAAATAGGAGATGATATAACTTTAGAAGATAAACAGACTGAAAGTGATGGTGAATCGATTATGCAATTTGGGAGCTTTTGGGAGGATTTTTTCTAGTTATGGATTAATCGCAATCATTGGCAAAACTGCATTAGGTAAAATAAAGAGAGGTGGAGGATTGGAGGTCTCGCCCTGTAGTTTCTAGATTAGATGGTTCACATATACCATCAGCGATGCTTGAACTTCCAGAGCAAAACTCAACTATCTATGAATCTACTAGTCACCTGATACTCACCACTGGAATGCAGTTTCTTTGGACCATGGAACTGTGAAAAGCAAGCACTTGTTCCCTTATGGGAAAAGGTCTTCCCATTTCCGTAAGATGGTAGGGCTCTTAATGAACTTACCAGACCAGGTGTAGGAACACAGCATGTTAAATAATAGAGATTAAATATGTTAAACATGAACTCGGTATAAGTGAAAACCAACAGTAGATGGAGTTAGAGGACCATGGCAAAAATGTCAGTTCAAAATAAATGGTTTAAAATAAATAACCACGAATTCCAATATATCATGCAGAGCAAAATTAGAGGAGCCCAAGTCCTCAATAAGTGTCTCTGATGGTATGGAAAGGGTAGCCCCAGACTTAAGTCATAAATATAGACCAAAAATGTCACACCCTTGTGGTCAGCATTGATGGTTCTAAACAGCATAACTAAGTTGCTCCCTCGAAAGCTGAATATCCGACGCCTGCTTGTTGATATGTCCAAAATCATGAAATGCTAACATGAATGCAGTAAAATACATTCACATCTATGGGTGTGCACGTACGAACATGAAAAGAACTGAGTACAGTCATGCATGTGCGCAAAAATAATATATAAATGTATCATAAAAAAGCAAAACATAAACCAAATAATCTCAGCAAATTAACTTATAAAGATGAGACAATCTAAGGACTAGTTATAGTGTTCAAGTTAAAGAGTAGAAACCTGGTAATCATGAACCCCACCAGCCACAGAAACAACAACAACATTAGACAGTTTAGGGCTAGACACAAAATGGCCAGCATGGGTGATTTGCATCTCATAACCTTTTTTCCATTCTTCATTTACTTTAGAAAAAAAATGCCCTAAGGATGGCTGCAATGCAACAGGGGGTGACCTGGATAAGTAGTTCAATTTCATCAAGAACTAAGCAACCAAACAAAGAAACAGATATTTCAAATTCAAGAGAAACATACCGGTGTGGGCTTGAGAGTGTTAAAATGGTTTCAACTGCTGACTTCCGCAAGTGTGGATGGACAACTGCCGCTCTAGCCACGAAGCCACCCATAGAATGGCCTACTAATATTACACTAGTGGGCAGGTTTCCAGAGACCTCAGCACCTTCCTTAGAACGGGCTTCATGAGACTCTTGATATTGATCCAAGATCTACAAATCATGTGAAGCCAACCATGATCATGACCAACAAATAGAATTGAAAAATATAAACAATATACTGAATCATTTATTATGACCAAATAATTAGGTATTTGTATATAACAATATACTCGATATTGATCCAAGATCTACAAATCATGTGAAGCCAACCATGATCATGACCAACAAATAGAATTGAAAAATAAAAACAATATACTGAATCATTTATTATGACCATATAATTAGGTACTTGTATATAAGAATGCAATTTTCTAGAACAGATATTTGCAGGCAGTGTCATAAGAGGTTCCATATTTTGTCAAAGGGTATCTCCAACTTATGATGCCAGTGTGAACCAATCATGCCTAATGACATTGGCCCATTACTTGGGAATTTCGAGAATTTAATAAGTGATTTTGTCATGTCTCTAGCCCATTCAATGTTGTGTATTCATTAGGTAATTGAAACATGGTGCAGCTGTTGCCATTGGGAGATCCATTTTGTTGGTTTCATATAGTTAAGGTTAATCATAAGTTCATAACCAATCGAACCTTCTCCCAATCACTTGAGAATGCAGTTAAAAAAGGGGAAATTACAAATTTCATCCAATTAGTGCAGATTAACACCATTTAACAGATAAAATAGCTTGAAGAAGCAATAATGTGCTTAACTTGTAAAAGTTGCACGACAATTTCCCAGTACCTAAACTTTTTAAGCAAGATGGTAGAAAAGTTAACATCAGCATTACAAAGCACAAAAGGATAAATACTGATTACAGATGTACATGTTTCTTTTTGTACATAAACAACAGCAGTTTCAGAGAACACTAAATAACATAAGTTACTACTCAAAATATTTGATAACATTTGATCTACTATTCAATTGCCAAGCAAAGATTTACCAGACACCATAGGCTGTCCTTTAAAAGCATGATCAAATTTTTTGTCTAAGAAAAAGTGATACCCTGTGGATAGCATATACAACATATTCAGTATGCTCTTCAAGAATCCGACCATCCATTGCAGAATGTTCCCCCTCAAGATCCACAGAAAACCAATCCAGCTTGTGGGTGTACTCGCTGGGTAATACAAAATCATCCAAATCCTCCATCTCGATAGTTAAAGCAGAAGCTTCCTGATAAAAAGTTGGCTCAAGAGGACCTCCCTGGTAAGCCCTAAAAGATTCAGCTGCCACGGAACGTACCTGGAAGAACAAAATGAAAAGGAAAACAGATAGGAGATTCAGTATACTTAACATCAGCAGTAAATAAAGAAAAAAAAAATTACTGCAATACTTGTAAGTGCATGTGAACATCCCAAAATGGGTAAAATAAAGGCATAAGATGAGTCTGGACACGATAAAACCTCTACAATGCATTCTCTACTACACAAGTCCATGCATTAGTTGAGACATGATGTTCCCAAGCTCATTGCATCCCATTAACAAATTTTTGCAAATTTATACACTTAATCATTGTTCACAGTTTCAACAGCTAAAATAATCACCTTAATATATTTCGTTCTTGTAATTCAAATTAATAATCCAAATAAAGTTAAACTAAATTGTTAAGGACAGAGATTTGATAGTTAACCCTGATAAAATAATTTTTGACACCACTGGAACATTTTCACTGACAATCTAGGGAATGGACAAATGTTTTATTGGTGTTTATGATAAGGTTTGCATCACTAGTAATCTCTAATTAAAATTATTCAATCGTTTTTAGAATTGGTGGGACATATATCACTACAATGGTACGAAGACAATAAGGTGATTTCAGCTGCCACTTATTTATTTTGTATTGTAGATTTCAGTTACTTTGAGGGCCTTCTGTAGATAAGATGAGTCTTTTCTTGTCATCCATCCCAGTGTTTTTTTGGCATTTCATAAACCCTATTTATGATTTTTGTTTAGCAATATGTGATAACTTCAAACTATCATTATTTGAGATGGATTCTTTAAAGTAGGAGCTCAAGCTTAACATCACTTGAAATTTGCACATCCTTGGTGAGTATCATGCTCCATGTTTAAGGTATACAGCATTTCTCCTGAAAACGCAAGTCTGTTTTCCCTCAAAGTCATCTTTTTTGTTAATACATTTACCACTGTTGGGACTTACAGTGCCTTTGAGGTGATGTCTTCATAAGGGTAGTCCTGAGTTCAGTACTATATATCTTGCCAATTGTGCTCCAACTCTACTGAGAAGACAAAGGTATCCAGCCTTCAGGCTATGGATCATATTTTTATCACAGAAATAATATTTATGATATGTGTTAGCTCGAAACGGAGGGTCCAACTCTAACTCGATCTTGCAATCTTGCGCTTATCTCAGGTCCAAATTTAGGATGCTTTACTCCATATCGGGTCAAAGAAAACAGCCTTATCCTAACCCACCCATTGCCACCCTCATTGGTACCCCTCTTTAAAAGAGATAGTATAGGGTTAAGGAACGACAGGGACCATTGTCACACTTCATGGAGAAGAAACACTCCCATGCATTGGCTATAGTTGATTGTTAGTGTTTTTTTCTCCGTTCTTTTAGAGAGACAGTGTCAGCATGGTACGGTTATCAACTAAACTAGAGCATGACTTGATGAATCCATGATCTTTACAAGCTCATGGTATTATAAGACAAACTCATCAAATATTCAGCACTATTGCATGGCTATAATATCGGCTAATAGCAGGAAATTTTTGGATTAATGAACTAATCACCTTATAAATTAATTTCTTGGGAACTATAACCAAATGAATGAAACTTGAACAAGAAGAAAATAACTAACCTCCTGAATATGCTTTAAAAAGCTTAATATCATGCCTGACCATTTGCACCAACAATTGAGATCATACATTTTCACTTAACTCTTACTTTCCTGTTGGAAATACAAATGCAATATCCACAAAGAAATACATACATACATATATAATGCATACATACATACACAAATACATATTGCCACATATAAATGCTTGACTTTAACATATTGCTAAAATTCCCTTCCTCTACTTTTTCCTACCCTTTGGCCTATCTCTTTTTCTTTTCTGACCAAGCCTCTACAAAATACCAATCATGTTTTAATCCATAATATCCCTTTGATTCTTTCCCCTCTCTTTCCTCCACTTATCTTCTCCTATCCTCTCCTATCCCCACTGCCTCCAATGACTTCCACTAAAGCAGTGCTAGAGCCTAGAGCAACTCTATCAAAGTTTTCCTAGTTTAGGTTCAATGGCTAGTGTAAGATTGGCATCAAACTAGATTTCTTCAGATTATGGCAGCCCTACTTCCAGCCCTACCACCTGATCATCAAGAGAGATGGAGACACTTTATTAGCAAGCTACTGGAGGGGTTTGACTATGATCTTAATAACTGACCTAAAGATGGTGCTTGTTTTAATGTTTGAATTAAATTTTACAGGGTAGTTGATCTGGAATTCTGGTTTTAAGGAGAAATCTATTTGGGCATGGCCACTGAAGAAATGTCGATGTTTTGACAGAAAGGTGGATCATTTTGTTGTGCTAGTCTATCAAAGGTCAATGTTATGACAGAAAGGTGGATCAGTTTGTTGTGGTAGTCTATAACCAGGCTGCTTTTTAGGAGATTTTATATATTAAAACCATATAAAAAGCGGCTATATTTCCCAACTTTTTCAATTCTCATAACAATCCTATTAGACTTCAACGTTAAGAATTTAAATCATGATAAACTTTTATTAAACAATTATACATTATGCTGAAAAATTTAAACCATGCTAAACTATTATGAAGAAAAAAGGACTACACATTGTTAAACTCTAAGGAGTCCAAGCAGAAAACTCTCTATGTGAGTTGAGATTTGCATGATTTTGTGCAAAATAAGAATTCCACATCCTCCCGAATCCAAATTTGCAGCAACTTGTTTGCCATAGCAAATCTTGAACTTATTTAGATTAAGAGCATAATGTGCCTAATAGATCCTAAACAATTTCATAAGCAAGGCATATTAGTGCCTGATCTATACTGCGTTATATTTAAAATCTTTAATACTAGCCTCTTACATTTATGCATACATTATAACCAGTTTTAACTAAGGTTTTGAGGCTCCCACTACATTGTATAACAGTATAAGTTGAGGTTTGAAATAACAGTAATTATAACATTATAATGGCCATTAAAATAGTTTTGGAGACCTTTTGTTATGTCACACATATTAATAATTAGATTTTAATTAATGACCATCATCTCGCCATTATCCCGTTATAACGGTCATCGTGTAATGAGAATAACAGCCATTATCTATCTTTGGCGCTGCTTACAACAAAATAATGATTTTCAAATTAAAATTTTACCAGCTAGTTTGCTTTTTATTTAGTTAACAGGGGCTGGTGCAAATAACACCATTATTTTTCCATTAGTGTTCATTATTTTCCTATTATAAAGGTAAATAACTGTCATTATGACAGATTATTTCATTTTCAGAAAATCTCATAAAGGATTAAGATGAGTAATGGCTGTCATATCCATTCTAGTAGTGAATACTGGTTTCAGAGGGGGTCCAGTTATTTGGGCACAAAGTGTTACTGAAACCTTCATGCTCAGAAAATTATCCGGATAACAATCTAAGCCAAGTATAACTTTTAAGTTTTACTCTTCTTCCCCTTTTAAGGGTTGTTAAACAATCCAATTGACGATGCATCATCTAACGATTAGGAAACTTAAGAATCTTTGATTATTTTTGTTTTATTTTATCTTGTTTTGTTTTCCTTCTACTAACAAGGTAGCAACTAGGATTGCCCTCAGTGAGATGATTGTAATATGTTTAGACAGGCACTTTCGTAAGTTGGTCTACGGGGACGAGATTAAACCTAAAAATTGACAAGAATATCGAAAAATACAAGAAAGAAAGGACCTTACCTGTTTGTAGCTACCACCGTTCCCAGGTATGAACAGAACAGGGACGCCATCAAGCTTCTTAATGTGCTCTGCGAAATCAATCTTCTTCCACCCCTCATGATACAAGAACAGCCCATACTTCTCTGACGAGACATTTGCTGGCGTGGAGATGGGGATGTAGGTCGGGTACATGTATGTCATGACGCACCCATTCGGAATCGGTTTTAGCAATCCATAGAGAGCGGCAAGCCCGACCCACAGGAAGAGGACGACAAGAGCTCCCACCTTGCACTTTGCTTTGAAGCCCTGCATTGTCCCTACAAAGCTTCTAATCCTAAACCACAGCCATACGATCTAAAACCCTAAAAGTGATGCAATAGCATGGAAATCAGAGCTCGGTCCAAAGAGAATCCAATCCAAAACCAAAGAACGGAGTTTCCTAAACCTAACAGACTAAATTTCTTGAAAATAAATTAAGATCGAGATCCAGGCTACAGATCGAAGGCTTCTTGATCCAAACGGCATCTCTGCTAGAACTTCTTGAATAGAGGATCCCGGATCAGAGCTCGGCTCCAAGAAAGAACCGATCAGGGATCGTTCCTCCAACGATCCTGACCCAAGAACCAACGGAAAGCTCTCTGAGATCCAGATGGCTCGAGATCGCATGACAAGACCTCTTCAAGAATGGATTCCGAAGCCAAATCCCTCGATCTTGAGCTCGTTCTGCGGCGGACGATGGTAAGCGGTTGGGAGATGGGAATCAGAAAGGATTCAAATAGACAGAAGCGCAAGGAGAGGGCGACCAAGTCCGGATCTCTGCTCCGAGGGTAACGAAACGAGGTGGCAGGATGGTTCTTATATAGTGGCTATGGGCCGAGGGTTTACCGGCAGTATCCGGTTGTCATTTAGGTCTTCAGCCGGATGGTGTCCCCTTTTTGGTAATTAGCTGTGTCCCGTTTTGAATATGGCCGTCCAATCACGTTTCCGTGCTTCCTAACGGTCTCTATGGATGAATTATTAGATTTACAACATTCTAGGGGGCGCGGGGGAAAAGAAAGAAGAGAACATAGACTGGTGTTGAAATCCTCTGTTTTGCAATTTTATTTGATTTATTCTAAGATGTGCTTTATTAGTTTTCAAGATTTTGGTATCAAATAACATGACTTAGGTTGGGAGAGTAGGTCATCTGTAAAATCCGGCAAGTTTGGAATGTACCGAATCAGACAGTTCGAGGATCACATGATTCTACCTTTTAAAATGATTCGACCATTTCTTCTCTGTCATAATTTTATTCCGACACTCTCCCCCCTCGCTAATCAATTCGGCACTCTTCTCGTTGCAACTTGGTTCCGGCAGTCCTCGCCCCCCTCGCGATCCTAGTTCATGCCCCCCCCCCCCCCCCCTCTTCCTTCGCTCCCTCTTACCTCCCTCCAGTCCCACTCCCTCCCTCCCTCCCTCCCTCCTCCGGGAGGAAAAGAGAATGAAGCAGAGGATAAAAATTGTGGTCCTTCATTTTGAAACCATTCTTTATCTTTAAATTTTGAGTTAAAATTTGCAACCCATATGCCGACTTTTTTTTAATAAAATTAGTAAACTATTTGCTAACTTTAATTCGAAATATAAAAACTAAAATAAAAAGCTTGAAATGCTCCAAAATTGTATGATATAGATCTGTACCGCGCCAGTCGGTCACCAATCGGTACACACTCTAATACTTGTTTGGCAAATTTTGGCCATGAGAGTGATGTATTATTGTTTTTAGAGAAATATCTATCATATGTAGAAACTCTTACTTAAAATCAACTATTTCTTGGAGAAGCCAAAAGAAATTCATTTAAGAAAAGTTACAATTTCTTGGGCAACATGGAATTCAGAGTGTCCTAAAGTAATCCCATGACACCCTTGCATTTTTAAGGAAAACTTTCACCTAGCAGGGAAAGGGAAAGGGTTCTTTTTGCAAACAAACTCCACTTTAATGTATTTTGGAAGGGCACCATCTCCTTTCTGCAACTCTTGATATGGGAGAGTGACTCCACTGTATTCCTCCTGCAGCAGCTTTTTCACTTTTTTCCTCCACTGCCTGCACACACTGCACTTGTAATAGATTAATCAAAAGCAGCTTAGCTTAGCACCAACTTCACCCCAGGACTAAGCAATTTATATGGGTGAGCACCAACAATTTCTCAATCAGTTTGCGAACTTGCGGCCAGCAATGCCCAAATGCATTCTTAAATCATATCACGCCATAATTTGTATCCATCCTATCAACTTATTATAATGATATTATAGAAATAAATACATGAAGCCATCTCAGGGAATGTTTTTTCTCTCTCTCTCTCTCTCTTTTTTTTTTGAAGACAGAGAATCAAACATACAACGTCCACTCCACAGAACCAAATTATTAAACCAACTCACAATCAAATGGTAGACTTCAAGAATATGATCATACTAGATACAAGTTAGACATTCAAATCAATTCCACTCTAATTGCATAGGCACTGAAAATGAGTTCGGCCTTAATAATCATATTCATCTATTATTGTTATTCGAATAAAAATATAATTGAAAAATCGATGTTTATTTTCGGGAGCATTCTTAATTCTCCATGGAACAGGAGTCCTATTGTCCCATTGCAGTAGACTTAATCAATCATCTTTATAGTTATCATCAGTCCCACTCACCTTCTTCTTTCTTTTACATATTTATTTTACTTTTCTTTCTCTTTTCTTGCTTTCTTTTTTTCTTCTTTCTTTCCCTTCCATCTTTTTTTTTTCTTTGTTTGCTTTTTTCTTCTTCTTCTTCTTCCTCCCTTCCTTTTTTTTTTTTTATTGTTCTCTTATTTTCTTTTTTTTCTCTCCTTCTCCTTTCCCTCTGTGAATGGATTTCTGAAGTCCACCACCATCTCAGTCCTCATTTTCTAACAAAAACTGGGGTGCCTCTTATCTCATCGAAATTTAGAGCTCCGGTTTTAGTTGCTGACTTGATTTTTAGCTAGGACAGCATTTTATTATTGTCAAGGAAACATGCTTGCTTCTTTTTTGCAATGTGAACTCAACAAGGGATCCCATTTCCCACATCTGTTCGTTCAACATGGCAGTCATTGCAGGGAGTCCAATAGGTAGAGGGGAAAGATTACTTCAAACTGATTTTCCATTTATCATATTTTATTCTTTTGAATTGGAGAATAAAAAATTATTTTGTTGTGATTAACCCTACAATATTAGTATAGAGATATAATATATTTTATCATTATAATATAATATAATATAATATAATTATTATTAGTACATAATATAATAATATATCATATTATATTATATTACATATTATAATAATAATACAATACAATAATACATATTATCTATATTATTTTATATATTATTATATTTTTATATATAGCATAATATAATATTATTATGAATAATAGTTATATAATAAAGGGTATTATAGAAAATATGGATCGATCTTAGCAACTTATCTGGGAAAAACAATAATGCAAAAAAATATGGACAATAGATTCCATAGCTATTTTTCAATGCATAAGAAAATATGCATAAATTATTTTTCTGTCTAAATACTACCTAAGAAATACTTATCTAAAAAATATAGATTTCTGGATAAGCTTTTCACACTGCAAAGAACTAGGCCTTGAGAGTCGAGCTGGGCAAAGAAATAGGGGAAAGCCAATAATAACAAAAAGGCAGTAACAATAATCTCATATAAAAAAACTAATGAATATTTGACTTGCTCAACTGAAAAATTCAATTATGCGACATCCCTTCAGCTTAAGTTAATGTAACGAGCTGTTGCAGAAATTTTTGATTTTTTCAGAATTAATCATGGTAGCACTTGGATGTGCTAACTTACACGAATTATAGAAGCATTGTGGATGAATCAGCGGATTAAAAGATGCTAAGCTCTATGCTGATCTTTCAAAGATTAAAGAATCCATAAATTTCTGAAGGGGAGTAAACTTTCCACCCGAGCATTAGCCATACATTTGGAAATTCTGCATGGTATCCAACTACAGTGTAAATAAAAACTGACCATACATAAGTTTGGTCCTTTTTGATGGCCAATCATCCTGTGGATGCACGAACAGCAAAGTAATAAAATTTGCCATGCTTATACTGTAGGAAAGCTATATTTCACTGATAAAAGTATTAAGCAGCTCTTTTCATAACTAGATTAAGAGTATATGAAAACTTTCAAACATCTTAGCATGACTCAACACCTAATACAGACAAATAAAAAAACAAATTATCGAGCAAGGAGATAAGAAAACCTTGCCAAAATTAATGTTAGAAATCAATCAAGAAAAATGTATGCCGGCCTTGTTGAACAGAGAGAGCAGGTACAAAAAATCCACTTGTGTGAGCTTAGAAGACCTCTTCTCCAGAAAATCCCCTTGCCTCAACACACCCAACACTTTTTCCTTGAAATCAGCCCCCTCGCCTCCTCCGCCCACCATATCCGCATCATCTACCTCCATTTCTTCATCATCTTTCCCATTATCTTCCACGCTTAGGTCTTCAACCATATCAGCCAAGACTGCTACATCATTCGGCGCTACATTATCATCCTCCATTTGCCCTTTCTGAGAGAGTTGCAATGCCTGTAGGGTCTTATAGTTCTTTTCTAGCAATGAGAGTACACTCTTTTGTCTAAAGATCGAGCCCAGTGTCTTGTTTTTCCGGTTAAAGCAAAGGCGCACCATCCCATCCCACTCTTTGAAGTTAACAGGCGGAAGTGGTTTCCTTGGCTCGATTCGCACCACAGAGGAATCGACCTTCGGTGGGGGCCTAAAATTGTTCCGTCCCACTTTGAGGAGATGAGAGACACGAGCAAGGAGCTGAGTGTTCACCGAGAGCCGACAGTACAGGCTATCACCAGGTTTGGCAACCAGCCTCATCGCGAATTCACGCTGGAACATGATGACAGCACATCTGAAGAGTGGACGGTGTGACAGTAGCTTGAAGGTGAGAGGGGATGATATCTGGTAGGGGATGTTTGCCACACAGATATCGAAGTAGGGTAGGTCATACTTGAGCACGTCTCCTTGGATGGCCTACATGTAGAAATGAAAGAACAAAAAAAATGTAATCATTCACTTCCCGTATAACACGATATTAGAAATTTGTCTGTTGTTTCTTTAATTGATTGGATCAGAATTGAAAAAACCACTCTATGTATGAGAATTCAACTAGCTCACCATGGAACCTTTACCAATGTTTACTTTGATGGATAAATATCAAACAAAACCACTCTTTATTGAGGGAACAAAATAGAACCCATTCAACTCGTCAGATTTCAACTATATACTCAAAACATTATTTAAGTCACATAGACCATGAAGAATTAACAATGTTTCGCCAAAAAAAAAATCACCAAACTTACATTCAAAGGTGCAAACAGCTACAAAAATTTGAGTACAACACAAAATGCGTAATTTGTTCAATTTAAAAGATCCAACACTCCATCAACAATTTCACAAAAGAAGACATCTTATTGGAACATGACTAAAGATTGACCTTTCAATCAGAACATGTTAGCAAGGAGAAACTTAAAACTTCAGCTGATCAAGTCAAACTCCACATAAAACTTTAGTTTTAGGAACAGAGCAAGATCTGATATCAGGAAAAATTGGCATTTTATTCTAAAAACATTTCATTGCTATGCGAGCTTTGTTTTTTTTCACAAGACCCCAACGCCAAAGAAAAAGGCAAACCCTTCTCATTGGTTGTGAATCTGATTTGAAACACTTTTTGTTTCTTATATTTCTTTTCTTCTTGTTTTCCAACAAAATCTTGGACTAGATACAATCAATAGAAACCGTAACCATGACTATTATAATCTTTAACCAGATACAGCACATGTGACATGCCATTGTAAATTTTTGGATTTCCAAAATAAAATTAATCATCTAATAAAAAACGGGAGAAAAATAATAATTTATATTACAAAAGACTATAAAGAAACGAAGAAACCATATCCGGTGGTCCAATATTCGATGCAATAATTAAAGAGCATATCAACGCGTAAAAGGCGCAATTTTTGCCCAATATAACGCAGACTAGCATAGACTTTTGGGTTCCAGAGGGAAAAAAAAAATCATATAATCGAAGAAAATTTAAAAGAAAATAATAATCGTTTAACAATAGGAATCACAAACATTCAAGGAATCCTTATCCCGTGGTCTCGAACTAGATATATTCGATAGAAACCACAGAAACCATAACCATGAACCCAAGGTGCAACCTTAGACAAAGCACAAATAAGTTGATAATTTTAGGGTCTCGGGGGAAATAAAATCATATAATTACAGAAAAAAATTGAAAGCGACCATAAGCATGACGCAAAGGTGCAACCTTTAACCAAATACAGTGCAAATAAATGTAGAATCTAGGGTTTGGAATTGGAAAAAAAAAAGGAATTGGAATTAGAAGCATGAGAAGGAACCGTAGATAAATTGGAGGAATCAATTACCTTGAGGCGACTGGAGTGGGGGGTGCCCTGGAAGCGGCGGTTGAGTTCGAGGACCATGCGGGGGTCAAGCTCGATGGCGACGACGGACTTGGCGACCTCGAGGAGTTTCTTTGTGAGGTTTCCGGTACCGGGGCCTATCTCGAGGACGACGTCGGTGGGCTTGATGCCGGACTTCTGGACGATGGTCTCCACCAGCATGGGGTTCTTGAGGATGTGCTGGCCTTTGGACTTCTCGAAGGGGATGCCTCCTCCCATGGCCTTATGCCTCTTCTTCTGGATCTTCCCTCCCGCCATGGCCGCACCTCTCCTCTCCCCTTCTCCGCGCTTGCGGTGTGCTCCTTTTACGAGGGTTAGGGTTTTGCCTAACTACTGGGGAAAACCTTGGACCGGCGTTAGGGGTTTTATTGGAGTTCGCAACTTTGCTTGGTTTGGTCGAACTCAGACCCGATCTAACCAATAGACCGGACCGGGTTGGGTTTATATACTGCTTAGCTGGGTTCGGTTCAGCGGGGCGTACATCGACCAGATTTGGAAGCAGATTGGGTCGGGTCAGAGGCTCCAAAAAGGAATAAAAACCTTGATCCATACCAAACCTTTTTTTTCTTTTTTTTTCTTTTGTGTGCGCTAAAAACACGGGTACCATACATAACATATATGAATATAACAAAAAAGATCAAAAAGCAGAACATCATGGAGTGCACAGAGCAACTCCGCCTCTCCCACTCAGAGGTGGTCCGCCGAGTGGATCCATACAAAACCCGACCAAGTTCTACCTTGCTGAGTAACACAACTTTAGTTTATATTTCTTCCACATCAGCTTGTTCTTGGAGTATGCTGACTTAGCTCAATCTAGGCTAAATCAAGTTGAGCCCATATAACCCAGCAAGGCCTGACCAGACCCAATTTCTAATGTTATTTCAAGACAATCAGAATTGGATAGCTCATAACCAAGGAGCCTGCAAATTAGCCCTTGACCCACCTAACATGTTCTTCTATGTAAATATGAAGCACTAGTGTACATTGATAGGTTTATTAATTCGCTTATTAATTCACATGTAAATATAGAACAAGTCTTTTATTGCATGTGAAATGCATTGGGATGAATTGTAATTCTCGCATTATTATAGATATACTCGGTTGAAGTGATTCTTCTCTTTCTATCAATGTGTTGGGTTGGGTGGGGGGGGGGGGGGGGGGGGGGGGGGGGACAAGGTAATAAAAAACCTAAACTCAATTCACTATCCAAACCTAAAATTGGGTCAATATGCAATCTTGTCAACATGGCATAACATGGGCAACATGCTACTATATATCCAAAAATAGAGGTTTAGCTTATGCAAAGCTAATGTAGGTGCTAGTATTAATGGCACTGATATTAATGTACCCAGCTATCATTAAAGTTTATTACTTAATATGCAAGAGATCTTAATAACACTAGTTTTAATGATGAAAGTTTTTGCTCATGAATCATTAAAGTTCATTAATTATATGCAATAAAAATTTGGCTATTGAAATTTTCTATTTATTATAATTTATTATATTGCTATATTGTATTTAAAAATAATTTTAAAAAAAGAAAATCGTACCTGCGAATTGTATGCTAGTTCAAAACCCAAGTATACACACACTCTCTCTCTCTCCCCTCGCCTACAGTTTACGATCTGGGATTGGTACCATATCAGGGATTTGTCTGGTCCGTAACAAGTTAAATCTTGAGAGAACCCTAAAGACAAATTTAATTTTTCTTTTTCACATAACTAATATGTTCACAAGTCCAAAATGAGCAAAGAGGAAGCCATAGGCAATGACCGCTCTATAAGGATTTGTTCGGTTCTAGCTCACAACACTACTTAAAATGCCTACAATTTAGTTCGTGGAGATTAATTTCTCAGTTAAACGCTTAATCCTGTGCCATGAAGCTTAGAGTTCTCTTGAGTCCTAAGTTGTCCACATTGCTACTATCAGTAGACCTCGTATCAATAAGGTGCATCTTGTAGTGAAGTCTTACACAGATAATGCAACTTATGTTCATTGAAGTTCCTGAAATCAGTAACCACTGATCACTGTGAGTTTTTTTTTTCTTACCTGCCATTTCGCCTTTCCATTTTACTCACTAGTTAGCTAAGAGCGTTTGTTGTATTGGGTTTACATGCTATTATTATTTTTCATTTACTGGAATGATATTCACACAGATATGAAAACAAGTAAACTTCTTAGTACATGATAATTATTTCTCATTTGTATTCCAATATCAAATTCAAAGCACCTATTTTTCACTTCTATTGGGTTCCCAACCAGCAAAGTAGGATTTCCATGGGCTACATACCCAACTCAGGGGACCCAGTGGGTATAGTAGATGCTGCATGATAGATATTGCTAGCTGGTTGAAACAGAGCCTCAGAAGAGACTCAACGACAGGCATTAGGGCGACAAGCTGTTCAAGTGAGACTTTCGATCAAACAAATGATTATAAAAACAAACTTTGTAATTCTTACACCACAAGCAAATGCTTAGCACAAGGTGCAATATCCTTGCGACATTGCTATGTGAGAGATAATTCCTCAATTAAAAGACCTACAAGGTGGAAAGGAGCCCATAGCCTTTTGTGCCTCACAGAACTCATTGATGATTGGAGAAAAGTTCAATAGTTCTCAAGCACTGCAAAATATCCAAGGGTGGATTTTGCAAAACTATTCAAGCATAGTTATTTTTAATTGCAAGTCCAAGGAAACAGAAAGGAATGTGCTGCTGCTTCCATTACACCACATACAACAGTTGTAATACATCCTTAATACTATCAAAATCCACTTTACAGGTAAGGCAGTGGAAAGAATGAAACCCCACTAATTTAAAATCTTACCTTCCCAAAGTTACTATAACCTCATCTAAAGGGATACAAAGAAAAGAAAATCACGCCTTTCACCACTGACGGTAATTTAAAAAGATCAAGAGAGAAAAAAGGGCAAATGATAAAGAACGAGCAGCAGACTAGCAAAGGAACCTGACCAGATCTCTCAACATAAAAATGGTCAGCATCAGTCACAGGTGAACCACGACTATTAATCTCACATTCTCAAAGCAACCTGGAATCTTGTGCAGTTTGGCCATCCTTTAGATATATCTATATATTCACACTCTTTGATCAGGCTGCCCTGCGCCGAATATGTTCTTCCTGAGACCAATAGTAGCCTCCAAATTTCACAGGATCGAAATATGTGTTTTGCTTCTTAAGAGGCTACCATTTACAAGGATTCACTTTCCTGTCTTCAATAATTATTAGTCCAGTTTACCTGTGCTCGTTGTGGCTGTTGATAAACACCGGAAGGTGGGCCCACCATCTCGACAGCACCAGCCACAGTCTGGGACTGCTGGAGTAGCGGATGAACAGCAGCTGCAGCGACAGTTGGGGTGGGGTGGTAAATTCCACTGAGGCCGCCATGGCCAGCTTGTGTGGGTGCCAATGTCATATGCTGTCCTTGTGGAGGCATGGTGTAGAATGAACTGGCCTGAAGACTAGAAATGTCCCTCGCAGCAGCTGCAGGAATCCAGACAGCTGAACCTTCACTCTGCTAGACAGCAAAGATTCAGATAAAACTAAAAGAAATAGAAGCTCCTAAATCTAGGATAATTAAATATTCGGAAATAGCAATCAGAGCATTGCAACTGAATATGCTTCTCACATGTAAGTGAGAGACATATAAACAACCTAAGAAGTAAGAAGGTTGATATCCAAACATTTACATAATAAGTGAGTCCTACTTATGGTGCCCGCTGTGAACAATGCAAGGATGAAAATCCAGGTACCGATGCCAGTCCCAGTTTGATCCTGTTTGGTACAATAGCGGGACAGCCTGGATGGACCGCGATGAACTGGAACAACCATTAACAAAGATAATGAAGAGGAAAAAGATTTTAAAAAAATATTGCTGGACACACAGCCATCCCAAGTGTCGGGACACAACCATCCCGGTGCATCCCAGCCGGAACCAACCACAGGACCATCTGGACATCCCAGTGTGTTTGTGGACAGGTGTCCCGGTGGCATCCCAGGTACTGTTTTCTCGTCTAAGCAGTATCATACCAGTTGAACATGCCGGGAGACACATGAATTCCTGGTTGACAGATTTTTAAGGTTTCTGTTCATCTAAAGTAACAGCCAAAACATAGTATTTTTGCATCAAAAGAGCGAAGAGAACACCATACATCAACTTTGAGAAAAAGGAAGAAAAGGTACCTGCTGCCCGGGCATGTAGACGTTATTTTCCTTGAACTGAGATGCCGTGAGATCCTCATTGCCAGTTGAGTTGCCAATGCTCCCAGCAGGATTAGGAGTGTAGCCAGCTGGACTCGAGCTATATGTTCCATAGCCAGTTGGGATCCCAACAAGGTTTGAATTACCAGTGTTGGTACCAGGCTTGTATTGAGAAATAGAATATTTAACAGGGGTGGCAGCTGCAGAAGCTCCGGGAGGTGGATATACGCTGCCTGTTGGAGGTTGCTGAGGGAATGCAGCGTTGCTTAGAAAATGGTGAAGGGCAGGGGGTGGAACGTAGAATGGGGAGAAATATTGATTATATGGAATATAGTTGGGAGTATAATGTGATATAGGTACACCAGCAGGCTGCCGGAAAACAGGAACTGGCTGCTGGGGAACAGGAACACAACTCTGCATAACCCCAACAGCTTGAGCAGAAAGAGAAGTAGACCCAACTGTTGACAAGACCACAGAGTTCCCACTCTGAAGTCACAATATGTAATAAGTATTCTGGTCAGAAGGCAGATATACAAAGCATATAAAACAAGAAAATCCATACAGAAGGTAAACAGAACACAGTAAATAGGTTGCTGATGGAATTAAAAATGATCAAAGACAAAAAGAAAGGTAGCATCTCCAAATAAAACAAGATACTATCAATTTCTTCCAGATTCAAAACTCTAATAGTTGGCCCCTTTTTTCAGGTTTATTTTCAAAGCAAATTTGAAGGCATAAATTGAGTGCCATAGGTAGAAAACGAAATTTCACTTGAAAACTTAAAAAACAATCTAACAGTAAATCTTGCGATATAGACTAAAATATTTAGCTGCATCCATGGAAACATATATTTCAAGTCACAAAAGGTGAGAAGTCCTAAAATCAGCCCCAAATAGATGAGTAAAACATTCTAGTTATGATTAAATGTAAGCATGACAGCATGTGAAAGAAGAGCATTTTAATTATTTCACTAAAGAAGCAGCAAAACAAAGCAGAGTGCTCGATGTGAACCTCCTGAGCAGCCTGGCCAGTGTGAGCAGGTAGGACTGCAATATTGCCATTATACTTAGCAGTGGCACCAGGTGCAAGAAAAGGAGAGAACCGGCCCTCAGCATCAGCAGTAGGTCGATAGAATTGGGTGTAGTAGCTTGAGGAAGGATCAAAAGGCTGCTGGACCCACAAAAAAGAATATCAGTTTTTCATATTCCTAGAATGGACTACAAACAAAATACAACTGGAATACCATCCTGATTCCTATCTGGACTACTAAAGTTACCAGAGCTAACAATAACGAATGGAACAGCTTGAACAGAAAAAATTGTTTGCAGACACATCCTGTGGTCACTACCCAAGGTTAGTTTACAGAAGCAACTATGCTTGGAGCAATTACCATAAGACTACCAGAATACAGATTGTTAAATATAAAATACAGAATTTGCTCGATCTACAATCCAATAGGCAATTTTCAACGTAAAGTAAGAATAAAGGTCCAGAAAGTTAAAGACTTACCACAAAATTTGGGACGCAAGTAGTATCACGTGCCTGAGACTCGGAGCTTTCAAAGGGTGCTAATTGGCTACCAAGCATTTGCGGCACCAACCCAAGTGCTGAATAACTAGGTGCAGTATGCACAGCTGAGTACTGAGGACCTTCTGGAGCCATAGCAGCTTCTTGTTTGGATTGAACATATTCTGGAGCTGGAGGGACACTGGAGGATATGTCAGCTGCCCTTGTTGAAAAATTTTCTGGCACCTGGGTAGATGACTGGGGACGATCTGGATAGTCCACTTCTTGAGCATCTGGGGATGCATCATGACTGCTGCACTCAAAGAGGGGGGAAAGGTAAATAAGAAAACTTAAAAAGAAAATAAAAGGAATTTATTTGCCATCAAAAAGCAAAAATAAGTACTGCAGGGTATCTTGATGCCAAAACAGCGTACACCAACAAAAGATCGTAATTGGTAGATTTGGGAGGATATCAACTCCCCCATCTCAAAAAGAGAGAGAGAGAGAGTAGCTTTGTACAGGATTTATAAACTGATCAATATAGATCAAACTTGACTATATAGAAGCATCTTAGAATATTTTGACTATGATATATACAAAGCATCAAGGCTAACAGACATTACACCACAGAGATAGAAAAGGTCAAAGCCAACAGACCGTACATCACAGCGAGTTTTGTCGCAGTCACACCATATATAATTTTCAGAAATACATAAGTAACACCAGCATGCAGTATTAAATTACAAATAGAAGAGGCAAACAGAAGACTAAAACATTTTCCAGAAGCATCAGCCTGTAAATTTTATAAATACGCAAGTATAGATTTGTATAAGTAGAACTGCATTAATGCAACAAAATCAATGAAAAAAGTAAAATGGATGTATCTGACCTTGAAGAAGCATCCTCAACATCTTCCTCAATCTCTTGAGATGACTCAGACGGTGGCATAGTGCTCTTGTCACTTGCAGTGCCGTTAGCAGAACCCGTGCTTGGGTTAAAACTGGAATCAAAGCTTCCAAAATTCAAACCATGCCTTTCAAACTCTGGGACTTGAAGATGGTTTGGAATGATGACATGTTGTCTGTCCGATAGCTGCAGCTCATCTAGCCTTTTTTCCAGCTTTAAAGTAGTGTTTTCTGATGCCACTGCACCTGGCACCGGCAGTGACTCAGTAACAGCTTCGACCACAGTTGATACGCCACAAGTAACAGGCGTTCCAGATGCTTGAGCAGGATTTGTGTGTGTTGATTTTGGTTTCCACTCTTTATTAGCAACAACTGCTAAATGAAAAACAAGCATTATCCAGATAATCTTTGAATAACCACCACACTGGACAAATTGTACAATGAAGAGCTAAAACATTTAAATTGCATATTAAATGCAAGCAAAAACTATCTATCAACAAAGTGATGGCATATCATACGTACTAGAAAATAATCGAAGCATATGCCAAAATCAAATACATAGTTACACTTGCTGAATCTTTAATGGAATTGTTGTTTAAAATTATAAAAATTTGCTCAATCCACCAACAGAGCTATCAACTTGAAGTTGTGCTCTTTTCTTTGATGAACTTTAAATTGTGCTCTTTAGTGACCCCATTTTGATAAGGAAAAGGCTTTGAAACAATCATTACAGTCAGATGAAATCCACAAATTCCGATTGAAAGATAATACAGAATGTAAAATACCTAGACAAAATATTCTAGGTGTCATAAAGCATTAGAAATGTCCACACTGACCAAGTCAATGGGCATGAACAATTTGCCAAGGATCAAGACCTTCGAAAATCCCACTTTTCAATCTGTTTGCTGTGAGGTGGTCAAGGTTTGTGCTATTTGAGTTAATGGTTCATTTCAATTTTCAAATGACAGCCTTTCCAAATTCTTATAGGGCTTACGATCGCAAAGTTTAATCTGATTTGTGTGACTTCAGTTATAAAATGATACAAGCCCAATACATTCTTGCTATGATGTTTTGCTTTGATGGATAAAATAAGTGACACACGTTTGGCTACCCTTATTATTAGAAGAGTGGGTGTTGCCTTGACCAGCGAATAAATCCCAAACCAACCCAATAATAACCAAGTAAGCTAAGACATTTAGCTGGAATATCAGGTTCGAGTATTAGTGTCTTGACCCAATGGATCATAAGTATCAAGGATTAAAGTATCATACATAATGCCCCTGCCATATCACTAAGCCAATATCAAGTGTGCAAAGGCATAGAAAAGTACACTATTAGAAAGATATGCAATTGGTACGCTGAGATGCACCATAAATTTATTTTGTAACTAGGCCAATTTGTAATTTTCAAAGAAACAAAAATATAGTGTTACTGAATGATATGATACCATATACACCAATAGAGTCAATATCACAAGCATGAAATGTCAAGAAGCTCTGCCTTGTGGCCTCCCATTTCCAAAGTCATAATATTTGTTCTATCAAAAGAGGCTAAGCCTCCAAAAGGAAGATATCCCATTACCATAGAATGATGGTGCTAGGCATGCAAAAGAGACCTGACTTGAAACATAACTAATTCTAAAAATGAACAAAAATCATATCCTGAAGAAGCATAAATTAGCGTACAATGGGAAGTTATTTAGGGTCTCTAGTTGGATGTTTTTAGATTATCATTATTTATATACACGTTTTCTTGATGGGTGTGGCAACCTAAATCGGTGAGTAGTGATTAGGGGTGAAATGCGACTCAAAACCAGAGCTAGCTAGTTTTCCTCAAAATGCATTGAGGTGCAGCAGTTGACTGGACATCTAGGGATAAAGCGCTATTTCGATGCAAGCCGCAAGAGCGGTACAAAATCAAGGCAAACTCTGAATACTAGAAATGACCCCAAAATAACAAGGGTCAAGTCGGCCAGTGAGATGATGGGGGATAAGCTTCATCATCGAGAGGAAAACAGCTCGGATCACCAACTAAGGCTCCTAAATGACCACTTAATGATGGAGGAGTTAGGAGTGCAGGACAGCCAGGAGGTTTGCCTAGAAGCAGCCACCTTGACAGAGTGCATAATAGCTTACTGATCGACCATAACACGGCCCTTCTATTCATTTCCTAAGAACTTGCTCCGCATTTCCCTTTTACTGAACAATCAAAGATGCATCTATTGACCATTTGATCTTAAATACAAGCAAAGCAAGAAAGCATACTTCTAATCACTCCATAATCCTTCAATGTTAATCTTGCTGTTATGCCCATCAAGAAGATATGGCAACCATCCAGGTACACCAATCTCAATGGCCTAGAACCTAATCCACATTCCACGTCGCTAGATTTATCCATTAAACACCTTCCATTTCTTTAAGAAACCACCCATCCTCTTCATCCCGTCAACTTGAGCATCACTTTGACTCACAACAGCTGATGCACTATCTACATCATCGAGACAAGTTGTTTCGACTAAAGTCATCTGCCTAAACCCACGAATGAGCACAAGTCATAGAATCTGACTTCATGGCAGGGCAAAGTATGCATCAAGCCCTTCTTTGTAATTGACAATAGCCCCAACCTAACCCAACCCACTGTCACCCCTCCACAAAACCATCTCCAATTCCACCATTGTAGAAAACATGAATGTATGCATGTGTTCCTGCGCATGCACACGTGCATGCATGCGTATGAATTTTCCTTTGTTCGCTCTTTTTTATATATCAGAAAAGGGAACCCCTCCGGTTATCCAAAGATGAGTTAGTATCAAAGAAGTTAATAACAGGGTTCATAGATTATTATTTTTGTTTCCTGATCCTCAAGGTTAACAAAGCACTTTTGCTAGAAAGTCGTCTGGTTCGATATTACTTGGAGAAATCAATTGCACAACATTATGATGGACTAAAAAGTTTAGAAGCACAGACAACAACAACATCAAAGCCATCAAGTGTTGAAGTTTATACAAGAGAAAAGAAGGAGGAGGATGACAATTGTCTAATGTTAATTACATCCAAAGATATCGTTCAGATGAAATCTGAAAGCAGATGAAAGCATTAAAAGACACACCACAGTAGGTATTCATCTCTAAGCACCAGTCACAAAGGCCACAGTATAGTTGATAACCTTGACAACCAATCTCTACTTAACGAAAGCAAATGACGCACAGAGCAATTTTTTGTGCACTGAGCCCTCAATATATTAATTTTGATCATGTTAGAAGTCTTTATGTCTAAGGTCCTATATGAGGCTTCTTGTTGCCAAGAGTTTCTGAAGGTTTAAGTTTTAATCACCATATTTTTCAAACAATTTGAATCTTAGTGAACCAAAAATTGGAACCCATTAGTATATTTCAACATTGTCAAAAAATACATTATTTAAGGCAACTCAATCACATATGACATTGTAGACGTTATTCGTTGGCAAAAGAATAAGAAACTACAATTCGTTTTGCTTCTAGGAAGAGGCACTTCTGCTATCCTGCATCGCAGGCAAGGAAATGTATATTTACTCTCAGTCTTGGCTATTTGATGGCAAATCAGTCTTCTACCCAAAATTAACTTGCCTATGAAATAGGAAACAATTAATAAATTCAAACTGGATGTTGCAATCAATTGTAAATTTTTCTAGATTTATGGTGGGCTGAATATTAACACATAATGCTGCCTGTGTATAGATGGAATAGCTATTGTTGGTTTCATTTGTAACATACAGGCTTGCCTGGTTCCTCTTAAATAAATATATATGGGTGCTTCATCTATATGTGCAATCTAGTCCATGCATGAACAGATTAGTTTTTAAAATTTATTTCATTGAAAAACCAATATTGGTAAGTACTTGAAGTCTCCGACTGGTTCATTTGTATATTGAAGAGATCTGTTGGATGGATGACAGATCTTGTAGCAATGTTCCACTTCTCTACAAGGAACTCTATACTTCATATGGCCTTTCCTAGAATACGAGACTAAGTTACTTCATTGATAATTGATTTGGCAATCGTCTAATCTTTTTTCTTGATACTACTATTCTTTCATTATTTCCTTGTCAAAAACGGTATATTGATATGAGCTGTTGTAATTGCACCAACGATGATGCTTATGCTCGCATCTTTGTTAAAATAAAATAGGCCATTGCCTTGTGGTATTAATAGAGTTACTGGCCTCTTACATTTAGTGGGGTTCTAAATTCGGGTCATTGGCTATATTACAGATTTTTGTGATTTTGCATTCAGATTTTCCTATCTATCATTTTCCCTTTCAATGAACTTAAACAGTTAAAAAACTACTCTAACTCATCATACCAGAATGACAATATGTGTTGAGTCCTGTAAAACTAGTTCAGATAACATAGAGAACTCAATATCACCTAAATATAACCTTGCAGCTGTTATTTCACAATGCAAAAAAATTCAAGATAAGGCATCCATACAATGAATAGTGTAAGGGGTTGCTGTTAATCACCAAATCTAATAATTTTAATGTAATAGCTTAATTTATGTTGGATTTTAACAAAGAATGTCAGATGCATTTAGTTTGTAATTCGGAAAGCTTAATAATTTTATGAAAGATGCATGCATAAATAAATGATTTTAAAAAGTAAACCTGCCGCTATCATGTTCTGAAATTTGTATCTGTAAGCAAATCTACTATCCTGACAAGCACAAAATTACCTGAGCAGCAATAATTCTTTTCCACCAATACAGATTGTCAAATTTAACTTATAGGAAGTCATGCATTATATACTTTGATCAACATTGACTGTTTGGACCAGAAGCAGCAAATTTGACCTACTAGGCAAATGCACCACCTTTATGTGGGTGATAAGATTCTAAGTGCCCACAAAACACAGAAAATAATGAGAGGTAATGGGTTAAATTAATTAAAAAAATATGTAAATAAGCATTACTGAATCCAATCAGCTAAACACTGATGTGAAATTATTGTATTTGAAAATATAGCATGCACGCATGCACCCTGCTCACCTATATTTAAATAAACTAATTATAAGTTATTAAATACAAAAATCAGAGAATACCAATTTTCAACAACTGGATCTAACTTGATCCCTTGAATAATTATATAATACTAGATATTAAATGTTTATATGCCCTAAAAATCTAGAATTAGGAAACAACCAAGGTTTAGCTCCAAAATAGGCTTGGCAAGTTCATAAATAACATGTTGTTAGGTATAATCCACAGCCAAGAAGATGCCAGCCCCAACATATTGGACTATAATGACAACAGAGAGCGGTTAGTACAAAGATTAGAAGAATTGAGCTCATTATTAACATGTTATGGTAACAAACAAACATATGGTATATGCATGAAGTGAAGGCCCATGGTTGCAGGACAGTACGATAGAAAAACACATAATAAACCAAAACCTATTATCTAATGTGGAAAAAAGTGGACGTTGCTATACACAAGTGCAAAGAGATGGCAGCACAAATGTGTTAGGACCATGGATATAATACCTTTCTGTGAATCAGTTAGCTGTTGTGATCTGCTGTTGTAAGTAGAAGACAGTCTGCTGCCTGGAGGACCAGAGAGAGATGAAGATGCAGCATGTGATGTATCTGAGAGTTGGTTCACTCGAGATCCTTGTGATCTAATTTGCACCCGGCCATGTACTGAAGAACGACTAATTGCAGAAGGACTTTTTCCTCCTACAGATGACAAGTCAGGTCCAGATATATCACGAGATGCAGCCTTGTTTGTCGCTTCCACAACAGTCCACTGACTTCCAACCACACGTTTGATGGTACCCACTTCACCTGGGTTACAGGGATCAAGAGATGGCATTAGCACAGGGTCTGATGATGAAGCATATACCCCAGATACAGTTGCTGCCTTGGATGGCACAGATTGGCTTGCACCTGGTACAAATTGTCCAGATGCAGAACTGGTTTTTACATCATCGGAGATCAATGAGGTTTTCCCTGTCTTATTGGTTCCAGTAGCAGAACTTTCTTCCTTGGAAGCAATCTGACTGACACCAGATACTTGCAACGAACATTCCTGAGATGAAATAGGGTGATCCACATTGCCGGGACCATTGGCCAGGCCAGGTATAGAGCTGAAAAGTGTTTAGTATGAAACATATATATATACACACACAAGGATGCCGACATATAGAATATGCAGAAAAACATGAGCATCTTTTTCATATTTAACTCCATCAGAAAAAATAAAAAAAAACAAATGAACTGAACAATTATTTCTTAAAAAATGTAAGAAGGTAAAGAAGCCAATCAAAAATAGACGATATCATGGTATTTAAGGCAGTGAAGCACTAAAATTATAACCAAGGGAAAAAGAACCGATATCTACAATGTGTTTTGCATATGTGCAGTCGAAAGGAATAAATATCGTTATAAATTAAACCAATTATGAATACTACAAAAATTCATTAGGAATACTAATATCATGGTAATTAAGTCGGCGAAACACTAAAATTATAAACAGTGGAAAAAACTTATACATACAATTTATTTTGCACATGTGCAATCCGGTGGAATAATCATCTGTAAAATTTGTCCCTAAATGCCTAGACTCACAAACTAACCATTTTTTGAATAGGTGATGACATCCTTGCCAACCCATCAAGATGATATCAGGACTGAACACAAACTAGTACCCACAGATGCCAAGCACATGCCATTCAAGAAAATAGGAGATAGAAGAAACAATAAAGAGGTGTTTCCGGACTCTACAGATCTCTCTCTCTAATAGTGTCTGCTCTCTATCTCTCATTGACAGTAAGCAGGTCCTGCAGGATATTAAATTCAAATGCTGGTGCTAATTCTTCTGAAGTCTCTCTTTAATGCTTTCCTTTCTTACGTGGGAAACTTAAAATGTACTTATACTTGTTTCACTGGCTTGTAGTCCTGCTTCAGCGTGTCCCAACTCTAGCCATTCTTTTTACAATTATAGTATATATTATAGAAGATCTATGGCAGTTCTTCTCAAGGAAGGGAAAATTAAAGTATGTCAAACAAGCATGGTTTACATGTATTGACAAATAATTAACTGATAACAGTAACATGAACAAATTAGACATTGCCCTCGTGTAAAAAGGCCTTAAGGCCCTTAACTTTGTGTCGAAGAACTTTAACAAAAGATGGACATCCTAAGAAAAAATCAGATTAAAGATATGATAGGATTCAAAAATATCTGCATTTGTTATGTATAAGCAGCAGGATCCCAAAGCAATGTAGGATTCAAAAGCAACTTGCAGATAGTTGACTACTAAACATGACGCTTGTTGGATGATTATAACTGTTCTGAATTCTGATGATTAAGAAACTAAAGAAGGTGAACAGCAAGATAAGAATTCAGACTGCATTTACATCAGTTTACGGCAGCTTTGATTTGTAATCCATGATAACACTCTACTTGTAGCTTAACCATAGTAATTATAATAAGATAATATATCCTTCAATTTATAAACAAAAAAAATCAAAAGAGAGGAAGGAAGCCAATGCATGCTACTTCTAGAACCAGGATATATGACAAATTAATATCGTTGCATCACCTATTAAAACATCATAGAAGTTTGCAAGGACATCAGAATAGTATAAGCAGCTCACTTATCAATACTTTCATGATTAATCAAGAACGACACAAACAGCTAAAAGCAATACATATCTGCAATACCAATAAATGGTGGTGTTCTACAGCACATGTGTAATTTATCATGCATAAATGAAGTGCATCAAAAAGCTGGCATTAATTTCATCAACACAAACCAAAATCAACAAATCACATTCCAGTATTAGAATTATAGTTTGTTATAGGGATAAAGTATGCGCCGAACTAACAACAAACCAAATTAGATACCTTGATATGGAGATTAAAGATTTGTTCTCAGTATCAGGATTAACAGATGAAAAAGATTTATTGGCTCCCTCTGTGCCTTGATTTACTCCGTTCTCCTTTCCAGAAGTAACATTCCTTTCCCCAACAATATCTACAAGGATGTAAGCAATATGTATGGTAATATCCAACAACGAAAATGATAAAGTACCAATCTTGCATGTAAAATTACTTAACATTTGTTCTTTATAATGCATAATATACCTATGGAAACACAATAATGCATATGCTATGTAAGGACAGATCCCAATACACCAAATAAGATTTGTAAAAATTACAATGCAAGATAGAAAACGTAAGATAAATAAACAGCATGATATAGTTAACGCAATTAGAATAAAATTACAAAAAGAAAAAAAATGAAGGAAACATGATGCATGGTGTGAAAATGGAGCTTTCATAGATGATGAACAGAGACTTTCAGATCTCATAAACATGTTCATGGTGGTGCCAGTCTCAGATCATTCAATTGAACAAGAATCAGCAGCAGCCATGAATATCCTAAAAGGCAACAATAAAAAGTTCTTAATAAACACCCATTTAGTGGACCCCACACTGTCCATCATGATAAGCATAACAAGCAAACTGAAACTAAAATGAGTAAATTCACCAAGACATGACTTATAAGAGCAATGGACTGTCAAAAAGAGCCATCTGCATGGCCAGGTGAACCTCAAGCTTCATATTATAGAAGTAGGCACATACCATTAGATGCATAGCGTGAAGAATAGTTTCCCCGACCACTCCTACCTCCTCGCCCCTGCACTCCTGGCCTCCACCTAGAATCAGCAGGCTCTCTGATGTTCTGTAAAGAATTGTGAAGCAAAATATTTTAAATACAGTGCACACAATTAATATATCAAAATAGTTTGTAACTGGATACATTATAACACCTGAGGCATGAGTATTTAGAATTCTGACCAAATTAACCAAATGAAATGATAATCAAAGTGTTGAAAATCAAACAAGTTTAGTTGAAAAGAGGTGTTAATTGAAATGAAAAAAAAATGAGGTCTGAAAATCATGGCAATAAAATAAATAGAATTGCTCAACCTTTCCTTCAGGAAGTTGTGAAACACAAGAAATATGTACATTTTTGCATACTTAATCCTATAAGGTCAGGATCATGTAATCAAAAGCTGATAAATTGAGGATGATTTAGTAAAAAGCTAGTTTCTACATACTCAACACTGCACCTTTAGGATCATTCTATTACAGATTCTTTACAAAAATATCCATTTTATCTATTGAGAAATCCAAAAAGCAAGACACAATATCCAACTTAGTAGACCTCAACTTACAAATCTTAGAATTTCAAGCCAATATCTGGATCACATCAACATTGTCATTGAGGAAAAGAATAATGCTCAAATCAAGGCAATGGAAAAAAGCAGGAACAGCACATATAGGCATATGAGGCAAGGTCATATTTAAAGGACCAGACAGGTAGTAGAATTGAGGAATTGCCCAAAGTATATTTTTTATGTTGAAATGGGAAACGAATTAATATGGGATATCAGTTTTCAGGTTGTGTTTTATTTCATGATCTGGACTGATTTTATTTATTGGGCACTATTGATGCATGCAGACATTTGAAAGAGAAATTGACATCCAAAGTTATCCACAGAATTATTGCGATGTTATAGGAGCAAGTATATCTGTACTATTTTAATAGACAATGCAGCACATGTATGAAGACTACAGAAAAATGTCATCCTTATTTATAGAAATATCATGTTAAATGAAATGGCATTGACCTTGCAATCTTATTCTTGGAATTTAGAATAGATTTTAAAGGCTTTAGACAAACCTGATAAAAACAGAAACTGAAAACTTCTACCATGAAAACTCACTTAGTCAGCAGCCCCTAATGGGAATGAAAAGAAATTATGGAATTGAATGCAAAAAAAATAACAATGATATACCTCTTTTCTCTTATCACGCTTCCTTTTTACCTCGTGAAAGGTATCTGTAAAAAAAAAAAACACTCGTTACGACCTAATTATACCAAATTTTGAGTGGCACGCAGGCACAGACCCACACACACACAGATATGCCCAAAAAAAAAAAATATGTACATATTACTATGTGTAGAGTGACACAGAGAGAGTGGACACACACACACACATACAGATTCGCGAAAAAATATAAGTACATATAACTTTGTGTGTAGAATGACACAGAGAAAGCAGAGGGGGGAGGGGAGGGAATAAAACACATGATTACCCACACATGCACACACAATACCAAAAGGCCCTTACACACACGGAGAGAGATATGCAAAAAATAAGTACATATAAATATGTGTGTAGAGTGACACACAGAGATCAGGGTTGGGGGGATAAAACACATGATTAGCCACACATGCACCCACAATCCTAAAAAGGTCCCTTATAGAGAACATCAACTGACTGTATTCAGAGAACTAAAAGCAACACAGTAAAATTGTGCAAAACAAAGAACGGAAGAGGAGGGACCTAGCAAAAGAGGTGCCTATCCATTACCAATTAGCTAACTTCATCTATTCCAATATGACGTTTTCATGACCTGAGTTGAATAGCAAATCTCAAAGAGCTGACTCCCTATTAGATAATCTAAAATCTAATATATTTGACATGACAGTACTTTGTTCATAACCAGTTGTGGACAGCAGAAACACTCCCTCAGGGTAGTCCAAGCACTACCAAATCCACAATTCAACGAAGTAGCCCAGCATCTTCAACCAATTCAAATCTATCACGAAGTCAGTCATGGTATACAAAACAGGCATCGTTTGATCAGAGCCATCAAGCCATTTGCGTATGCGTGACAAAGCCCCACTGGTAACACATTCCATGGCATGAGAGTTAACAGATCTGCCTTTAAAAACAGCTCATGACAAACAACTCTAGATTGTCACTGATGTTAACAAGAAAGATGAAGATAAAAATGTATAATAAACTAAACAAAGATGAAGATGGGGTGGCCAACTCAAACTACCCGATAACCCAACTCCGACTTCCACCAAACAAAAAAAAAGTCTCACTTTTCTACCCAGGCCACTAAGATCAGCCACAATCCTGTCAATATATCAACCTACCAAGATAAGCCGATAAATTGTCCGCAACAAAATCCCCAAATCTCCTTCTGAAAACTCAAAAATAAACAATAAAAACGTAAGAAGAGAGAGAGAGAGAGAGAGAGAGAGAGAGAGAAGGTACTGCAACCCAAAAAGTCAGCAGGATTCGCCTCCAATCATGCAACGATTGGCATCTCCCATCAAAACAACAGACGCCCGCATCGAAACCGAACACGAAAAACCGAAGATTCGAGCAAAGAAAAGAAGAGCAGAGACCAAAGCAACCCTAAATAGAGGACTTTGGGGTTGGGGAAGTGGAAGAATATGGGGACCTTGGAGGAGGAGCCTCTGGGCGGTCTCGTTGGGATCCATGGCGCACTCTTTAAGCATTGCGTACACCTCCTCGTCGCTGTGGTTGCCGGCGATCTCCTTGATGTTCTGGATCGTCTTCCGGACGTTGGAGGGGATCGAAACCCTAAAGCCGCCGCTCATCTTGGGAGGCGCAGAGAGGGAGAGAGGACGACGAGGGAGAGGAGAAGAGGAAGTCCTTAGCGAATCGGGAGGAGAAAAGGAGATAGTTTTGGGGGTTTTTCTTTCGGAGAAAGGGGGTGAGAGAGCAAAAGGGAGGACTTGAGACAATAACACCTCACTGTTCTCTCCTTCCCTGGGAACAAAAAAGTGTGCTCTGCGGCATGGTAGCGAAGGGGAAAGAGGGATTATTTAGGCTTTTCCATTTATTTGCTGGTGTAATTCGGAGAGGGACGCAGTATAACGTTGACAAGTGGCCTTCCCTCCCAACCACAGCTTTTCTAGGTATTCCCGAGACGATTCAGCTACCAAAAAATAAATTCTTGACACAATAATAATAATAATAAATAATATGCACTAAAAAGTGAATGAAAAATTATTAAAAGTAGCTTGTGTTAATTAAATAACTATGTTAAGTTAATAGCTAGTTTGGCATTAATTTTTTATTCTTTATTAAAAGTATTTTCTCTTAGTTTGGCATTAATTTTAGTTTTATTAAATAACTATGTTAAGTGAATGAAAAATTATTAAAAGTAACTTGTTAAATATTTCTACTTATAATATTAAAATTATTGTTCCCTGAAACTAAGAGCTACTTTGGCATTAATTTTATTTTTTATTATTTCTTTTTAAAAAATACAATCATAGGATTTGAGGCAAAAGAAATATATTGTGTGCTATTATTTCTATTTATTTTTTAAAATATATATTTTTTAAAAAATAATAGTAAACAATTTTTATGTTCATAATTTTTAAAAATAAAAAACCTATATTTTACTATTACTACCAATGCCACCTCCGTCGTCGTCGCCACTCGCCATTGTCTCTGGCATCGCCTCCATCACTTGCATTATCGTTATTATCATCTCCAACACCTCTATCATCATCATCATCGTCACCACTCTCATAATCTTTGCCACCATAGCCTCAACTGTACCACCACTACTATCATTGTCACTGTCACTACTATTGTCTCCACCATCTCCACCACCACCTACATTACGTACCATTATCATGTTCATATTTTTAAAAATAATTTGACTATACCAAACTTATGAATGTTAAAAAAATAAAAATAAAAACTTGTATTTTTTTGAAATAAAAAATAAAAGTGATGCCAAAATGGAATCTGAAATTATTTTTTCTCAAAAAAAAACACACACACTAAACATTGAGAGAAAGAATTAATTTACGTCAAAATGTACTTATGTGCACAAAATACATTTATAAAAAATCATTACATGATTTCTTCCACCAGAATTATGCAACTTGTTTGGTAGAGTAAAATATACAGTAGCAACTTTTTAACTTTAATACCTTTCAATTTATCTTGCGTATTGTTATACGCAAGATAACATCCAGTATCTATTAATGACTAAAGGCCTTCGTTTTCTTTCTTTTGTTTCCCTTTTTCTTCTGACTGTAAGCACATAAAAATCCATACACAATAACATTGTCATATGTGCCAATAAAGTCTGTTGATCCCCAAAGCAGCATCCATGGGGCCATTGCAAGATGAACTTTTTTCCAAGTGCTGCTGGTCCCCTTTTTTTTCATATCCAAGAAAAATTCCCACTTATTAGATTTGCAGATTCTAAATTTATGCCTTTTTATGGGCAACTGCATGCTCAACTCCCTCTGTCTAATGTTTTATGCATAGCCTGCTAATGGTGGACTTAGACGAAAGGAAGAATATTCTTTTATATATATATATATAAGATAGACCGATGATCCAATTTTAATAATGAATACATTCAAAAAAATCAAAAAATAAAATATGATAGAAAGAAAGTATGGTAGTCTCGTATCTGTCTCACATACACCCTTCAAAATATTATTCTTGCACATCACCATCTTTACTTGTTATTCATGCCATCTCTTCTTATGTTTAGTTTTGATCATTAATTGGATATCTTGCAATCTTAAATGATGAAAATTTTTCACTTACTAATGTCTTGATGCAGTTTTCTCGCAAAAAAAAAACAGCACATGATATCACATTTCTCTATGGCTGTTGGGATTTAGTGGTGATTGTGGAATATAATACATTGCGTGATTAGTTTCCACCTCGCACCTTTTCTGCATGCTTTTTTTTTTTATGATGGTGGTTTTTCCATTCGATAGATCAAACGGTCGACTGCAATCGATGGGCGCTTTTGGTTTTAATAATTGAAATGACATCTAAGTAGATAAAAGGTAAAGCCCTTCAGAGTAATGATGGGTTAAAAGCTAAATGGGTCAATCGACTGATACTCGTCCTTGGTTCGTTTTTTAACTTGTCTTGTACCACCGTGGGATCGTTGTGCGGGTCCAGCAAACGAAACAAAATAACAGAAGGCAAAAGGAGCCAATCTACATATGTATCCATAAGGATTGACATGTGATTTGAAAGGGAAAATTCTCGTTTAGCCCGTACATGAGACGATATAGACAGCAGACCCCAACGATGTCATGTAGCATAACCAGGGAAATGCATGGTTGCAATGATTTCATCGTACCCATAGAAGAATGACAATGGAGCGATGTTGTTACTCGCTATTATACATAGAAACATACATGCATGCATATATATATATATATATATGTATGTATATATATATATATATATATATATATATATATATATGTATGTATATATATATATCTATATATATATATATATATATATATATATGTATGTATATATATATATATATATATATATATATATGTATGTATATATATATATATATATATATATATATATGTATATATATATGTATGTATATATGTATGTATATATATATATGTATGTATATATATATATGTATATGTATATATTGTTAATTATAAAAATAATAACATGCTAAGATTTAGAATCACAATAATACAATATTCAATTTTAAGAGATATACCCGCGGAAGACATATTGAATACGATTCTTCAATTACCTGAAATAATAGCGGCTGGATCTTCCCTTCTTTGCTCCTCACCAAAGATAGCCGTCAATGGGGCAAGCTATCAACCATATGGAGAGAAAAGGGGACCTAGCCTTTATATAGGAAATATAAGGGAGCCTTTCCATTAAAGGCTCCAAAACCCTAATTGGATTTTCTGGCCTACATACCAAAATTACCACAATAAATAGAACTCAATCTTATACATCCAAGGTGCACAAAGCCCATAAACAAAATGATCACACATCATATTGGGCTTAACCATAGTACCATACTGAGCCATACGTCTAACCCGTTTTATAAAATAAAAATACGCAATCAGTGTAAGCCCATATTTTAAAATTATTCTAACATGTATGTATGTATGTATGTATGTATACACACCAGCTTTCATCTCTTCAATTAGCAATACAAAATATATTCTGATGAGAACAAGCAATGGGGTCTATTATTTGATTGGCTTTTGTTGAATTTATAGACAAGATTGACCGTAGTGAAGTATATGGATTAGGACCAGATGTCATATATTTTTTCTTTGCTGACGATATAATCAGCAATTAAGATGTTGATAACAATGCAATAAAAGTGGATGAGCAAAATCCCATATGATAGAATATTGAGCATCATTGAGTGAGACTATGGAATGGCCAGCTTCATCTCTTTGATCCCAATCGTTATTTGGGTAGGATACATCATAAGAATGTGAGAGTACCTACTAAATAAAAAAGTTGTGTAATAAAAAAAAGACGTTATCCATGAATGTCGGTGGATCAAAGATAGTTTTGATAAAAAAAGAATCTAATTTTTAATCGATAGAAAAATAGATAATGTCTCTCATTATTTTTTTCTCTCCATAAAATATGAGAATTTTATTTCCACGAAAATGCTACTTTTCTATCTCTCTTTTGAAAACTTCAACTAAATAAAAAGGATATTTTTTTGTTTCTTAGTTGAACACACTTTCTACCCTCCTATTACCCTAAGGGCTCGTTTGGTTTGCGGAAAAAGAAAGGGGAAAAGTGTGGTCAATGGAAAAGTAATGAGATGCCTCTTGTTTGGTTGGAGTTTTCAAAGGAGAGAGAAGGGAAAGTTGTATTCCCATGGGAATATGATTCCCACATTTTGGGCTCGTTTGGTTCGCGGGAAGTATTTTCCCTCCTAGGAATATGATTCCTGGGAATCAGATTCCTAGGAAGAGGATACCTAGGAAAGTACTTTTGGCATGTTTGGTTAACCATGGGAAAGTGACAAATTTCCAAAGTGCTTATGTTTGGTTAACCATCCATTTTCCTAGGAAAGTTGTGTATAATTCCTATTATGCCCTTAATAAAAATTAGGTCTTTAATGCCTCTTTAATGCTTCTTTAATGCTGAAGGGTCTTTTTGGGAAAAAATAAAAAAGAAGTGATTCCCACCTCATGGGAAAGTAACTTTCCCATGTTTCTCATGGGAAAGACTTTCCCATGAAATGTGGGAATCATATTCCCATGGGAATACAACTTTCCCATCTCTCTCCTTTGAAAACTCCAACCAAACAAGAGGCATTTCATTACTTTCCCGTTGACCACACTTTCCCCCCTCCTTTTCCTGCGAACCAAACGAGCCCTTTATGGAAAAGTCTTTCCTATGAGAAACATGAGAAAGTAACTTTCCCATGCCATGAGGCGGGAATCACTCCATTTTTACTTTTTTCCAAAAAGTCTCTTCAGCATTAAAGAAGCATTAAAGAGGCATTAAAAACCTAATTTTTATTAAGGGCATAATAGGAATTATACATAACTTTCCTAGGAAAGTGGATGGCCAACCAAACATAAGCACTTTGAAAATTTGTCACTAACCCATGGTCAACCAAATATGCCAAAAGTACTTTTCTAGGCATTCTCTTCCTAGGAATTTGTTTTCAGGGAATCATATTCCTAAAAAGGAAAATGCTTCCTGCGAACCAAATGAGCCCTAAATCAAACGAGTCCACATTGTAAAATTGTTTTAAAGACCATTCATGTGTTAGGCTTAGTATCTTTCTAGCTTGGCAAGAGTCTTTGGGGACAGATTGGTGATCCATCCCGAAAGAAGCAACACGAGCATTTACATAATTTAAGTGCCACATTCAACCCTCTAGAAGCAACCATTTGTATGAAACTCAAAGGAGTCAACTCTCCTCAAGAAAACACAAAATTTTTGTTTCCTACTTCAATAATACATCACGGCCCCAACAAAGGAAAGTCCTTGGAGTCCATTCTCATTACAAAAAACAACTTGATGTGCCAATAAAAATGCCTCCTTGAAAGAGGTTTGTATATCTTCGTTCTCAGCACCTTTAGAGCGAAAACCAACGTAGAGAAGTTCAGAAACAGGCATTGCACCCCTTAATTCTTTATGCTTCTACGGTTATCTTATTACATTGCTTGAATGTATGGTTATCAAAAAACAATCATCTCACCAACAGTCAACATTCTACCTGATGTAAAATTACAGGAACTTCTCCTCTCCCTTTTCACTTCTCTAAATTATTCATCATTTTGCTCCATTTTTGTTTTCGGTACCAGGCTTTTCTTCCATCTCACATTGCGTAACTTTATTTTATTTTATTTTTTTGGATTTTTTTTGCATAAGTACTTTTCTAAAAACTCAAATTTGCGTGAATATTCTGTTAAAATTTATATTTATTTATGTGCCCTCATAAAATACTGTTTTGCATAAATGCCCCTAATTCTTCTTAATAAAAATTATATTTATTTTTATTAAAAATAAAATAAAGTTTTGAATTATTTTTTTATCCTCCATTGCAATCGTCTTATAAATGTTTCTTATTGCACATCTACTCATTAAGAGTATTTTAGTCATTTTAATTTGAAACTGTTAATTTTTTAACGGTATTAGATGGTGCAGGTATATATGCAAAAATAAAGATAAAAAAGGTAGAATAGCAAAATAAGTATTAATGAGGGTATACATGTAAATATCAATTTTGGAAGAGTATTTATGCAAAATTCAATATTTAGGAGGGTATTCATGCAAAAAATTCTTTTTTTTTAGGAAGAGTATTGGCATTTTGCTCCATCCTGACTTAAATATTATGGGTACGAAATATAGAAATAATCTTTTCTCACACGAAGTAGAGCTATATCCATCCCATCTGCTTCGATCTCATAGTGGTGGTAGACTTTTTTACTAATGGATTATAATGGCTAATGGTAAGAGCAAATGCCCCTTGTTGTCGGCCAGTCTTCTCAACCCTATGATCCTTGAACTCTAGAACCTCACTTGCCCTTCACAGGGGCTAATATGACAAATGCGTCGTATATAAGTTTTTCTACTGGCTCATCATTCTCAAAATGAATATTTAAAACCAGATTGCAATATAGCATCTGTGCGAGCGGTGTTATGAAAAATGCAACACGTGAATTTTGAACCAGTCACCGGCAAGACGGGGAGCGGGGACTAGTGAAAAATTCTTACGATGGTTTTATAAATACCCCCTTGTCAAATGCCCAAATCCGATCCATAATCACATCAGAGTCCAACCGGGTCGGGTCCATGGGATTCTAAGTTCACGGCCATGGCCCTTCAGGGACGCCGGAAACGAGTATCATCATATCCGTCCGATTTGTATAATCAACGGTCCAAAGCAACCCAGAGGGAGTAATCTCGTGGGAGATTCTGGAAATAAAGGGGTGGGAAGGTCACGCTAACCCTCACTATATATAGGATAGACCGCTTCGGGCTTTGAGACTCCGACCGCAGGTACCTTGTTTCTTTTTTTCGTTCCCCTTTTCCTTATCGGCAACCCTAACCCTAGCGCGGAGATCCGTGGAAGGCGAGCGACGGCGATGGCTGCGAGGTCTAAGGAGCACGACGGAGCGAGCCCAGCGTGAGATATCCCGACTACCCATCGCGTTCCCTTCGTTCTTTCTTCTCGTTTGATGGTCTTATGACGTGTTTCTCCATGCTTTTCTCATGTTCGCAGGAAGATCTTTGTTGGAGGGCTTCCCAAGGATACGAGCCTGAGTAAGTTTTCCATAATGACTATTTTTCCTTTTTTGATCTGTTTTAAACCCTATTTTTTCCCCTTTTTTGTGTTTTCTTTATGCGTTATTTTGGGCCTTTTTAGGATTTCATATTCTAGATCCGTATTCTGTTAATTTATGCAGGTATATCATAATTTCTTAGATCCTTGTTATTGTTTTCGGGGGAATTAGTGTTTTTTTGACTTCTTGTTATTACTCATTATCAAATTGGGGTTGATTTTTTGCTTAGTTTAAATGCGGTCCGAGCTTTCGAAATTTGTGATATATTTTGGTGGTATTTCTTAAATGTGGAGAGTAACCTGAATGTTAAACCGAAATTGACGGCAGTTCAAGAGTTCTACGTATTTTTCTATTTTGATTGGCTGGGTTCGCGATACGATTTTTATTAGCAGGTTGATTTGATATCTTTTTAGGATTTTTTTTATAATTAGGTGATAAGCTTCTTATTTATGTGAGGATCAGGCGATAAACTTCTTAGAAAATATGAAAAACATTTTTATGTAGAATGCAACTCTATATATTGCTCCTCCTCAGGTTTCACTTTCAATTTTTGTTCATAAATTTATACCTCGTTTATTGGTGTGTTATTTCTTGTATTTTTTTAATTCTTGAGCAGTGTTTCTTCTGGATATATTGCCTTTTTTCTTTTTATTTTTACCCTTCTGTGCTTTGTTTTGCAATCGGGAGCTATCATGGTAAATGTTTGTCGTCCGTGGCCAGTAATAATCTGTCTCATCCTGGTTCACTTAGAGTTGGTTTATTGGATGTTTTGTTATGGTGATTTAGGCCTAGTTTACTAAACTTTAAAATTTTTAGTGTCCAAGCACTTTCTCAGGCTGCGTAACACTTCATCTGTTGGTTTCATTGTACTGGTACTTTTTGATTGGTTGCATTTGCACCTCCAGTAAGAAAAAAGTCCTTTTGTTATATAAATTTTTTTCATAATATCTTTCCAGATTTTTTTTAGATCTCCCATTATGTATGTTCTGCGATACTGTCTTCTCCATTGTCTTCTTTTAATGTTCTCATAGATTATGGTCCATCTGGTGCTATTTTATTGTTCTTATTATGATCAACTGCTTGCTCTTTTTTTCCCCACAAATCTTTCATACTTTTAGGCCGTGTTTGGTACTTCTTTTCCTGTTTCTTCTTTTTAAAACAGAAACATGGAATCCAATGCAGAAAATATGTTTGATTTACATGTTTCTGTTTTTTTTTAAACAACTTCCATTATTTCTGGAAAAAAAGTGGAAGGGAAAAATTATCACTTTCACTTATTTTAAAAGTGGGTTTTTACTCTTCTCCTCCCGATCCCTCTTTTTCTGTCCCTCTTTTTCTGCCCAATCTTGCCCTCAGCCCCGTTGCCCTCACTTGACCCATCAACTCCCCGGGCCTTGCCAGCCTTCTCTCTGATCAAGGCTTAGTTGGCGGCCCCATTCTGACTCCTTGCTCTGCCACTATCTCGGCTGTCTCTTCGCCTAACGTCGAGCTCTCCCTCGTCCTTGACCACGTTGTTGGCTCCATCCCCTCTCCCTCGTTGCCGGCCACATTGCCGCCCTTTTTGTTATACAAAAAAAAGGAGTGACTCAAACATGGTTTCTGCTGTCACAAATCTGAAAAAAAGTGAAATAGAATCTGTTTCCAGATTTTTTTAAGAAGGAAAGTGACAACATTACTTCTGTTGCTCTCTGCTTTTTTTTCAAAAATTAATTTGTCAATGCTTATATCTTGGTACTGCTGCTGGTCTTAGATAGGACAGGTCATATAATTGTTTTCCTGTAAGAGTAGATGGCACGCGACAATCTTATGAAACGTTAATAGTTCTCATTTACAATGCTTGACTATTAAGTTGGTATATCTTATTTTTAGTAATTTTTGTATTATTAATTCTCAATACTCTTCCAACTACTTCGAAGTTATGTTTTGTATTCTCTCTTAATCTCACTATATTTGTTTTATTTCGAGAAGTGTTTCTGTTAATTTTTTTAAATAAATTTCTTACTAGTTACATAATCTAAGGGTCATATGGTTTTAGAGTTACATATTTTCTAATTTATCTTTCTCTTGCATTTTTACCTGTGGTGATTCAGCAACATTCAGGGACCATTTTGGCAAATATGGAGAGATAGATGATATTGTGATAATGAAAGACCGGAATACGCACAAGCCAAGAGGTTTTGGATTTGTTACCTTTCGTGATCCTTCTGTTGTTGACAGAGTCATTGAGGAAATGCAAATTATCAATGGAAAACAAGTAAGTTTTGTCAGTGTGTTTGGATTATTGTGCTAGCCACCTTTAAATTGTTTGAGCTTTAAAAAAGGCATTTGAGGGTTCCCTCTTTTTCACATTCCACTGGTTTCTAATTATTGGATTACTACGGCATGTGCTAGGAACTCTTTGTTGGTGTGTTAAGTCTTGCTGTTTGACCATTATTGATTGTTTCACTCACCCTCTTTACTCCTCTTTTCAATGATCTCCAGGGAAGTTCTTGTTCTCATTATTGATATACACTAACTGGTTCTCTGTTAGGATAAGTAATGAAAATAATATCCTTTTCATGTATAGATATTTTCTGTAATGATGATAACATATCTTTTGATGTTACAGATGTTCAGTTTTCTTGAATTTCTATGTGTATTTTTTTGATCTGCTGCAATACTAATTTTGTTTGGTTAATTGTGTTGGATTTAAGAGTCTCTTCTTAGCATTCTTGTTTCTCACTTGTTTAATTGCATTTGAAATGCATTCAATTATATTCTAGTTAATCTTCATTATATCATGTGCCTAGTCCTAGTGCAAGTACAAGGGTCAACATAAGGACAACTAGCATAAATAAAAAAAAATCCATGTCTATTTTAAGGGTCGTAGATGATTTAAAGCAACATGGTTGTAAGGTCTAAGCATAATGGTGCTTTTTATGGCTTTATAAATTCAGACAAGTTTCAATAAATACAGCACAAAATATGTGCCATCTTTAAAGGCCAGATGTAGAAGGCGGACACAGTTACTTTCATGTGTTCATTTTAGGTTAAATTGTAGGAGGTAAAATCTGTTCTTTTTAATAGCGGTGATAGCCAATAAAAAGTAATTTTCCATTGTGAGTGCACTATGGGATCATGTAATTCTGATTGCATTTCTACTGAGTTTTTGATTATAAATTATTCCAAGCTAAGACTTAATGGCACTATCTTTAACAAATTTCAATAAATTATGCGGAACAAATGAAGGTGGGGTTTGATTTGTCGCCATGCCCACAAACTGTTCATCTAGACAAGTCCCATATATACAGACGTTTCTGCCATTTATTTTGGCAAATGTCATGATTAAGGCTTAGAGTCCTTTTCAAAAATATTTTCACTGTTAATGTGATATTTTTCAAAAGGTGTAGCATTAGATGAGGAAATCAGATGTCTTGGATTGGATTATGGCTTGGCGAACTGTTGTGATGTTCATTTGGTTCTGCTAGTATTTATTCAGTTGCTAAGGCCCATTTATGCTTAAACAATTTTTTGCCAATAATTATAAGAAAATCTATGATTTATTCTCAGTGTTAAATATTGCCAGGAGGGCCTTTTAGCATATGATAAGTGTAGGAGAATGAATGCTTCGAGGTAATCATGTGATAGAAGCTGGAGGCATGTATTTCAAGAAAAATGGGGGGGCATAGGAGTGCCATGAGTAATGCAAGGAATTATTGCCTACATGATTTCGACACGTGATATATCTGTGAAACCGAAGGGACTCATACAGTTTCCCTTGGCTAGGATGGCTTTGTGCAGTGTATTTCATTATTTATCTGACGACTTTGACTTTTTGGGATGGTCTACTAGTGAACTCTAGTATTACCTTTTTCACACAAAACACCCAAAAGTTTGGTGCCATGCTTGGGGTTTTTTGATCTTATACATGTTTGTTGGACATGTTTTTCTTTAAGCTGTTAAACTGTGTCATATTTTATTTCTTCTGGAATATGATTCTGTTTTTTCCATCATTTCATAACAAAATTCCTGCATCGCTTCTGTTTTTATTTTAAGGGATGGGAATATTGTTTGTCCCGTGGCTACTTGTCAGCCAAGTCTATTTTCTCTTGTTCATTACCTCAAATTATTGATGGTTTGAAACTTGCAGGTTGAAATTAAAAGGACTATCCCAAAAGGTGCTGCACCATTAAAAGATTTTAAAACAAAGAAGATATTTGTTGGTGGGATACCAACAACACTGACAGAAGGTATTGTAACTTTCTAAGATATTCAGTAGATATTTGGCATGTCATTTGGATGCCAGTTTTCCTAACCAGTTATTCCTTCTGAAATTAAAACTGAGCAGATGAATTCAATGACTTCTTTTCCAACTTTGGGAAGGTGGTGGATCATGAGATTATACGCGACCACACAACCAATCGATCTCGAGGCTTTGGATTTGTAGTCTTTGACTCTGAAAAAACCGTAGATGAGTTGTTAGCCAAAAAGGGCAATATGATTGATCTAGCTGGTACTCAGGTGAGTTGGATACTGTGTTTGATCAAAGTACTAAGCCACATACTCCCCTCTGTCGTGCAGTGTTGTGTAATATTCCTCTGTAGAAGCCTTCTGGTTTATCAAATTCTCTCTGCAGTGGCTATGCCTTTTTCTTAGGCATTCATCATCATCATCATCACTATCATCATCTTATGATCATATTTTAGTTTATTTGCAGGATAATGTTACTTGCTGTAGGTTTATAGATGCTCTCTTGTGGTTCTCTAGACATTTTGTATCACCGGACCTAGGTTGATTTTCTTGCTTTGTTGTAGGTGGAGATCAAGAAGGCCGAACCAAAGAAGCCATCTAACCAACCACCTCCTTCTTATGGTAGTGAATCTAGGACGCGTCCTTTTGGTGAGGATGTTGGTGGATTTGGCAGCTCATATGGCAGGTTTGGCAGTGGTGGGTTTGGTCCTTCATCCTATAGGACACCTGGTGGTCTTGGCCCTAGGCCTGGAGGTTTTGGTGGTTATGGGGGTGTTGCTGGTGAATTTGGTGGTGGATATGGTGGTGGATATGGTGGTGGCTTAGGTGATTACCGGGCAGAATCTTCTCTTAGTTATTCTAGTCGCCTGGGTTCATATGGAGGATATGGTGGGGGATATGGTGCAAGTGGCTTAGGTGGCTATGGACGCGAAGCTGGGGGTTATGGTGGATCTGGCTATGGAGGCGGATATGATTCCCCAGGTTCTGCTTATGGCTCAGGACTCTATGGTGGTAGGGGAGGCTATGGCGGTGCTGGTCGATATCACCCATATGCAAGATAGGAAAGAAGCACTTCACTGCAGGTCTGTTCTAGATCTTGCCACTTCAGGTTGCTCTAGTCTTGTTGGACTCAAGGTGGTTCTTATTGGCACAGGCTCGGTAGGCATTCTTCTAGCACCTTTTAGAGAGGCCTTCTGCTGAAGTTTGAGCTCGGCTGGTTGATTTGCTCTGTAGAACTCTCTCGGGCACCTGTAATGTCTAGCAGGCTGGAGTAGAAACTTCATTATGATTCTATATTCTTTTGGTTTCTCATTAGAGCTTAGACTACCTTACTAGCGTGGCTTGAAGAAATCTTATAGCACCTGCTTTTGAGACCATTTAATGCCCCTTTGTTTTAGAAGATAGTATGTAGTGCCTTCAGATCTAAGTAAATTTGTTGGGTGGAATGTTCTCTGTTATTGCATGAATGTGATCATCTGACAGTTTGTTATGCCGATGGGTCTTTTGGTGTTGGTTGGTTAGTTGGAGGCTTAGATTCATGCTCTTCTAGATTCCTAGATTATCTAGAGCACTTTTCAAGTGTTTTTTTTTTAAAAAATTGTGGGCAATCTTTTGCTTTTCTTTGTTTTGCCTGGTAAAATTTTAGGCACATCGGACATCACGACATCAGGCTGGCTCTAGTTTAGATTGGGTTTGACTTTCAGGTTCTTGTGAGCTCAGGTTCTTGTTGCATTTATCGGTGCATAGAATCCTTCTGACGTCCATGACTCTTACGGAACTTTTTTTTTTTTGTTAGGAAAAAAGAACAAATTTTTTGTCAACCAACGATACTTAGACGCTGATGTAAAAATCTTTAGACCTTAGAAATCGTGTTGGTTCGAGTCCCTCTGTTCCCAACAAAAAAAGTCAGTCATTTTGAATCGTCACGCATCTGTCATGTATGTCAGCTTCTAACTGTTCATGTTTATTCTCCTTAAATAGTGAATTAAGGGAATGGCTCTTCATGCATGTTGGATATCTTGTTGCAAGTCAGATTGTGGCCAGTCTGTGCGAATGCCGGTACTAATGTTTGATAGCAACAGCAGCTTCATGCAACTCAGCCCATCAGTTTTAGCTGCTCATTTTATTCTATAAGATAGATGCCCTTGGTGGTTGCTTACGCTGCATGTTAAGCCTTTATTCCTTCCATGGAGGGTTGTTCCGAAACAGCATCTCTTACGTGGCTTTCCTGTGTCACCTAATGGTCTACATCAGCAGTTTATTTTACTACTACTTTTTTTTTCCCTATACTTTTTCATTCAGTGTTCGGCTTTGGAGGGGTTATCTGAATTTTTTCAAATAGGATCGCTTTAAAATTATGTAGTTTTAAGTTCATTTGGGACTTGGGTCAAAAACTTGGATTCAATTGTAATTTAATCTTAGGTTGGAAGCTGTGTAATATTAATTAATTAATTCATTAGATTATTCCGGTCAAATTTGGTTTTATATATATATATATATATATATATATAATATGTATCTATGTTAAAATTATTTATGTAATGAAATAGTAATATGTAATAGTTAGACATTACAAAAAATCTACATTATCAAAAAAGGAATTGTTTATATTATAAGAGGAAAGTTTTTTTTTTAATATTCAAGAGAGTATTTTGTGTTATACTTAGTATTGGATCAATTATGGTTGGGATTGGGAATTTAGTAATTCAAATCTGACCCATAAATGAGTCATTTTTTTGAATCCAAGTCCAAATCAAATAACTATTTGGGTCGGACTGGATTAATTTGGGATTCCAAATAGGCTGGTCGAGCCGTTCCACTTGAAGTCATGCATGGGGTCGTTATTGCGTGTGGCTGAGTTTGTGTTTCACTATGTTTTTAGGTTTAATTTTTGTTTTGTACCTAATGAAGATGCGGTCCAGGTTAAAAGTATGGACGAGGTGTGGGTTGGGTAGAGGGGGAGCCTGGTAGAGTCATCATTAGAAAGTTAATTATATAACAACGAATACATTTTATTTAAAAATAAGTATAACTTTCAAACATGTTTTAATATTTATTATCTTTGATTTTTCTTCCTGTTTAAATTTTAAAGTTTCATATCTTAAAATTGTAGAAGTTGGGTCATCTCTAAATTTCTCCATCCGAAAGTTTCACTGCGTTAATTTCGAATCCATACGGAAACATTTATTGTTGTTGTTGTTGGCTTAGGGTCGGGTTGGATGTTGGGTTTGTGTAGGTGATCACGTTGTTTGGACCATGTTGGCCAGACGAAAAATATGTGGCTGTTGCTCCCAGAACCTGTACGATGCATGCATGACAAATTATATATAGCACGGTGTGGGAAGCGAGAAGTTTTCTGATTATCACTTCAATCATTAGACTGGGAACTACGGAACATGGTTGTTAAAACTGCCCTAGTTTTCGTGATTATTTTTCTCCTATTTTCTTGAATTCATTAACATTTTGGTTTCATCTCACCCAGCTATAATGTTGTAGAGTTTGGCACGTGCAATGCATGTGTGCAATCCAGTGATGCCTTGGTAGGGGATGTGATAACAATAAGCAGGAGGCGAATTTGGTGGTGCTTATTATATACTTGAAAATTTTCATGTTTGATCATAGTGGGGGAGGTAAAGGGGTGGTCTGTTCCTTTTTTTTTTTTTGTGCTTATACTTTCCCCAATTAGTCTTCTTGGGCTACATGTTGATTCTCAATCTCAGAAATGACACAAAGATTAGAGAGCGCTTATCGAGCCAAACACAGAATAACTTCTTTGAACCATGAGAAAAAGCTTCAGTCATCCGTGCATTCGCCCCTTGGCTAGTCCATAACTCATCCACAGAGGATCTGAGACTCGGAATCATATTCTTCCACTTCGGGGAACAAGAATATATTACTAATTTCCGCTTAAACGGGGGAATTTTTTCATAAAGCCCCCCACCCCCGGCGGAAGTTTTTCTATATAGTCCAAAAATATATTTTCGTCCTAGTCCCAAGTCATGGTCAGAATTTCTAAGGCCGACGAAGTCCCATGGAGACGCACGATGCGCAGTTCTAATGCAGATGTGCGGCGGTTCCGTCACTTTAGTCGCCCATACGCTGCGGCTGTGGCTGGTCGGCCTACGGCTCTCTCGAGAGAAAGCCGCCGTCTTGTTCTTCTCATGGCGGCCGGAGAAGCGCAAAAGGAGTCCGAGGAACGTAGAGGAGGAGAAGCGCTGATGGCTGATAGGGTCAGAAAGGAGCCTCCTTGCCAGCCCCTTTCACCTCAGACCGCGAGATCCCTCGCCGAATCCGTCGATGCCTTCCTCTTCGACTGCGACGGTATGTTCTTCGCCTCGTCCCTTTCCTATTCGATTCCTTGCCCTACCCCCTCCTTTTTCGGTTTCTGAAAGCCATCGATGTTTCTGGGATTTCCTCAGGAGTCATCTGGAAGGGCGATAAGCTTATCGAAGGTGTTTCCGAGGCGTTGCAAGCTCTCCGATCGATGGTAATCACCCATCTCCCTCCGCTTTTGTTTTCCAAATCCGTACCAGGAATTTGGTTTCAACGGGAAAAAAAAGAGGTGTTGCTGTTTGATTCGTACCTGGAAATGGGTTATGTGGAGATTTGAGTATTATTTGCTTTGGACAGGGGAAGAAGCTGGTTTTTGTGACGAACAACTCGAGGAAGTCGAGGAAGCAGTACGCCAAGAAGTTCGCTGCTTTCGGGCTTGATGTTAGCGAGGTGCTGTTCTGCGAGGCTCTTCCTTGTGATGATTTAGGATGTACGGAATGCCTGGTGATATCTTGTTTGATTGTAGGCCCATCTTGTTGACTTGTTGTTTGCAGGATGAGATCTTCTCGTCTTCATTTGCAGCAGCAATGTTTTTGAAGTTGAAAAACTTTCCTAAAGATAAAAAGGTAGTATCTTTTGCTGAATCTGGCTTGTCCTTTCTGTTCCTGATTTATTTATTTACTCTATTTTTTGTCATTTAGTTGGAGTACCAATTTTTTTTGTTCCAAAAGAAATATTTTGTGGGTCAGAAGTGAGCAAATTTTCAGCATTAACATTACGTTGCTAAATTATGTCCCGTCGTACATATTATGGAGAACTAGAGAGTCATTTGATACATATACATGCATACATATATTATCTATACATTGATGAGAAAGGGGGAGGAGTTTACCCATCCAAGTCATGGAGATAATGAAAAGAAAAAGTATAACTAAAAAGAAGAAGGCAGGATATTAATCTATATTATATATAAAAACAGAAAATTTGAATTTGAGGAATATTTCAGTCCATCATTTCTTCTTACAAAAATGCCCTTCCACCTCTTTTAGAATACATAACTAATTTCTTTTTTTTAATAAACTTGATTGTTTAAAAAATCAAATAAATAAGAATTGTAGCTTTTGGAAGGAAAATAAAAGAATAAATTGGATTCTGATCACCCTTTTTAAGGGTGATATCACAAGAAAAATATAAAATTGTCTCATTATTCTCTTTAAAAGTTATATACTATATTTATTTTTCTTCTCAAACATGCATTGCACTTATCTAGTTGCTGTCCAACCGAAAAGTAAAGTTACAGCACGACCCTTTTCATACGGTCCCTTGCCAAAACAAAGGAAGACTTTTAGCTTTCATTTGTAAAGGGCTCCACAACCTGTTTCTTTTAATGATGGGTTTTCTTACTGACCAATCTTGTGCTAATTTGCCATGATGTGTTTCACGAAAAAAAAATGAATTAACCACCAGCATTTCAAATGCCGACTTTGGTTTAAATAATAAGATCAGAACATAAAAATTTGAAGTGCACAAATTTGAACTGAACCTGAAATTTTGACTTCAATCTTTTAAACTAAACCTGGCATTTTAATTGCTTGTTTCATTGTCAACCTAACTAAATTTGTTTTGCTGAAGTGGATAGCCCTTTTCTCTTTTGCAGCATTTGCATGCCAGACTTCTACGTTAGCCTAAGTATGACAGGAGGCCTTTTATCTAAAGATACAATTAATTAATTCTTAATCGAACAATCCCAAAATTTTAACTTACCATTATACAGTTTAAGCTACTTTTGAGTTTATAGTTGTCCTTGTCAGTACTTAATACTGTAGGGTTGATCAATATGATCACACAACTTATTGTGCTGTTAACTTTGTTACTATTGTGACAATCTGTTTGGGAACACTGTTAGCGACTTATTACTCTGTCATGGTTCCTTTTCAGGTTTATGTTGTCGGTGAGGAAGGCATATTGGAAGAACTTGAACTAGCTGGTTTTACATGCTTAGGTGGTCCTGTAAGGCGTAGTTACCTTGGATCTTTTACTTATTGCTTCCCCATTACATACCTGATCATTTTCGGAAGTGAAAGAACTCCATTCATTTGATATTGTTTTTATATATGTTTCTCATCTTATTAAAGCATTGTTTCTTTGGATTCTAGCTAACTTGAGAAAAGGCATTTCTCAAAGGTTTTCCATGTAATTATAGATTGTTTTTTTCCAAACAAGCCATCTTGTTGCAATATACCACTCACATAATATATCAGAGTTCCCTTCATTCAAAGGTTTCGGCTTCCAAAAGCTAGCTACCATTCCTTGTCATATGTAATCCACATGCCTATACCTTATTTATGTGGCATCTGAATTTGCATGTCTAAGGAACATTTTTAATATGGTCATTGCTGTAAGATTTCTCATGTATTCTTTTCCACCAGATTGTCGTCCAAATTAGATTTTAATACACATATATTCTAGGTTTCCTTTTCCTTCTAAATTGATGTACTCTGCTGCAGGAAGATGGCAAGAAGAACATACAGCTAAAGTCAAACTTGTGGTTTGAACATGACAAAAGTGTAAAAATCATAACCATTTTTCTTTCCAGCATTTGCGCTGTGTAGATAATAGACAGTGTTCTGCATTATGAAAAAAACAGCTAATATATGTATAACTTAGATGTTTTAGAATGGTAATATGATATATACATGAAAATTTTTTCTTCCAGGTTGGAGCTGTTGTTGTTGGACTTGATCAGCACATCAACTTTTACAAACTCCAGTGAGGCACTTCGTCCTTTCTTTTTATCTCTCTAGTGTTAGCATTAGTCAAAAGTTCTTGAGTACAAAATGAGATGATTCTTATGACTTTCCTAAGAATACATACAGAGTACCTAAAACAAATGCGTTTGTTCTGATGAGGAAATCAAGTAATACAAATATTATACATTATTACCTTAGTCAAAGCTTATTATACTGTTTTCAATGTCATGCAAAACAGGAAATGAGATAAGCAAGAAGCTTTATCCATTTCTCTGCAACACTAATTGCTCCTTTTCATGGAAGTTTGTACTACAAACAAGCTTTGCATAGAAATACTGTATGCTAATGCTAGGAGAAGCTTTTGCACTGAATAGGAAGTACAGAGAATAGCAAACATTCTATTTATTTTGTTACTCAGGAAGAATCCTTGATGATTATAATATCCTGGCTAGAAATAGGCAAAAAGAAGTACTAAGCAATTATATTTAATTATTATGAGCTTTGGAAGCAATTTCTGTATAAGATTTTCACCATGGTTGAACCTATTAAGTTTATAAGTTGCATTTATCTAATACTGCTGCATGAACCTTATTGATCATTCCAGTTATTTTATTTATCAAGGAACAGTCGATCTGAATCACATTATAATCGCATTTAAAATTCAGTGAAACTTGAGGTATTGCCATGTGAGACAAGGATGGATGGATGATAATCTGTAAGACATTTCATATTAGGCAAAATGGTTATTTGCTTGTTTAGGATTTGCATTGCCTTTTTTTATTCACATGGTCTGATTATAAACATAAAGAATGCCTGTTTTTATCTTAGTATTTCCTTATTTCTGGCGCGCACTTTGTTACAAGATTAACCAAAATATCAATTATTTTATATGGCAGGTATGCAACTCTGTGTATCCGTGAGAACCCTGGGTGCCTTTTCATTGCCACCAACCGTGATGCTGTTGGTCACTTTACAGACTTGCAAGAATGGCCAGGTTCTTTAAGGGCTTGAATTTCATGCTTACCTATTTGTTAGGGGTTCATTTCCATGAAATTTATTTTGGTATGGGTACAGGTGCTGGATGCATGGTTGCTGCAATATGTGGATCAACACAGCGAGAACCTATTGTTGTCGGGAAGCCATCAACCTTCGTGATGGATTTTCTATTAGAGAGGTATACAGCATATTTCCAAGGCCAAACATGTTAAAGCCTTACTATAAGCTGGCCCTGATTGTTAGCCTGTAGCTATACCATCGGTAATACCATATACATTGTGATATATGCTGTCTATTAGCATTGTGTTACCTTTTTTACATGTTTCTAAAAAGATATATGAGCACATGTAAAATATTTAATTATATGGAGGGATTTAGGCGCATAATTGAACAATTTTTTGCTAGGAAATGCCCATCTCTGATAACCACTTTTTTTTTCTTGTATCTGCATGGCAGGTTCCAATTTGATACTTCTAAAATGTGCATGGTTGGTGACAGATTGGACACTGATATACTTTTTGGGCAAAATGCTGGCTGCAAGACCCTTCTTGTTCTCTCAGGTCTGCATCAGCTGTTTTAGCCAAGCACATATAATTGTCCTGATCATCTCTTCGTAGGAATCTATGCAAGCTGTCAGTCTAGTGTAGTTGAGATGATAGAATCAACTCTTAATAACTTATTTCTCTTCAAACACATCATAACTGCAGGTGTGACCACTTTATTGGAACTTCAGAGTCCTTCAAATAGCATCCATCCGGATTATTATGCGAGAAGTGTATTTGATGTTATCGAGCTATTACGAACTTGATGTTCTTTAGAACAGATTCGGTGCGACTATGTCAAAAATTTTCATGGCTCATTTCCTAAAATAAAAGCTGCGTGATGTAACTGTTACTGAGTTTTAGATATGTCAAATGTAATTCTTACAAATTTTGTTTGTCTTGTTGTTAACATTAAGTGATCAGATCCATATTACTGAGTATTAACTGTCCTGTTAATTTCTGAGGTTTTCTGATGTGAAGGGGAATTATCCATGCTACTGGGACTTGCTCATTGTGCTATGCAGATCTGATACGTTAACAAGTCCTTATTGTGATGCATCTACAGAAGAAAATGTAGCACAATTTATTTGTTATAATATGCCTTTTTGATACAATCAAACAGTATGGAAATTGATGACCTTTACCCAGCCACGACATCATCACAGCATCTATGAGACCGGTCATGTATGTTGAAATATATATGATACTTTTTTATTGCAAAAAGGAAAAAGGGAAATTGTTTCCCATAACTTCTTGTATGATTCAATCTTGCCTTGACCGTTAAAGGGAGTTCTGGTTGTTGTTAAGTGTAATCTTTACATATTTTTTGTGTCCTTCCTTGAAGGACAAAGCTTGCATTGGCCTGTATTTAAGTCCGAATTTTCCAAATTATGAAATGTCTGGTTCCGTCTCTTTTAGTCTTTCCATTCTCTTTCAAGACTGTTCAATAATTTGTTTTTAGAACTCTTCATCAGATCAGTTTTTGGCCACCGCCCATCCAAGACATTCTAATCAATATTTTTTTTAATTCTCTATTATTCTTACTTCTAGTTCTTATCGTCTTTGTTTGGTTGCTCTATGCATGAGCCCTCGATATAGATTCCTGCTGCAAAACTTGTCTTTAAACTAGTAAATATTTTTAAGGCTTTTATAATATTTAATGACTGCAATGCGCTCTAAAAACACATCCCACCTAATCAGTACTGAACTAGTTATACTAACAACAGTCCCATTTATGCCTTTATTCTTCTCTAGAATGTCATAGTGGAATGATTTATCCTTGCAATATTTTTAGTCAACTACTCTCTTTAAAAAAGAACTAGTTATTGTGCATCAAATCCACCAGCGCACTGGATTTTTTTTATTTTTTTATTCAGGTTTTGTTATTCTGCACGTACATTAATTTCATTAGAATGCAGAGAAGATGATAACCATTCATGTATGCCACTTCTTGAAGTTCCCTTGTAATAAGATACCGTATAAGCAATTGGTCTTGTTTGCATCTTTTGTTTTCAAGCAAAAAGATAGTCAGTATAATTTATCATCTTATTTAGACTAATCTTTCCCTTTTCTGTTAACTTTACCAAACCAAGATAATAATTTTCATGCTAAAGATTGATCGGCAAAAAAAAAAAAAAAAAAATCAAATTTAACCTTAAATGCATGATGTTGAACGAAGCATGCACATGCATCAAGATTGAGAGGAGCGTAAATTTTTTGTGAGTTGTTTGTGAGATCATACGATTTTTGTGGTTTATAGGTCATCCGTCTACCTTTTACCGTCCAACCATTAGTTGTGGCCCTACCATTTTAATATATCATGCATGCATGCATGCGTGTGTTTGAATACTACAGCGGTAACGTCAGCAAAAGGCCGACCAAACTGATCCCATGCCAAACTCCTGATTGCGATCTTTCACCACTGAAAGAGAGACACGCCGCCGAGTATGTATATGGCACTTTTTTTCAAAGAAATGATCCATATTTTGACTTTGCTAACATTCACTGCAGGAAAGAGACCGTAAACCTTATTCATTTCATAAGAAATGAGTCACATTAACTCGCTCGCCAGCATTAACTATAATAAAAAGGACAAAACAATATAGGAATAACATTATTCATTTCAAAATAAATAAGGCGCACATCGACTTACTTATATCAACGACATGTTAATTATAAAACCCAGAAATGTGGATCCACGTACATAGGTATATAATTTGGTCGAGGCTATCTCACCGAATAACTAACTATTTTTTATTTTATAGAAAAAAGAAATCATCTTTTCCATCAGCTAGAAATTTAAATATTTTTTTTATAAAATATTCTTAAGCTTTTAGATAGAATAAAATAATTTATTAAAAATATAACAAATATGTTACATAATTTTTTCAAAAATGTAGATGTCCAACTAACTAAAAATAAGCCGGTCTGTGATATATCATTTTTTATGATCAACTAAATAAGGATTTTTTTTTTAAACATGCCTATTAACAATGCTGCAAGTGCTTATATATATTCAAAACAAAAGCTGATGCAAGTTCTTGTAATATCGTGCAGCATGACGCCTGGAGAGAAGCTTTCAGCTATCTTTTGGCTGTAATTGCTGAGGCTCTCTAATATATATATATATATATATATATATATATATATATATATATATATATATATATATATATATATATATATATATATATATATATATATATATATATATATATTTATATACACACACACATACATATATACACCATGTTGGAGATTTAGAGTTCTGGACTCATCATGGACCAAAAGACTTGATTGAATTTATAATGTACACATGATGGCCTAACTTTGATCTGATCCTTAAAATATACCTTTCAAAAAAGCCATGCGACCCAAGTCAAGCATAAGATGGATGGTAGATGATTCGTCGGGGCCTACCATCAGTCGACACTCTCGATTTTGACTGATTTCCATCTTAAGTGACCCATTTGGGGGAGTCCCCCTTCAGAGGCATAATTAAGAGAATTCAAAGCCTATTCCCAAACAACTACATGGAGTCGGGATGAACCATGCCAGGCTCTGAATTCGGCTGCCACCATCTTTGCTAGCCTTAAAAAATGAATCTCTCTATTGATTTCGTTCGTTGAATTAATCCAAATAAGAGCCCGAGTCTTGATACGACAGTAAGATTGCTCTATTATGATTTAGATGTCACGAGTTCTTACCATGGAAAGCCTTTTCGTATACGAGGGTAAGATTGCATCCATCTCTCTCCCTAGACTATGAAATGTACACTTAAGCACCCTTTTAATTGATACCAAATAAAAAGAGCACATTATAGCATGGTTTTAAACAAAGCAATAAAACTGTTATGGTAATGCATAATAATGATGGTCATACATATGCTGTCACTCTGGTTGTTATAATTATCTTATATATGACTAATATGGCTATTGTTAATCCGGAATCTAATTATCTTTAATTTTATTTTATTTCCTACACCTGTTATATTTAGAATAATGTTTACAATTACAGTATCAAAAATGAATAAATGGAACTCTGTCTACGATTGCTACAAATGCCGGCTAAAATGGCCAAAAACAATTGCCATGACATGATGATATGGGATTGCTGATTAGTTTTTTAACCTCATGGTTATCTTTTATCCATCTTATATGATGATGTGAAGCATGATAAATATTTTAAATGATTGCCTTGAGACTAGTAGGCGAAAGAAGGATGAGGGTTTGGTGAGACGGAGGGTGGAATATTTCTATGCTATGGCTTTCCGGGCAATCCTCTGCTAAACCATGGAAAGTGCTATTATGAAATCCCTTGTCCCAAGAAATCTGAATAACATCCTCGTTTTGGAAAGAAACATCATGTCCTGGTGGTCCCACATCTCTTTTTGTGCTCATTCTTTCTTTAAAAGGAAAGCGTCGAGAAGATGTTTCACGTAACTCCGCTACCAAAAGATAAAGAGGAGGACGTGCTTGTCATTTTGACAAATGACAAATGAACTAAAGGTGATTGGGATAAAATAATGAAACGAGTTAGGAAGACCATATGGGGAAGTTATTATTGGGGGGATTGAGACGGAGATTTGAGGGCAATTTATATCCTATCCTACATGCACCATATGATCGTGTACCATACCGATTACTTCATCTTCTTTCTATAAATTTAATCTTGCTTTGATAATTGGCCCATACGAAAAAGACGAAGTGATCAGCGTGGTGCACCGCTATATTGGTGTATATGATGTAGAATATTTTTTTTTATATTTAAGAGATATTAGAACATTGGTGTTGGAAGGGACTTCTTATGGAAAAAATTACACCCTACATTGCATGCACCATATGGGGAAGTTATTATTAGGGCATTAGGGTGTAGATTTGAGGGCAATTTATACCCTATCCCGCATGCACCATATGACCGTGTACCATATCAACCGCTTCATCTTCTTTCTACGAGTCTAATCTTGTTTTGATAATTAGCCCATATGAAGGAGACGAAGTGGTCGGCGTGGTGCACTGCTGTATTAGTGTACATAGTGTAGGATATAGTTTTTTATATTTAAGAGACATTAGAACAAATGAGGAGAGAAATTATACCTTACATTGTATGCACTATATGGTCGTGCATGCAGCAAATTATGACTATTTATTTTTATAATAATGCATGATAATGGAATTTGTAAGAATGTAGCTTGCATGGCCATACGGTGGACGACGATGTAGGGTATAATTTCTCCTTCCTTAGGAGCTTGGGTTTTGGGTCGAGAACAAAAAAGAAAAGAGGGCAAATAAAGATGGTTAATTTAGAAAACAATTGAAGGGGGATCAACCTTGGTCCGCCTCTTTCCTTGACTGCCCATACGCGCACCGCTCCCACTTTCTTACCTTTTCTTAAGCTTTTTCCCTCTTTCCCCTCTCTCTCTCTCTCTCTCTCTCTCTCTTTCGTGGAAACTGAAGAGGCCTACAGGCTGAACTCTCTCTCCTCTGCTAAACCCTAAAGCTGCGATCTTTGGGTAACAAGGTATCGTTCGGTCTCCTCCTAGGGTTTTGGGCATCTGCTCTTCCCGTCGTCCTTTTTTTTTTGCGGCAGCAGCACTTTGCTGATTGGATTTTGGAATTTATTGTTTTTCATTCTATAAAGATTGGATTTTGATGTGGTTGGTGCGATCACCGGCTCTTGATTGTCGGTGATTTTTTCGTAAAGCTCCAATATTTTTATTTTGGGTTTCGGGAAAAAGAACTTGATGAAGGAATAGATAACCCCTCCCCTGCTGCGTTTTGTTTATAACTTACGAGAATCACGCCTCTCTGGGTGTGATTTTGTTCAAATTTCTCTCTTCGGGAGAAAGATTTCACCTTTTATTGGATTGGTTTTTCAGTGGATTCTCTTTAATGATATGATCGATATGCTGATGTTGCACTGGAGCTTGTGATTTTCTCTTTTTAAATGTTCTTGTTTTAATTAGCGGATTTTGGTTTGTTGAAGCTTTGTACTGGAAAAAAAAAAATCTTTTATTGCTGTATCAGGAGATGTGTGATCTTCGAATCGTTTGTGGTTGTGCTTTCTTGATGGGTTTTATAATCTAGATCCCTAGACTTATAAGTCCAATGGATTTCCCCGTTCCAGTTTTAATGGTTTCAGATAAAAAATGCCTACCTGGTTCATGATTCTTTTTTCTCTTCTGGATAGAATTCCTTTTTCAATTATCATGGATCTGAAGCTACTATAATTATTGTCGTCTTTCCTTGAGGATATGCTATCCGTTATTCTGTCATATGCCCTATGGTTTGCTTGCTTTCATGGTTGTGATGTTTTTATGTTTTTTTTTCTTTTTTTTCTGGCAGATACCCTTTGAGAATATACAGTGGTGATGGGGGGAAGAGGCATTTTATGCATTCAATGAGGTGGCTTGGTGTAGCATCCATTCAAGAGAATAGAACAAGTTTTGGGTTGTCGTGGTCTAATAGTTTCCATCATCAGTGGTCTGATAAATGGATTCAAAGACTACACCTAAGAGCTGCTCCCAACGGCAGCACAAAACAACTGGTAATCATGTAGAGAAACCTGCTTCCTGGAAGCCTTCCCCTTTGGAAATTTCTAAGCCAAGCAAGTCAGAGCCTACCACACCAAGAATATTGCAAAAATCTGTGCTGACGAGCACACCAAAGCATACAGCTACAGTGGTTCTAACAGACCCAAAATTCAATCAGCGCCATGAGGGGTCTACTGACTTGATAACTAAAAAGGTTCCTGCAAATATTACCAAGTCTTCCGAGCCTGCTAATTTGAGTCTGAAGGAACCTACCCAACAAGGTGACCCTGTGGAGCTGCTTCAATTAAATGGAACTGCAGGCTTGGAAGGCAGTGGAGATCAAGAGAAGAAAAATTCTGAGCAGAGTAGTATAAAGGATAGCTCAGCTTCTGCTAAGGTTAGTGATGGCACCAGCAGTCTCACAAAGACTAGTGGAAGTGCTAAGATAAGTGATCGTGCAGATTTAATTGAAAGCGGAAAGAGTAGCATGTGCAGGGCCAGTACAAGCAGTGATGTGAGTGATGAAAGCATTTCTAGTAGGTTAAGCAGCAGAGTAAACAAGCCTCACAAAGCAAATGATTCAAGATGGGAAGCAATTCAGGCCATCCGGACTAGAGATGGTGTTATTGGTTTGACCCATTTCAGGCTACTTAAGAGATTAGGTTGTGGTGATATTGGTAGTGTGTATTTGTCGGAATTGAGCGGGACTAAATGTTATTTCGCAGTGAAGGTTATGGACAAGGGATCTCTTGCAAGTCGTAAAAAGCTGCTTAGAGCTCAGACTGAAAGGGAGATATTGCAATGCTTGGATCATCCATTTCTACCAACATTATATGCGCACATTGAGACTGATAAATTCTCATGTTTGGTCATGGAGTTCTGCCCAGGAGGAGATCTGCACACGCTTCGGCAGAGGCAACCTGGAAAGTATTTTCCAGAACAAGCTGCCAAGTAGGAACCCATATCTTATGATAATATATTTGCATCTGTTTAGAGGACAGTTACTTCGATGCTTGCTAAGTATGCTTATTGTCTTTGGCTTTCAGCTGGTTAGTTAATGTTTCACCATATAAATTTTTTTTCATTAGGGAGTATTTGCAAGGGCTAGTTATATACTGCTTAAGTAACTTCCAATGTTCTTTTCTTTCAAGAGGGTTTTTTTAAAGCATGCATATGAGCGCTGTAGATTATTTACATAGTGTCCCGTTGTCAAAATTAAGGATTTTTAAACTCTTTTTAATGAAATAACAATCTGTAAAGCTTGAAAACTAAAATTCTCAGCACTTTACTTTGGTAATTCATGCATGGCCTTTCAAATTCAAGGTAAGACGGAAATTGGCAATTAAAGTGTTTGATATTGTGCATTGATAATTGTTATGGAATTAGTTGTTTCAGTAAATGGTGAGCACTTTATAACTTGAGTTGAGGAGGGAATTTTTAAGTGCTTTTCCTTTTAGAAGGCAGCTCGGAGCTTTTGGTTGGAAAGGCTAGGGAGCGTGTTTGAAAACAATTAGTTTAATTACGCCCCATATCCCATTATAGACTATGTTACCTACTTACCTAGACACTTTTTTTTAGCATTAAGCACCCAAACCTGACGCTTACTGGTTTGACACTTGGATATGGGTATTTAAGAAGAAAAATCATAAAACATTGATGGATCTGAAACTGAGACACACACATGCACCAACAAAGGCCCTGAGTCCTGGTAGCATTGAATGTATATCACATAGCTGTTACAGTGGCATTTTTAATTATCAGAAGCTATTTTCCATTTCCATGATAACCATCTGTTGAATGACATTATTCATCAATTGTTTGGCCATTCTAGCAAAGTGAGTTCTACGATTCCTCTTAAATAGTAATTCATTGTGTCTAATGCTGAAATCATTATGTTAAATACAAAAGGACTACAAGACACTTAAAAGGGATTAAAGTTTTGAAAGTGGGCAAGCATCACTTTTGGATGATGATTGATGATGGAGGCTAAAACTTTATTCGAATGGTTGAGACATCTGAGACAAATTGTCTTTCTTGATGGTAAGCAGTGGAAAAGGTGGTTGATAGAAGGATCTTGACTGTAAGAGAAACTTAGTGAATTTTAGCTTGGCAGGGTGAAACCGTGGATTCATAATCCAGTCTGACTCTTTTCATATATGATAAAAGGGGCACTAATCCCTGCCAAGAGAAAAAGGATGGGGGTGCGGGCACTTGTCATTTGGCAATTTGTATTCTTTGTTGAAGTGAAGGACTGAATTTTTTTGTGAGAGCATTTATTTTGCATAATGGACTTTTGTTGCTGGCCATTGAAAGTTTCAGGAGATATTACTTCAGATGAAAAATGAGAGTACCTTTCTAGGTATACTGATTCTGTTTGTCAAAATTGGCATGGAGAAAAGCTTGCATATCCATGGGTGGAGTGATCCTTCCTGTGCTATTTACAAACGACGACATGTTTGGTGCTACACTGCTACTAAATTCGTGGAAAAAATGTTACTTCAAAATCAGTAAAATTATACCAATAAAACAATCCAGGAGAGAGAAGAAAAATGATTCTGGATGGGAATTCTAAAGAAAATAGTTTGATTTTGCATAATTTTTGAGGTCTAGATTTTAGAAGAACTACTTCTAGAAAAGCATCATATGGGCAAAAATTGAGGTTGGGATTGAGAAACGGAAAATATTAAAAAATTCAGTGCCTTTTTTTTATTTTTTATTTTTTTTATCTCGTGTGAGGTAGAAAAATCAGTGTCGGAAATTGCTTGTGGTGAAGATAAGTTGAGGTAGAATTTATAAAATTATGAACAAGTAGCTCTTGTGAAGTAGTCTTTTTGACTATACCTATTAGGTTGAAGGCTGGTTGATACTTTTGCTCTAGAGCATTATCATGTTGTGGTAGACAAGGTGATTTGGAGCCCAAAGTGAAGAATGGATCTCTTAGAGAGCAAATTTGATTGCTTTTTTCCTTCTTTGCAAAAGGAGGCTTATTTACTGGAGGAGGTAGCTGGGATTTGCATTTGGTGTTGGGGCATTCTGATCCTTCTATGGAGTCTTATTACAATTTTTTTTTCCCCACATGAAAGACAATGAGATTGGAACTGATGCCAGGAGTATGTTTCCATATGGTGATGGAGTCTTTATGCTGGTCACTGGTGAACAATGATATTTGTGTGTTATTTACAAGAAAAACTCAGGTGAGACTGGTAGACCTACTACCAGTCTCACCTGAGTTGACTGGTGGTGATCATCAGCTTTTATGCAACATGCAAGCATAACTTATGGAATTAGTTGCATACTGGTGTGGTTGCTTTGGGTCTTTGCAGTCATGGATATGCTCACTAGTAATGTGCTGTTTCCTAACTGTAAAAATTGCTGCAACTAACATTCTTTATTTCATGGTTGGGACTTGGACACAATGATGCTTGCCTTGCCATTTACATCCAAAAATGGCAACATACTTGGAATCCTTTCACACACCTGTGGCAAATAGTATTAGAAAATAAAGGAATAAACAATTTTTTGGACAAATTATGCATACGACATTTCTATAAATGCTCTGACTGGAGATGATTTTGCTGTTTGTATTGGTTGAAAGGTAATGTAGAATGCTTGGAAAAAGTATTCTCCAGCATGACTAAAATATAAGATCTTTTCTAAAGTCTTTTTCGTCTCTGGATAGGCGATTGGTCTAATGCTCTAACTAGATGGAGTGAGGAAAGAAAAGGAAAAAAAAACACAGAACACATCCTTCTGAAGAACCTGAAGTTCGCTGAAATCTTTCTCATCTTTTGAGGATGCTTGCCAATCCTTATTTCTCATAGTCTTCATACTAGAGATACAGGTCTAAAACTGTGATTAACTCAAAACTAAACATCTCCTGCAATGAAGTACCATTCTTTAAGGTTAACTCTAAAATCAACCTTTATTGCCCGTCCCCTGAGACAATAAATATAAATATAAAAATATTTATATTCTTATAAATATTTATATTTATATTTATATAAGAATATTTATTTATATTTATTGCCTGTGAGACGATAAATATAAATATAAGAATATTTATATTCTTTACTACAAAGATTTTGTTCTATCCATGTGTTTTATGGGATGGTTGGGCATGCTCGCATGAAAGCTGGCAAGCATCTTCCACAAGGCAGGATTAAGCATTAGACAGTCCATCTATTATTTTTTTTACAAGATGCAACTCTCACTGCTATTTGAGTAATTTTGAAACCATTCATGTGCTTTAATACAATTGAGACCTAGAAAACTATTATGCCCCATTTCTTCATGATGTCAAATGGCATTTAGTAGTCAAAAAAACATCAACAAATTTCTCTTTATTTGGAGATCTGTGGAACATGCTCATTTTTATCAGATTCACAGTCATTGTTACTTTGTGCGTATGCAGGTTTTATGTAGCGGAAGTCCTCCTTGCCTTGGAATACCTACACATGCTCGGCATCATCTATCGTGACCTCAAGCCAGAAAACGTCCTTGTCCGAGAAGATGGCCACATCATGCTCTCTGACTTTGACCTTTCACTCCGTTGTGCCGTTAGCCCCACACTCATCAAGTCCTCCAACCCTGACTCCGAAGCTTTCCTTAGGAACAATCCCATCTACTGTGTCCAGCCAGCTTGTGTCGAGCCATCCTGCATCCAGCCTTCCTGCATGGCCCCCACCACATGCTTCTCCCCTCGCCTCTTCTCCTCCAAGTCCAAGAAGGAGCAGAAACCAAAGCTTGACACAGGACACCAAGTCAGACCATTGCCTGAGCTCGTCGCAGAGCCCACAGATGCCAGGTCCATGTCATTTGTTGGTACACATGAATACTTGGCCCCTGAGATCATCAAGGGTGACGGTCATGGGAGTGCTGTGGACTGGTGGACCTTTGGTATATTCTTATATGAGCTTCTGTTTGGGAAAACCCCTTTCAAGGGATTAGGTAACCGGGCTACTCTGTTTAATGTAGTCGGTCAGCCCCTGCGGTTCCCTGAGACCCCATTTGTGAGCTTCTCTGCAAGGGATCTCGTAAGAGGACTGCTCGTGAAGGAGCCACAGCACCGGCTCGCTTTCAAGCGTGGTGCCACAGAGATAAAGCAGCATCCATTCTTCGAGGGCGTGAACTGGGCCTTGATACGTTGCACAAGCCCTCCAGAGATCCCAAAACCCATCGAGATTGAACGGCACCCAGGTCCTGTGGCATCGACAAGCCAGAAGGTCACAGCTGCCAAAGGCTCGGACAACTATCTTGAATTCGACTTCTTTTAGTTGATTATTCTGAGCTGGTGCTGATTTATTGGATTGAGGGAAGGTGTAAAGTTTCTAAACGGTTTCAGGATGCCAGTGAATTTTTTTTCCTCTACAGATTGCGATCGGTGTTTGTAATGCTGCTGCTGCTGCTGTTAAGTTGGACCTTTTCAGTTCCAAATATGTATTCATTGAATGCTGAAAATTCTCTCATCTTTATAATGATCGAAAGGCCTGCCATCTTTCATTTGGTTCTGATTGCCTTGTGAAAGGATATTTGTGCAATGGAAGAATGTTCCATTACCATATTAAAATTATTCCCTTCCTGTCGTAGTGAAGAACAGCTTGTAAGCATTGACTGTTGTCAAAGCTGAGGCTCTCTGTGTGCTTAGTTTACCATCCTGATTTAGTTTGTCGCAGGGCTATTTTAGGTGATATTCTGCACCAATACCGAAAGCTAGAATTCCATTCCTCTGTGTACAGTACTCCAATCCAATCTTATGGGTTCTTTGATGGTTATAATGTTATTTTATACTTCTACATTGTTATGGTAGCAAATACGTGGACCTAAGATTCTAAATTGTAGACCATTACATGGTCACTAATTTTTGTTTAAGAACTCCAATTTAAGTGGAGGATTTGACTTCCAACTTTTGTTTCCAGTTACAGGTTAGAGTTGAGGAGCTGGACCCAGTCTGGGAAATGGCTTCTCACTGGATTTTGGTAAGGTAGTGTTTGGATACCTGCAACTCACACTAACCTGTCATTGGGGTTGTATGGGCATGGAAGTATTGGATTTGGAGTCACAAATTCAATGTTTGGCTTGTTTACAATGTTTGTTTACCTGTGACTGGAAGCTGCAACTGTAGTTTACCTGTTTGTTTGTTCATGCAATTGGAAATATCTTATCAAACAATATTTCCAATATAACATATAAAGTATTTACAATTATTTCAGCAACTATCCTACTGCTACTCTCTCCAAGCATTCCAATACAACATCTCACATCCCAACCATCTGCAACCATTCAAAAGAAAAAAAATGAGGAAAAATTGTGAAATTATTTTTTAAAAAAAATGAGGAAGGAGGTGCTAAGAGTTCGGAAGAGGCTCCGAGATTAGTTCTCCGTAAGAGGTTGCCTCGGCTTCGTTTTGAAGAGATTGGAACCATCTGTGTGTGTGAGAGAGAGGACTCTGACTCTGAGGGAGGTGGAAGGGGGACGAAAATATAATTATTCGTATATTCGGACTAACGAGAAAAAATTTACATAATAATAACCCCGAGAAAAATTATGAGGTTACCATACGAAAGGCAGGACTAAAATATAATATATTTTAAAATTGGGTTCTCTTAATAATTTTACTGGTAGGATAGTGCAAATCCGGCCCAGCCCAAAAATCTTACGAACCTTTTTTTGGGTCAGGTTTGAATTAGAGTTTTTCCAAGTATTGACCCTTTTTTTTCTTTTCTTTTTACTCAAATTTTAGACGGATAGGGTATAGGTCAAATTTTTCACCCAAAAGTTTAGGTCGAGTTGAATCGTGATACTGATGAAAATTTTGTGAGTGGACGGTCTAATCTTAATATTGGTTGCTTAATTTATATTAGAAATTAGTTTCTAAGAGTTGTATGATCTAGGTTAGATAGATGACTCTGAAAGAGTCAAGAATTAAGCTTTATTATTAGGCTATATTACTAGTTAAATGATCAACCATAAGGGGTTAACCCATGGATGGGTATCATTAGAAGAGTATCGACTCAATTTCAAGTTAGGTTGGCTATAGTCAAGGTTGTCTTAATTTGACCTAACCCGCTCCGAACCTACCCTAATCCACCACCATCCCTCGAAGAGATTAAACATGAACCATAGCATTGGCAAATTTCTCCATTTATTTTTGACATTTAATGAGATTGAAAACAAAAAGAACGCACCAAAGGTTTACACATCGAATCTTGTAATCCTATAAATTTGCAGCAACTTCCCCACTTAGTTAATAGAATAAAGCAAAAGATGAAAAGACAATGCACCTACCCTCCTACTCATTATGGTTATGGATTAATGTGATTAAAAATGTTCAAAAGCATCCCAAAAACTGGTAGTGACGCCCCATTGCGTTCCCTCTCTATGTAATGTTTTTATTGCGTGGCATAAGACTTCTCTCTATATTTTTATATCCACTAGTGCTAACTGAACAAATATAGCTGCTTATATATTATTTTGTTATGATTGAAAAATTCCAACCTTTTGTTTTATATGATTTCACGCAGTACGTTCTTAGATTATATTCTTGCTTGCTTTAAGGAATTTACGTATTAACGTCAATGTCTTCCAAAACTTTTGCTTTGGAATCACCATCCAGTGCGTTTTGATTTATATAGTTGGGTCAAAGCTCATTGCCTCTTTCATCTATCCTTCTCCTTTTTTTTCGCTTTTTTTTCTTGGCCCTTATTAATATATGGGGGTAGTTAGCTGACTTTTCTAACATTGGATGAAATCAAAGGGTCATGTTCAGCCGAAGTAGCATCATCATGCATCCTATATATCATACCTTCGATATGCAGCTGTGTGTATATCCTTGTATCAGTTCTGATCATGCACCAAACTATGCCCGGCCCCTTGACATGCTGCTTGCTTGCATGCATGCATGCCTTTCTGAATCTGGGAAGGCAAGAAAGCTGTGATAAGAACATTTAGGCGCGGCTCGAGGTGGCGAAGCACGACACCTGATGGCATATGAAGGCTAATTTCGACCCAATGATTGCCTGGCAACTCTCAAGGACATAGGCTTTGAGAGCTGGAAGCCATAAGGTCCCACAAGAACTTCTTGCTTTTTATTTTGGATGTTACATCCATCCTATATTATATGAAGTCTCTTTTTCCATTAATAATACAAGGGGGGCTAATTCTCACCCGCTACCCGCATTCACCTCGATCGGAGCCTAGGCCCTGTGCAAACAACGTCAAAACTTGCGAAACAGAAACCATGTTAATCAAATTAATAGTTAAAATGAAGACCGGTGCTGCTCGTAATCGAATTCTTATACTCTATCCCCAGGGTAAGAGATAATACTATCCGAGCAAGCACTCGATAGTAATATATAAACTTTTTTACTCTGATAAACCAAGTACCCAGGGTTTAACAAGTTCTTTGCAGAAGTCAAACTTTAAAGATGTGATTGTCTCCATCATGCCGAAAACCATGCTTCGAAAGATCGAGAAGCTGATGAGGAGCTTCCTTTGGGGCTCCTATTAAGATGGGCATGGTGTGCACCTCATGGTGTGGGGCATGATCTATCAATCACTTGTAATGAGGAGGAAAGCGGTGATCGCTAGACATGCCGCTAGATTCGTGCTTGAGCCGAACAGCCTATGGAGTGTCATGATGTGGGCCAAGTGCAACAATTGGACCCCTAGGAGGAAAATTAGTAGTGGTCGGAGATGCTTGTTCACGTGGAGGGAGATAATTTGTTTATGTAGCATTGGTGATGGCCAACACGAGGTGGCTGATTGGGAATGGATGGAGTGTGATTGTTTAGGTGACGCGGGGTTGGACGACCTTCCTCTGAGTCTCTAGTCGACCACAATCAGTACTGAGATGGGAGATAGCATACGGGGCTGTGATCTCCTCAACCTTGGGGGGAGAGGTTGGGATACCAGTCAGATCAGTCATCTTTTTGGGAAGCAGCTTGCGGAGAGAGTGCTTTCTGTTGCATTCTCGGAGTTTAGGACCCCGGATGTGCAAGTGTGGAGATCCTTCTACAGCCCAAGAGTCTGAGTAAAGGATCTTTACGGTCTCTTCAGAAAAGAGTAGCATCAGAGTTGTGACTGTGTCTGGGTCTGGAGAATAGGAGTCCATCCAAGGGTTGCTTTGTTCCTTTGGAAGGTCTCTTAGGGATGTCTGTCGACAAGATCTACGCTGAAGAGACAGCGAGTGAGCATTCCATCGACCTGCCCTTGTTGCAAGGTGGAGGAAACAGTGGATCATATCCTCTTCGTGTGAGAGCATTGCGGGTCTGAAGACTATCTGACATCCCTCAAGAGGTGCTTTTTTCATTGACCCCGGGGCCTCATTCCTTCTGTACCCGAGTAGCCAATTAAGAGGGTCTCAGTATAGATCGAGTGCTTCTTCAGTAGCTGATGTTGTGTTCTACGTTTGGCTAGCAAAGAATGCCTGGACCTTTGGAGAGAGTAGCCTGTCTCCGAGACTAGTTTTGGAGAGAGGGCGGGCACAAGTTACCAAAATTTCCCACCTTGGCCATTCAGGAGTTTCTTTGATAGGTCGGGGCACCTAAGACTCTACATTTGCTTCTGTAGTGTCTTATTTGGTGTTTATCACCTGGGACCCCTCACCTCCGAGCTTTCTTAAGGTGAACTTCGACTGGTGTGTTGGAGGGTGGAAGGGGGTGGTGCTGGCTTCATCATTAAGGGCCCTAATTTTAGATTGGTTGCTGCGGGCGAGTGTTAGTTTTTCATATGTTCTGTTCCTAGGGCGGAGCTGAGGGCTGCTTGGGCTGGCCTCAGCTACGCGCGGAGTTTTTGGAGGACTGATGCCATTATGTTGAAGGGCGACTCTGCGACAGTAATTAGCTGGATCCAGGGGCAGGCTAGTGTTGTGGCGTCAAAACCTCTGATTCAGGACATCTGGTGTCTTGTGGGTGGTTGTTCAGTCTTTGTAGTGAGGCATGTTTATCGGAAGACGAATGGCATGGCGAACTGAGTGGCCTCATATATGACTGATCATTCAGGAAGGCTTCTTTGGTCTTCGGAGGCTTATGTACCTATAGCATTTAAGGATATTTTATTTTCTGATTTTTATGGTTGTATCCATACTAGGTTTGTGTAAAATGCCGTTTCAGCAAAAACAATATGATTATCTTTGCTATTTTCGATAATTGGAATGGCATGTCAAAACTTAAAAACCTCGTAGGTGGGGCCTACACTTTGCTCAAAATTGCTCTCGTGCTAATGAGAATCATTCATGAATATGTGGTCATGGTACTGCTCTTTCTCCATCCTCAGGGCGATTTTCCATTTCGACTAATGGCAGCATGATGATTGATCCCTAACTTTGTAAACATGTGCTAAAGTTGCAAGAATTTTAAGTTCTGCTGCCATCTCATGACCCCCACTACTAAGGTTCCTCCTAAAATTCTAAATTCTCAGAATCAGCTATAAGTAGTTCATGGCATTAGCAAACCCTCTGCTCATTAATTTCATACTTCAAGCCATCGATAAGTCTTTAAGTTTAGTGGAAGAGTTGGAGAGGTGTCATCTCATCTCCTAACATTCCTTACTTCATTTTCAAATAGAAGGAAACGAAGAAAGAAGAAGCCATCAAGGTGGTAGCACAGATGGAATGAGGTTTTATTTTCACCGGGATGGCCCAGGTTTGAAACACGCGGGTGTCGATTAAATTTGGGGACTACATGCCTCACGCCTGGACGCTTTCGATGGAAACATTACGGTCTGCATCGAACATTCTCCGGTGGAAGGGGGTCCAGTGGGGGCTGCTATGCGGGTGAGGTTCTCCTATCTCCTTCTCCTTCTATTTTTTACCAAAAAAAAAAGAAAGAAGAATCTAGTTTAGGAATAATTATCCTATTAACTGTCTCCATCTGCAAGTGCATAACAGGTTCACTTTATACTGGTATCAATTTAGTAGGATAAGTGGGTTTTTTCTTATTCCAACTTCCATTAGCTCAAGTATTGTCATCGGTTAGCATATAATCTTGCTTTTCTGGATACATATTAATGGATGTCGACCACAAGAAATCCTTTTAGCTGTGGGGTCCTCGTCCGGGAATCCATCTCGGTACACGGAACCCACTAAGCAAGGAAAACAGAACATAATTTGTTTATTCTCGGGTATATTTTATCCATAACTTTGTTCCTCGTGCAGTAACGGCAGTCTTCCGTGGTTTGCTTGCATTCTTCATCGCAAGAACAAAAGCGCACCTAAGGGGACTAGTCTCTGTTTAGACAAGATGTATTTCTACAAGATATGTTTACTCCTAATTAGGGCCGATATCAATTTGCTTGGAGATATGCCATAGATTCATCGGTTTGTGATTACCATCGACCTCAACAGTTGATTAAGGTGCTGACCTCGGTATTGACCCACAAGCCAACCTGGATGGTTGACCGAGTTGCTGATCTATGCAGATGACTAGTAGTAATGAGCCATGCGCCTCTGGAATTAAAGCATATTTAAGATGGTTAAAGTTCATTAAAGGAAAGATTATAACCTCACGCACACCATTCTATCTCGGTAACTGACATAAACCTCATCCTATATAAAGAGCATTTGGAGGATCTTCAGGTATGTTCATCCTTATGCTAATATTCTCTCATTATTCTCTCAAGTCTTTATTATTCTTCCGAAATTCTTGCCTAACTTAAGCATCAAAAAGTTTCTTGCGGGACAAAATTTGACAATTTTCAATGTTGCCTTTTATCGTTTTCGAGTCAGACTTAAAGCTCCGAGCCGGTCTCTTTGTCCGAGTGTAGCAGTCCGAGCACAATTTGACCTCAACCTGTTCTCTAGCTCATCCAGTCTTCTTAGCTCGGATTTCGACAGCAACACTTGTTAGTAGAGTATTAACCTCATAGTTATTTAATTTAAATGGAGATAGCTAAGCTATTCTCTTGGCATTTGATTGGAATGAGAACATAAATCTTTGGGCCAAATTCAAGAACCTTGCATGCTCTTTTTTATGCATGACGTGGACCTTGTATTACTACGCTAGGCCTATGTTTCCTATCGCAGTAGCTCGTTGGAAACCCCATCCGCTAGCTAATTTGGCTCTTACAATTTGCAAATCATATCAAGTAACCCATGTTCTCTCAACACTTCTTAACGTGACATGGTCCAAGGGCCATACCTCATAGGCTTATCATGGCCCAAGAAACCAATCCAAAATGCTGTTTTACAGGGTAAAAACTTGCTCCCCTTCCCTGGAAGTGGATATACGATCTTTGCACCACAAGTGCAAACGGTGCTTGTGTCTGTTATTAAAAGATGGATGGCTATCAAACAAAACATGTCATATATATAATTAGGGCTGTAAATGGGTCGGGTCGACCCGTGACCCGACTCGACCTGCGTAAGACCCGACCCGACCCGAATTTTAGGACCCGAGAGGCTGGGTCGGATCTTAAATTTGGACTCATTCTATTTTTCGAATCGGATCGGGTCCACCCAATCTCGACCCGGACCCGAACCGATCCGACTCCTTTTTTTTGGGTTAACCTAGTTTGCATATTTTTCTTGAGATCTAATCATGGTGAAAATTTGTAGATATGGATCCGACTCGACTCGAATGACCAGTCGGGTCAAAATTTGTAGGCATAAACCCGACCTGACCTGATCCGATTTTCAACCGAATCGGATCTGGGTTCAAAATAAGGATCCGAACAAGAAACTGGGTCGGATCGGGGTCACTCAGAATCCAACCCGACCCATTTGTTGCCCTGTATATAATACATAAAGTTGCTTTATTTGATGACCATTTATTTTATAATAATAACCATCGAGTGCTATACAGTATTTTGTCTATGAGGATCCGGGCTTCTACCAATGAACCATCGAGAGGGTGTCATAGTGAGAGGGTCTTTGAATTAGTTGTTCTTCATGTCCCCCCACGTCACGTTCAGATTTGAGCCAAAAATAATTAATTGACCAAAGAAATATTGAGCTAAATTGCATGTGATGGGTCTTTTAAAAGTAATCCTTGCTTGGCTTTGTATTAGATGATAGGCCGTTTTAAAATAGTTTTTGCTTGGCTAGTATTTGAAGGGATAACATGACTTGCTACCGTTAGGATGCTTTTTCCTTATATTAAAGCCTATCATGGCTAAAGATGCTTTGAGAGCACAGACTAAGGCCCTGTTTGGGGGAGCTTTTGGAGGGCCAGAAAGCACTTTCTGGCCCTCCAAAAGTACTTTTAGATTGAAAACTGTGTTTGGTAAATTTTTCGAAAAGCTGTTTCAGCTTTTGCGGGAAGCTGAAAACAGCTTTTGGGAGGAAGCTCCAATTTGGAGCTTTTGGGAGGAAGCTGTTTCAGCTTTTTCGGAAAGCTATATTTTTGACAAAAATGCCCATATTAAAATAACATAATTACATAGTTTATCCCTGTATAAACCTAAAAATCTGCTGGAGCCAAGAACCCAAGCCGTCAGACTCCCTTCCGTAAGAAAAGGTATTTTTCTTTTCAATTTTTGTATGCATCTCTTGAGCCACATTTTAGAAGAAAAAAATTTTAATCCTTTTCCATACCTTCCAAAATCAATCTATTGTTTTTTTTTTATCATCAACCTCGCGGCCCACGCTGAGGTCCTCCTCGAGCGTGGACCATGAAGAAGAGCCCCCTGGACCGCGGAAAATTATTTTATGGAAAATTATGGAAAATTATTATGGAAAATTATTTTATACTAATAATTATAATATTTTATACCTTTATTTTTGTATTATACTATAAATATAATATCATATTATATTATATCATAATACATTAATATGTTATGTTAAATAATTTAATATTATGTTATATTATGGAAAATTAATTTATACTAATAATTATAATATTTTATACCTTTATTTTTGTATTATACTATGTTGCTGGAAATTGGACCCGGGGGCTGCCGCGAAACCGGAGAAGGAGGAGCTCCGCTGCTACAGGGGGCGGACGGCGGTGCACCGGCCGGCTGCGTCCTCCACTGTCGGGGCGCCGGACCTGCAAGGAAAACCGGTGGCCGGGCTCCCCGGCGCCGGCCCTCCGATGCTTAAGTCAGAGGGGGCAAATATGTGGAGGGAGTGGGAGGAGAGAGAGTGTATGCACATAATATTTTTGTTAAGATGAAGCAGAGATGAAAGCTTTGATGTCATCAATGGTGTCTGTGCTATTTACTTCAAGTGTTTCCTTCCCCCCCATCTTTCCCCCCAGGCTCCCCTTTTATAGTGGGGTTTTGCGTTACCTGGGAGGTGACAGGGGAGTTTGTCCCTTTTGTAATAATTGGGCATGATTTGGCCCATTAATGGCGTAGTGGAGAATAAGGCCGGATCAGACCGGAGTCAGGGAGCTGTCACGGTCGATCGGACCTGTTGGGGTCGTTGAACCGCCGGCCGTAGTGGGCCTGGGGTTCGTGGATGGTAAGTGCATTAATTGCTGAATGAGCCGGCGGTTAGGAAGAGCCATACGCTCTAATGGTTCAGCGATCCAGAGATCGTCTTGAGCCGTGTTCATTAAATGTCTGAGTGCATCGGAGACTTGAAGAGGTCTCGTGCATTAATGACGAGTCGTGCCGAACGCCTGCGGAGATCTCATGCTTTGATGGCTCAAAGATGTGGCAGGCGGCAAATTGTAGTTGAGTTGTCAAATCCCTTGGAGGATTGAGTGCTTGGTTAAGGCATCGGCTCGGCAGAGGTGCCGAGCCGAGCTGGTCGCCCAATGGGGCGCCCTGTGGCGGGGTTGCATTGTAAGTATCCCTGGTCGGCGTCTTTTGAGCAAGCGCTTCCTAACCGAGCGCCTCCCTTTGGCGCTATCTCTGGTCGGCATCCTCTGGTCGGCTCTTTCTAGCCGAGCAGCCGTACTTGGGCGTTTTAGTCGGGTGCCTTTCCTTGGCGCTCTCTTCGGTCGGCGCTCCCTCTGCTCGGCACCTTCTAGCCGAGCAACCTTCGGGTCGGCGCCCTTTGGCCGAGCGCCTTCCCGGCCAGTACCCTTCGGCCGAGCGCCTCCACAACAGTATAACTTGGGGTTTTTCCCCCAACACTACCCCCCGACTTCCGAGTTCCAGTTGGCTACCAGCTGGAGCGCGGGAAGTAGCTTTTAATGGGTTATTTCAGTTCCCAAAAGATTAATAGTTTATCGCGCGCTTTGAATTATCGGAAGCTTCGAGGTGCCTTTAATAGGCGACGTTTCTTGTTTCCCGAAAAGGCCTCATTATTGGGACACTTTTCGCGAAGCGTTCTCGCGTCGTGGGCTCATGATGGAGCTGCACGATCTTCGATTGCGGACGCCTTTCCGCACGATCCAATGGGGCGCTTCGGCGTTCGAAGCGCTGGTCTTAATTATGGGTGCCGTTCTGTCTCTCAGATCGACGCGTGTCATCATCTCAACAGGATACAGCATCTCTCGCTGATCCAGGCCGTTGGGGAGGTCTATTTAAACCTTCCCCCAACCTTCCGTCCTCTTTCTATTGCTTCCTGCTTCTAGCTTTCTGTTCTTCGTCTTCCTGAGACCGAAGCCCCTTTTTTTTCGGCATCTTCCCCAGGTTGTCCTTTTTTTCTTCTTTTTTAATCCCTTTCTTCTTCTACAATGGGTTCTATTCCTAGTGAGGTTGTGTCCACCATGAGCGTCCTGGAGGTGGAGATGGTCGAAGAGTGGTTCTTCCCTCTTCGCGGGTTTCGTTTGGAACCCGCCAGGCGAAGGGATCGGGTAACCGATCCTCCGGTAGGCCGGATCGGAGTGCACTCGGAGTCACTCTGGGCCGGCCTCCGATTCCCTCTCCACAGTTTCGTGAATGAGTTGCTGGCGGTATGCCAGTTGGTTCCGGCGCAACTCACTCCGAATGCTTGGAGGACAGTGATGGGTTTCCTGTCACTGTGTTTATTACAGGGGATTCCTACCTCTGTTAACGTCTTCCGGCGACTTTTCATTTTTAAGTCGAGTCCGGGAGACGGAGAGTGGCTCTACATCGCCCTCCGGGCGGGTCCACCACTCTTCCATGGTGCCCCCTCGTCCATTCATGGCTGGAAGGAGAAGTTCTTCTTCCTGGGCTCTGAGCGGTCCTGGGGGTTTGACCCCAGGTGGAGGCCAGCCCAGCTTAAGTCCATCAACAAGCTCCCCCGGCTTACTGCACGTGAGGAGGGGATCTTTGACGCCGTCCGCAGCCTCGGGGACGGAATCTCGCTGAACGGCCTCATCAGCGAGGACGCGCTGGTGAACGTGGGCCTGAGCTCGGCACGTCCTCAGGGTAAGGATGGGTACAGCAATCCTTATTTCCTTATTGTTCTAATGTTCTAATTTTGTTCGTCTTTGCAGACATCGCGAGAATGGTGACAAAGAGCGAAGTCCTCTATGCCCGCTTCCAAAAGAGGGCAGCCGAGCTCTCGGGGGAGCCCACCGAGCCGAGGAAGAAGCAAAAGACCTCGGCTGCCTCGACTCCCTCGGCGGCAGCGGTGGCCGAGGCGGGTCCTTCCCGCCCCGCGCATCCCGAGGCGGGGCCTTCTCAGCCTGCGCGCCCCGAGGCTGATCGGAGAGAGGGCGCGGGTCCCGGGGGTTCGGGATCCAGAGCCCCGATGGCGCCCCTATGCCCGGTGCCTCTAGCGCAGATCCCTGGTCGGCAGGACGCTTCAGTTGCCGACCAGGAGAGGAGTCCTGCGGGTCCCGTGCTTGCACGCCCCGCCATAGTCGTGCGGCAGTCAGATCGTCCGCTCGTCCGACCCCTGCCCCTTAGCTCCCAGCCGGGGAGCAGTCGAGGAGCCTCGGGGTTGGCCCCATCTAGGCCAGCCGATGCTGGCCTCCCGAGCCTGCCAGGCTCGGAGGAACGGGTGCCCTATGCACCCTCCTGGTCCGTGTTCGAGGGTGATTCAGCCCTTGAAAACCCGCAGGTGGCGCGCGAAGTAATTCGGCTTGCGCTGCTCCCGGCTGACCGGGCCACAATGCAGTCCATGAGCTACAACGCCTTCATGGACGCCACTCGCTGCAACATCGTCCGGGTAAGTAAAATCTCCCCCCTACAAGGATTGTTCACTGTTTTGTTGTTTTTTTTTTTTTTTTTTTTGGCGCCTCACGTCTCTCTTTTACAGCACGTGCACGAGACGGAGATGTTGATGCACCTGGTCCACGAATACCGGGGGGAGGCCCGGAGGCGTGAGCACAGTTTCGAGGAGGCCCAGAGGAGGTACATGGCCGCCGAGGCCAAGTACCTGGCCTCCGAAGAGAAGTACCAGGCCTCCGAGGCCGAACAACGGGTGCTCCAAGAGAAGATCGGAGCATCCAATGAGAAGATTCGAGCTCTAACCGCCGAGCTCGACGAGGAGAAGGGCGCGCACTCGTTGGCGAGATCCGAGCTGCGCGCCGCAGAGGCTCGGCTAGTTAAGGCCGAGGAAGCACTGGCCGCTCGTGGGCAGGAGTTGGAGGGCGCCCACGGCCGCCACCTAGAGCTCGAGCGGGAGCTTAGGGACCTTGAGCGGAAGGCCTCTTATCACGAGGCCCGGGAGCTCGAGGCTCGGGAGAACGCCCAAAATGCGGTGAAGTTCTTCCGCGAGTCGGAGGAGTTTTGCGAACTCATGGCTGAGGAGGGCGTGAACGGGTTAATCCAGGGTTTCCGGAATTTCCGCAACCAGTTGCGGCGGCTTCTCCCAGATTTTGATGTTAACCTGCTCCAGCCGGGAGCAGGGAGGACGGAGGCAGAGGCGGAAACTCCGGTAGCCGAGGCGGCCGTAGCCGACCCTGAAGTGACCGAGGTTGCCCCCGAGGCCACTCCTGTTGTTGCCGAGGCCATTGTAGAGGTCTCGGCTGCTGAGCCGACCACTCCCGGAACCGCCGAGGCCGAGGTGGCCGAGGTTGAGTCTTTGGTGTAATTTTGTTATTTCTCCTAGGGTTGGGATGGCCTCCTATACTTGTAAGGGCCAAACCCAAATTTTGTACTTAGCCTACGGGCCTTTTTGAAATGGATATACATTTCTTTTTTGGAAACTCGTTTGTCGTAGCGCAAGTTTTTCTGCTCGGATCCGTTTTAGGTTCCGAGGATATGGGCTCTATGGCCTCTAGTTTCGCCCGCCACAGGGTTTGGGTTTAGGTTCGGCTTGCCGAGCTCCATTGCTTGGTCCTCCAACTAGTGGGAGTGACGTTCATGCCCGAAGGGTTTGGGCTCGGGAGGTCTTTCCGAGTCTAGTCCGGTGCGACCGAGCCCTGGGCCGGTCATTAGGACTTAAACTTTAGCGAAGTTAATTAACTTCGGGTCCGAACCTCGAGTTATCGGGGTCGGACCGGATTCTCTCCCCACGAATTGGTTGAACACTTGCCAACTCGTGACAGGGATTCACCAGACTAAGCATGATAATGTGTCGGTGTCATGAGCATTCTTTCGCCGAGGCGATTGCAAATGCTCTCTGCTCGGAGTCCGTTCTTCAAGGACGTCGGCAGAGATCCGAAAACAAGAACAATGTAAAGACATTAAACGAACGGGTACCTTGTCCCGTGTGCGTCCTTGCGCCGAGGCGACTGCAGACGCTTCTCTGCTCGGACTCCGTTCTTTGGGGACGTCGGCAGAGAAATCCAAAGATAAAATAATGTAAAGACATTAAATAAATGGTACCTTGTACCGTATGCGTCCTGGCGCCGGGGCGACTGAAGACGCTTCTCTGCTTGGACTCCGTTTCTTGAGGACGTCGGCAGAGAAATCCAAGAGTAGGTAAAATAATGTAAAAATATTAAATAAATGGTACCTTGTACCGTATGCGTCCTGGCGCCGAGGCGACTGAAGACGCTTCTCTGCTCAGACTCCGTTTCTTGAGGACGTCGGCAGAGAAATCCAGAGACAAATAAGATAAGATAATGCCGAGACATTAAATAAAGTGCGTCCTTGCGCCGAGGCGACTGAAGACGCTTCTCTGCTCAGACTCCGCTTCCTGAGGACGTCGGCAGAGAAATCCAGAGACAAATAAGATAAGATAATGCCGAGACATTAAATAAAGTGCGTCCTTGCGCCGAGGCGACTGAAGACGCTTCTCTGCTCAGACTCCGCTTCCTGAGGACGTCGGCAGAGAAATCCAGAGACAAATAAGATAAGATAATGCCGAGACATTAAATAAAGTGCGTCCTTGCGCCGAGGCGACTGAAGACGCTTCTCTGCTCAGACTCCGCTTCCTGAGGACGTCGGCAGAGAAATCCAGAGACAAATAAGATAAGATAATGCCGAGATATTAAATAAAGTGCGTCCTTGCGCCGAGGCGACTGAAGACGCTTCTCTGCTCAGACTCCGCTTTCTGAGGACGTCGGCAGAGAAATCCAGAGACAAATAAGATAAGATAATGCCGAGACATTAAATAAAGTGCGTCCTTGCGCCGAGGCGACTGAAGACGCTTCTCTGCTCAGACTCCGCTTCCTGAGGACGTCGGCAGAGAAATCCAATAATAGAGAACGAGATAAACTCGTCAGCCAGGGTTGATGGAGAACGAGCCGAACTCGTTTGGCCAATAAAGATCATATCCCGAACATATCGAGGCATCCCGACAAATCGGGGCATCTCGACGTCTCGAGGCATCCCGACAGTGGTCAGGGTAGGAGCACGAGCCGAGCTTGTCCGGTCAGAGAGGACCGCTAACTCAGTCGATGGAGCACGAGCCGAGCTCGTCCGGTCAGAGAGGACCGCTAACTCAGTCGATGGAGCACGAGCCGAGCTCGTCCGGTCAGAGAGGACCGCTAACTCATATCTCGACGTCTCGAGCTTCCCTATAGCCGGGGCATCCCGACGTCTCGGGGCATCCCGACGGATCGGGGCATCCTGACCGTGGTCAGGGTAGGAGCACGAGCCGAGCTCGTCCGGTCAGAGAGGACCGCTAACTCATAGCCGATGGAGCACGAGCCGAGCTCGTCCGGTCAGAGAGGACCGCTAACTCATTGCCGATGGAGCACGAGCCGAGCTCGTCCGGTCAGAGAGGACCGCTAACTCATTGCCGATATCTTGGGCCATCCCGACGAATCGGGGCATCCCGTTGTGGCAGGGCATCCCAACCGTGGTCGGGGTAGGAGAAATAAACCTGACCATAAGATAATCAGGAGAATTGGTGAGCTCAAAAGTGAGTATGCGGACCATAAGTTTGTTATGAAATGGAATTCATAAAATGAAATTCAATAATTGAATAATAGGGAACCCCTTAGGGTTCTACTGATGATACACGCGGAGATTTTCAGAGCTCCAGCTCCGCGGAATGAGAGTCCCATCTAGAGACTCTAACTGGTAAGTCCCGGGTCGGCGAATGCGCGTGACTCGGTATGGTCCTTCCCAATTTGGGGCCAGCTTTCCTTGCTCAGTCGGTCGGGAGGCTTCAGCTCTTCTGAGGACAAGGTCTCCTGGCCTGAAAGATTTGACCTTGACCCTGGCGTTGTAGTACTGAGCTGTCTTTTGCTGGTATCTCGCCATGCGGACTCGGGCGGCCTCCCTTGTTTCCTCGATCAGGTCGAGGTTATTTCTGAGCTGCGAAGAGTTGGAGCCGGCGTCATGATGCTCGACTCTGGGAGAAGGAAGCCCGATCTCTAGCGGGATGACGGCCTCCGTTCCATATGTCAGGTTGAAGGGAGTCTCGCCGGTGGGGACACGGAACGTTGTCCGGTAGGCCCACAGGACATTATATAGGTCTTCGACCCATTGTCCTTTGGATTTGTCGAGCCTGGCTTTGAGACCCTGCAAAATAGTACGATTTGTTACCTCGGTTTCTCCGTTCGTCTGAGGATGCGCGATCGAGGTGAAGCGATGGTCGATGCCAAGCTCGGAGCAGAACTCCCTAAAGTGGATGTTGTCGAACTGGCGGCCGTTGTCGGAGATAAGGATGCGGGGAAGCCCGAATCTGCAGATAATGGACTTCCGGACAAAATCCCGCATCTTCTGTTCGGTGATCCGGGCAAGAGGCTCGGCTTCCACCCACTTAGTGAAGTAGTCGATGGAGACGACCAGGAACTTCCTTTGCCCGATGGCCAATGGAAATGGCCCAAGAATGTCAATTCCCCACTGGGCAAAAGGCCAGGGGGAACTAATCGAAGTCAAAGGAGCCGAGGGCTGGCGCTGAATATTGGTGTTCCTTTGGCACCGGTCACGTCTTTGGACGAAGTCCATGGCATCCTTCCGGAGTGTAGGCCAATAATATCCTTGGCGCAAAATTTTGTGGGCCAGCGCTCGCCCTCCTAGATGGTTTCCACAGATCCCTTCGTGGACCTCACGCAGGGCGTAATCCGCCTCCGTTGGGCGGAGGCATCTGAGGAGCGGAGAGGTGAAGGATCTCCGATAGAGCTTTCCCTCGTACAGTATATACCGGGTGGCGAGGCGCTTGACTCGGCGAGCCTCTTGATCATCAGCGGGGAGGACTTCATTTTGCAAATAACTGATGAATTCGTCCATCCAGCTTGGCTCGAACTCAGCGCAAAGGGTCTGCTCGGGCTCGTCTGTACTGGGCTTTTGGAGATACTCCAGTACCACTTCCTTGGAAAGCTCGCTCATGCGAGAGGACGCCAGCTTTGATAGCTGGTCGGCCCTGAGGTTCTCCGACCTGGCAACATGTTGAATGTGAAAGGAATCCAAGGTCGAGGCGTGATTCCGTACCTTTTGAAGATACTTCTGCATGGTCGGGTCTCTGGCTTCAAAGTCGCCCACAATTTGGTTGACGACGAGCTGGGAATCACTGAAGGCCTTTAAGCCTTTCACTCCTAGCTCCTTGGCTAGCTTGAGCCCGGCGACAAGTGCTTCGTACTCCGCCATGTTATTTGAAGCAGGAAATTCGAGGCGCAAGGCCTGCTCGGCGACCACCCCCTCTGGGCTGGTAAGGATAAGTCCTGCTCCGCTACCCCCCGAGTTTGAAGAGCCATCGACATGCAAAGTCCATGTCAAACTCGGGGTCGACTCCGTTGGTGGCTCAGGCTCGGGTTTGCGCTCGGCCTCATCCGGTATAGTGCACTCGACTATAAAGTCCGCGAGCGCTTGTGCTTTGATCGCCGGTCTGGGCCGGTATTCGATGTCGAACTCCCCGAGCTCAATGGCCCATTTGGTGATCCGTCCCGCACGGTCTGATCTCTGCAAGATTTGCTTGACCGGTTGGTCGGTAAGCACCGCCACTGTGTGGGCTTGGAAGTAGGGTCGGAGCCTTCGAGCTGAGATGACCAGAGCATAGGCTGTTTTCTCAAGCTTGGAGTATCGGGTCTCGGCGTCCCTCAGGACCCGGCTGGTGTAATATACTGGCTTCTGGAGTTTGCCCTCCTCTCGGACCAGGACCGAGCTTACTGCTACAGGGGAGACAGCAAGATACAGGTAAAGAAGCTCGCCCTGTTGAGGCTTTGTGAGCAGGGGAGGGGAAGCCAGTAGATGCTTGAGCTCTTCAAAAGATTGCTGGCACTCGTCCGACTACAAGAAATTCTTCGGCTTCTTGAGGGCCGCAAAGAATGGAAGGCAGCGCTCGGCTGAGCGGGAGATGAACCTCCCGAGGGCTGCTACTCGGCCCGTGAGCCGTTGTACCTCCTTGACCGTCCGAGGAGGCGTCATCTCTTGGAGGGCTCGGATCTTCTCTGGATTGGCCTCAATTCCCCGCTGTGTAATGATAAAGCCGAGGAATTTGCCGGAGGTGACTTCGAATGCACATTTGGCTGGATTGAGCTTCATCCGGTACTTTCGGAGTGTGGAGAATGCTTCATTGAGGTCGGATATATGGTCTTGCGCCACCTTGCTTTTCACTAGCATGTCATCCACGTAGACCTCCATGTTTCGGCCTATTTGATCTTTGAAGATCCGGCTGACCAGCCTTTGATAAGTTGCCCCGGCATTTTTTAGGCCGAATGGCATCACCTTATAACAATAGGTTCCTCCATTGGTGATAAAGGCTGTCTTCTCCTCATCTTCTGGCGCCATGCGGATCTGGTTGTATCCGGAGAAGGCGTCCATGAAAGCCAAAAGCTCGTGACCTGAGGTGGAGTCCACGAGCTGGTCGATGCTGGGAAGTGAAAAGCTGTCCTTCGGGCAAGCTTTATTCAAGTCGGTGTAGTCCACGCACATACGCCACTTCCCGCTGGCTTTTTTGACGAGGACCACGTTGGCGAGCCACTCCGGGTAGGCTATCTCCCGGATGAAGCCAGCCTCGAGGAGTTTGCTGACTTCTTCGGCGGCTGCTTGCTGTCGTTCAGGGGCCGCGCCTCGCTTCTTCTGCCGCACGGGCTTGCTGGTCGGCTTTACTTGGAGCCGGTGGACCATGATCTCAGGATCTATCCCCGGCATATCTGCAGGCGACCATGCGAAGACATCCATGTTGTCCCGTAGAAAGTCGACGAGGCGACCCCTCTCGTGCTCGTCGAGGCCGGAGCCAATCTGCACAGTTAGCTTAGGGGAGTTTTCTTGTAAGGGAACTTGGATCAGTAACTCACCAGGCTCTACCCGCTCTTTCCGGGGGTCGTTCCGTGCCTCCATAACCTCAGTCGAGGGCTGGTCGGTTGCTGGGGCAGGCACCTCGGCTGGTCGCCTTGATTCGTGGGTCGCCAGGTAGCATCGCCTTGCCACCATTTGGTCTCCTCGAACTTTGCCCACTACCTGGCTGGTGGGGAATCGCATGAGCAGATGGTGGGTTGAGACCACTGCTCGGAGGGCGTTGAGTCCTGGCCTTCCGAGGATGGCATTGTACACCGAGGGCAGGCGTATTACAAGGAAGCTCATGCTCACGGTGCTCTCTCGAGGGGCGAGCCCGGCTGTGACCAGAAGGTCAATCTCGCCCTCTACTGGGACTGAATCCCCAGTAAATCCAACTAACGGAGCATTCATCCTCCGTAGCTGTTCTTTGGTCATCCCCATTTTACAATACGCACCGAAGTACAAAACATTCGCCGAGCTTCCATTATCAACTAAGATGCGTTTTACATCAAATTTATTTATGATCATGGAGATGACCACGGCATCATCATGGGGAGTTTCGACTCCCTCTAGATCATCATCTGAGAAAGAGATAGCTTCAGAGGCGCGCAGGCGCTTTGAGGAGGTTTCTTCCCCTGAAGCTTCTCTGGCCGAGGTCCCGCCTCGGATAGTGTTGATGACGCCGGCGATGGGCCTGTTGGTATTCGAACCTTCAGGCTGCACTGCTCCTTCGGCGGGCTGCTTCTCTTCACGCCGGCTTTGCACAAACCGATCGAGCACCCCTCGGCGGATGAGTGCCTCGATCTCATTTCGGAGCTGATAACACTCCTCGGTATCATGGCCTTGATCCCGGTGGTAACGGCAATACTTCCGGTTATCGCGCCGGGTCCGGGTATCAGGCCTCGGAGGTGGGAGCCGGATGCGATCCCGATTCTCAATCTCCATGAGGATTTCGGCCCGAGGAGCGTTGAGGGGAGTATACTTTTCATACCTCCCTTCAGGTGCACGGGCCTGCAGTGGGAACCTCGGGCGGAGCGGCGACCTCTGCTGTGGCGGTCCCCTCAGCCGGGGTGGACTCTTCGGGCGGGGCGGATTCTTGGCTCGTCACGGAGACGGGCTTCTGGGCTGGCCACGCTCCTCGCGGCGCCTCTTTTTGGAGTTCTGCTCGGTCCCGCCCCGCCGGACTGCCACGGCTTCTTCCGCCTTGGCGTATTTCCGTGCCCGAGCAAACATCTCTGTGAGGTCTGCAGGAAAATTCTTCTCGATCGAGAAGAGGAACCTGTAAGACCGGGCCCCAGTCTTTAACGCCGACATGGCGATCGACTGGTCAAGCTCTCGGACCTCCCATGTTGCGGCGGTGAACCGGTCCAAGTACTCCTTGAAGGACTCTCCCTCCTTTTGTTTGATGTCGAGGAGGGAGTCGGATGTCCGCCGCTGAGGCTGGCAGGCGGCAAAGTTGCCAGCAAACTGTCTGCCGAGCTGCTCAAAGGAGGAGACAGTACTCGGCTTCAGCCCAGTGAACCACAGCCGGGCTGGTCCTCTGAGTGTCGCCGGAAAGGCTTTGCACATCATGGCCTCCGAGGCTCCTTGTAGGGCCATTAAGACCCGATAACTCTCCAGGTGGTCAAGGGGATCAGCCTTGCCGTTATAAGGCTCCACCTGGGGCATCTTGAACCGGAGGGGAACCGGTTCATCTTCAATCTCCTGGGAGAATGGTGACTTCGTATTGAACTCAAAGTCGCCGTCACGTCCTGATTTTCTCCCATGGAGTGCCTGGATTTGGCGCTCCAGCTTCTCGACCTTCTTGTCGAGTTCATCATTCTGGAGGATTGCTGCAGCGGTTCCTCCGGGTGCGGGTTGCCCTGGAACCGACTCAGCTTCTGAAGGTTGTGGCCAGCCTCCATGGCCTCTGGCTGGGTGCTCTCTCCAGAGAGAGGCCTGGACTTGAGAGTCCTGACCTTGAAGAGGAAACCCGCTTGTAGGGGGCTCCGGTTGAACTGGAGCCGGGGGAGGCGGTGCCGTTGGGATGCCCCTAGGTTGCAGGCTTTGGACGGCGGTGGCCAAGGCCTGCACCTGTTGCACCAAGGCATCAAACTGCTCCGGCCGAACTTGATGAACTGGCTCAGCCGGAGGTGGTGAGTTTCGGACGGAGCGCTCAGGACTGGGTGGAGGACGTCGAGAGGCGTTGGAGGCCCCTTTACTTCTTAGCTTCATGGCAGCGAACTCGGGCCCTTCCTCTAGCGCCAACTGTTGCTGGAAATTGGACCCGGGGGCTGCCGCGAAACCGGAGAAGGAGGAGCTCCGCTGCTACAGGGGGCGGACGGCGGTGCACCGGCCGGCTGCGTCCTCCACTGTCGGGGCGCCGGACCTGCAAGGAAAACCGGTGGCCGGGCTCCCCGGCGCCGGCCCTCCGATGCTTAAGTCAGAGGGGGCAAATATGTGGAGGGAGTGGGAGGAGAGAGAGTGTATGCACAGAATATTTTTGTTAAGATGAAGCAGAGATGAAAGTTTTGATGTCATCAATGGTGTCTGTGCTATTTACTTCAAGTGTTTCCTTCCCCCCCCCATCTTTCCCCCCAGGCTCCCCTTTTATAGTGGGGTTTTGCGTTACCTGGGAGGTGACAGGGGAGTTTGTCCCTTTTGTAATAATTGGGCATGATTTGGCCCATTAATGGCGTAGTGGAGAATAAGGCCGGATCAGACCGGAGTCAGGGAGCTGTCACGGTCGATCGGACCTGTTGGGGTCGTTGAACCGCCGGCCGTAGTGGGCCTGGGGTTCGTGGATGGTAAGTGCATTAATTGCTGAATGAACCGGCGGTCAGGAAGAGCCATACGCTCTAATGGTTCAGCGATCCAGAGATCGTCTTGAGCCGTGTTCATTAAATGTCTGAGTGCATCGGAGACTTGAAGAGGTCTCGTGCATTAATGACGAGTCGTGCCGAACGCCTGCGGAGATCTCATGCTTTGATGGCTCAAAGATGTGGCAGGCGGCAAATTGTAGTTGAGTTGTCAAATCCCTTGGAGGATTGAGTGCTTGGTTAAGGCATCGGCTCGGCAGAGGTGCCGAGCCGAGCTGGTCGCCCAATGGGGCGCCCTGTGGCGGGGTTGCATTGTAAGTATCCCTGGTCGGCGTCTTTTGAGCAAGCGCTTCCTAACCGAGCGCCTCCCTTTGGCGCTATCTCTGGTCGGCATCCTCTGGTCGGCTCTTTCTAGCCGAGCAGCCGTACTTGGGCGTTTTAGTCGGGTGCCTTTCCTTGGCGCTCTCTTCGGTCGGCGCTCCCTCTGCTCGGCACCTTCTAGCCGAGCAACCTTCGGGTCGGCGCCCTTTGGCCGAGCGCCTTCCCGGCCAGTACCCTTCGGCCGAGCGCCTCCACAACAGTATAACTTGGGGTTTTTCCCCCAACATACTATAAATATAATATCATATTATATTATATCATAATACATTAATATGTTATGTTAAATAATTTAATATTATGTTATATTATGAAAAATTAATTTATACTAATAATTATAATATTTTATACCTTTATTATTGTATTATACTATAAATATTGTATTATATTACATTACATTATAATACATTAATATGTTATTTTAAATAATTTAATATTATGGTATATTATGAAAAATTAATTTATAATATTAATTATAATATTTTATACCTTTATTTTTTATTAAACTATAAATATAATATCATATTATATTATATCATAATACATTAATATGTTATGTTAAATAATTTAATATTATGTTATATTATGGAAAATTAATTTATACTAATAATTATAATATTTTATACCTTTATTTTTGTATTATACTATAAATATAATATCATATTATATTATATCATAATACATTAATATGGTATGTTAAATAATTTAATATTATGTTATATTATGGAAAATTAATTTATACTAATAATTATAATATTTTATACCTTTATTATTGTATTATACTATAAATATTGTATTATATTACATTACATTATAATACATTAATATGTTATTTTAAATAATTTAATATTATGTTATATTATGAAAAATTAATTTATAATATTAATTATAATATTTTATACCTTTATTATTGTATTATACTATAAATATTGTATTATATTACATTACATTATAATACATTAATATGTTATTTTAAATAATTTAATATTATGTTATATTATGAGAAATTAATTTATACTAATAATTATAATATTTTATACTTTTATTATTGTATTATATTATAAATATAATATATATTACATTATATCATAATACATTAATATGTTATGTTAAATAATTTAATATTATGTTATATTACCAAATATTAATTTACTCTAATAATTATATTACTATTATGCTATATTAACATAATATTATTTTATATTACAATAATATTATACTATATCGTATATTTATGTATTAATTTATGTTATGTTTTATTATGTTGTGTTGTATAATACTATGCAATGTCCTTTATGGTAATTTTATTATATAAAAGTACTTTCTCAGTTTGTTTACCAAACACAAAACAAAGTACCACAGCACTTTACGAATGTAGTTACCAAACAGCAAACAGCTTTTTATAACAGCTCTACTTCAGACAGCTCTACTTCCAACAGCTCTACTTCCAACAGCTCCCCCAAACAGGGCCTAAGTTTTCGCTGAGGGTATGGAATTGGTTGTTTAATAAAGTACGCCTGAACTCGAAGTTGGACTTGACTAGTTTTTCTAGTTGGCCACTTGGCCTTACTAAACTTCTTAGGTCAAGACCTACTCCAACCTTGCAGTTAAAGATGAGAATTTGCTATTTAATGGTAAGAATCTTCTTGATTACGCTGAGAATCATTGTTCGTCCTATTTATATTAGAATTTTATTTTTAATTTTATTTTACTTAGTTATTTATTGTAGAATAGTTTTCTTTATTCTTTAGTAGTTATTAAATCTTATCATCCATATGATGCTTTATTTAAAGCGACCTTTGGTGTATAGTGTCTGTGATGTTAGAAAAGAGATAGAATGAGAAAATAAAAGGTATCCTTCTTTTTTGGCTTAATTTTTTAATAAAATATTTTTTTTCTCTTTTTTATTTTTTTTCTTTTACTGCCTCTTTCCTGTTGTTTGTTGTTTGGTATTTGTTTTCGATATTGAGCTGGTGCAGTCAATCTACTCCATGTGTTGTTCTATACTTCAGCACTTATGTGTAAGATCTAGAAATGTACTTGACAATCACCAAATATTGGTTAGCCCGTTGTGAGAGTTAAAAATGGTACATGATGATATAAATATAACTGATGATATGCCTTTTGCCACATTAAAAAAAAAATATGAACACGCAAGATTAACGTATCATATGCACACACACGCATGCACATGCACTTGCACCTATGCACGAAGAGAGAGATTTGAGAATATTTTGCCCAATTTATTAGAAGCGATGGTAATTGGTGCTAAAATATTGAGTTTTTTTGCATGGATACCCTTCTAAATATCAAATTTTGCATGAATATACTTCCAAAATTGATATTTGTATTTATATCCTCGTAAAACTCTGTTATTGTATAAATGTCCGTAATATAACGGTTGTTCTAATGGTGTTAAAAAAATCATATTTATATTAAATAAAAATAAAATAAAATTTTAAAATTATGAATTCATCGTTCAATCACATTAAGATTTATGCAAGTGAATAAATTAAAATTAGAATTGCTTCAAAATATGTAATGGATGTCATCGTGTGAAAGAACATTTACCATTTTTAGGTGCCGAAGATATAATCCAAACCGAAAGCTATTTATCGTATATTCGTATCCTAAAAGATCGGACGGTGGATTTGCACGAAGGAAACGAATCCTTCTTTCGGCGCGAAAGATTCTGATCCCGTCCGGCGCCGAATGCCCGATGCGGCCTCGTAAATCGCCGCATAACGCTGTGATGTCATCTTTGTCTTGAAGCACGTGCCATCGTGTGACCCTTGTGCAAAAAGTTTCAGCCGCCCACGTCGAGATTCCACTTCCACTTCTCCCGCCAGCGGGCTGCCGTCCCCGGTTCCATCTCCTCTCTCGTCATTTGACATCCTTGTCGGCTCCCACTCTCCTCTCAAGTAATCCAACGCAAATCAAACACGCTATAAACTCACGAGTGGAGAAGCTATTTATCGTATATTCGTATCCTGGCTAAATATCATATGCATTGATATTTGTGTGCCTGCATGCAGTGACATTGAGTCGCTACGTCTTTACCTAAGGGCTCGTTTTGTTCGCAGAAAAAAAAAGAAAAGGAAGTATAGTCAACAAAAAAGTAATGAGATGCCTTTTATTTGGTTGGAGTTTTCAAAGAAGAGAGAAGGAAAAGTTGAATTTTCATGGGAATATGATTCCTACATTTCATGGAAAAGTCTTTCCCATGAGAAACATGGGAAAGTTACTTTTCTATGAGGCAGGAATTACTCCATTTTTACTTTTTTTCCAAAAAATCCCTTCAGTATTAAAGAAGCATTAAAGAGACATTAAAAACCTAATTTTTATAAAGGGCATAATAGGAATTATACATAACTTTCCTAGAAAAGTGGATGGCCAACCAAACATAAGCACTTTGGAAATTTGTCACTTTTCCATGGTCAACCAAACATGCCAAAAGTACTTTCCTAGGCATGCTTTTCTTAGGAATTTGTTTTTCAGGAATCATATTCCTAGGAGGGAAAATGCTTTCCGCGAACCAAACGAGCCCTAAATGTAACAAGCTTAAGGATGTCTCAATAGCTGGCCATCCAAGAGCAATATTTTCTATATTGTTGCTATCATCACTGCATCTAATTCTTCCACTCTTTTTGTTGAAGGTCCTAAAGCTTAATAACATGACAGCATTTTTACGATACTTAAGGTTCCATAAGTTTAACTTATAGCTATTTCTTTGTACCCATCCCATCAAATGACACTGGAATAAGTGTGCGCGCGTGTGTGTGTGTGTGTGATCATTTTGTTTGGGGATGGTGAGTCTATTCCTATTGCATTAGCGAAGTTGACAACGAGTAATATTCTCTTACTTTGGTAAATATATGTTAAAAAAATTTAAAAGTCAAAGATGCTAAGGCGAAAGAAAGCATTTTAGAATCTATAAAGAGGAATCAAAATCTTTATTTATACCCATTAGGGAAAGATAAGAAGAGAATATACCTTAATTCACGCTCTCGAAGACCCAAGCCGGCATAACAATTCAATTTTGTTTAGTAGAGCATCATTTAGGCATTATTATCTCATTTTGCTTTCCAACTAGACTTTGCAATTTGAAGCTTATCCACCACCATTTCTAGGATGCCTTAATTTTTTAAGCTTTGATATATGTAGTTTGTCTAAAGGCTTGAGCGTCTTACCAAACATCAACCGTTTCGATTCAAGCACGCTAGCTCTAATATGGAAAGCTTGTGATCTAATAAAAATGATGTCCAAATTTGTATTTAGAAAGTGATATTTCAATTATGTACACAACTAAGAACTAGGCACTGTAACCTCTTACCACTTGGATGAGAGGGTGGGGGTTCGATTCAAGTTAAAATCAAGTCATCAAGGAATAGGGTAGGCTCATGATAAAAGGGTGGAGAGATTAACCTCTCATAAAAAAAAAAAAGTATGCAACCACTAAAGGATTCAGGGTAGAAAGGTAGGGATTAGCTCCTCCTTATAAAAAATGGCAACTAAAAATATGCCATTTAAAATTTATTAGTTTTTGACATGTGATGCATATAATATATTTGAAATAAGCTAGTATTTGCTCTAAGGAAATTTGATAAATAAACTTTTTGTTCAATCTCATATGCTTCTCTTCTTTCTCTTTGTTATTTTAGAATGGAACAAGAGTATCTCCTCTAAAAAGGGTTAGCAAACCAAGCATGGTGCTGCCTTCCCATAAAATCATGGATGCATAAGAAATAACAAATAAGAACCAAACAATTCAATCGAGCCAATAAATCGAACCAATAAAACACTTTGTAATGATGGAGATTCGACCTATTTAATAGCTAAACTTTGATTTCCCAATGGAATTGGAGGTGCAAGATGTAGTTCCCTCTGAATTTTGTGTTTGGGATTATTTTTGAATGACTAGTTGATCATCTTTTGTTCATCATGTTATCAACAAGAATATCACAACAAAGGCAGGACTCTTGTAACAAAGGTGGGATTGCAATTTCTTTACTGGGGACATAAGCATGACCATAAGCATCAAGCTTAATAACAACCAGTGCTAAAAATATAATATGGGAAATGCTGTGGTACTCCCGTGCAAATCCATAAGCAGATCGATAATTTCCGTTCTTTTGTTATTCTACGGCTCAGATTAATTGCAGAGCATCTGATTACCGACCCCTGTACGAGTAAAGGTCGACGACATCAGCTTTTTCGTAATATTTATAAAATCCGAAGACTGTTTGTGTCATTTTCACTGGTTCGACTCTCTCGCCTCGCCCGGCTCCTCTCGACGCCTTGGAGTCGTCCTTTCCAGACTCACGAGGGACACCGCCGTCTCTAACCTACTCTCCACCAAAGCTCTCTCTAAGCCTCCTACTTCCATGCTACTTTCGCTCATGCCATTTTGCTCGACCACCATGTCGCAAGGCTTCTCTTCCAATGGCTCTGCTCTCCCACTTTGTTCCAAACCTTTTTTTTTTTTTTGGTTTTAACAGGTTAATCATACAATGCGTGTATGAACACATCCAATAAAATCAGAAAATACAAGCTCATGGAGTGCCCGAGATAACTTCCCCTCTTCTGACCACAGGGTTCTCCCTGAATGATTAGCCAAATAAGCATCCACCAAATCGACAGCCTCGTTGGCCTATCTAAATACATGCTTAGCTTGAAAGGCTCCACCATCCCTTGTCATCATCCAGATGTTTTAGAGCAAAGAGAGGTCCGAGCTTGCATTTCTCGACCCTCCTGAATCTAACTGATTACCATGGCCGGGTCATCCTCCAGGATAATCGAACTGGCATGTGGTACTCACCTCGCATGTCAAAGGCCCATCCAGATATCCCTCAAACTCTGCTCTAGAGACCGAAATGCCGAATAATTGGCAGCCGCTCGCTGCTACCACCCTGAAGTATAGATCTCGAAAGAAAAAACTCGTATCTCATCTTGTGCCTCTGTTCAAAACAGATCTATCGAAGTTGATCTTGAGAAAACTCGGAGGTGGAGACTTTCAAGTATAGAACACCATCTTTCCACTCTGTTCCATCGCCAGTAGGAATTATCGCTTCCTCTCTCTCTCTACCCCACCATAAACCGCTGCTGGCTTGCCTCCCCGTTCATTTTTCACGACCAGAACGAGAACATAACATCTTTACCATTGTACCCTCTATGCAGTAGATGATTTACTGAGGCTTCTTCTGGAAGGATAAAAGAATAGTACTGTAGCAAAATCTGAATAATATTGTTGGCCTACTTTTTAGTGGATTCTTCAACGGAGCTTCATGCTTTTCCAACGTGTTCTCCTAATTCCGCTGTCGGTCTGTGTGCTTCAAGACTTTGCCATCACCTCGTCCATGCTTTAACGTCACAAACCATTGCTCGTACAGGAATCTTAAAACGAAAAATATTCCATAAATTAAGGAAAAAATTATTGATTGTTGATAAAAATTTATTTTGGTTGGCTATTTTTTTTAATAGGATCCCAATATAAGAAAAACAAGATGTAAAAAGGCTGACTAGAAGGTATTATTTGAACTTTTTAGTTCAATGTATTAGTATCTATAATTTAATTTATTTACAAGTACCATCGTTAACATAATTTTATAGATCACCTAACAACCTGCATCACCAATAATATTTTTTTATTAACTTAATTCTGTAACAATCTATATTATTTTTCTTTACTAATACGAACTTGTTAGAGTAATTTTTGAGATTACATAACAATTTGTATCATTGAGTAATATTTTTCATTATTAGTATGATCCTATACCAACATATATTATTTTTTTGATATAAAGTTTGTACACAAGTATATACAATTTCTCTGCAAATATTTTAACAACTATAAATCTAATCGCAAACATCATTATTAGTTTTTTAATTCTATATAAGTATCTAACATATACCTGATGTATAGTCAATGTGAAACTAAACATATGCCGACACAAATTCTCGCACCATCTTTAACAATGCGACTTATATTTTACCTGTTATATTTACACCATACCAAAACCCTCTATCAGGCAAGATGAGACGAGACGTATGAAATGCAACCATGCCAATCATATTGAAGGGTCAACTCTTATCCAACTCGACCAATAAACTAAATGGCATGCTTGACTCATTATGACATCTAATTGATTCATGCATATATACATATATATGCATAAAAGCAATTGGTTGGTTTACGTTGAGTGCACCAGTTGTAAATCCAAATTTGTTAAAACAGCGAAATGATAACAAACTGTAATCGCAACTTTACGCTACCGCTGCAAACAGTGGCTTGGCATTGGCTAGGGGGAATGATAGCAAGTTAACCGCCCAGCGAACTTTTTAACAGTCCCTCTCAAGGATCTCTTCACAAATCTTATATCTAAGAGGGGGCAAACTAAAAAATCGTCCCCCCTAAGTTGTTCGATTTAATTACCAGCTTTGTGTGGGAGGGCCCCACATAAAGCTTCTTTTAGGCCTCGTTTAGTTGGTGGAAAGTATTTTTCTCCTACGAATATGATTTCTGAAAAACAGATTCCCGAGAAGAGGATGTCTGAGAAAATATTTTTGGCATGTTTGGTTGACAATGGAAAAGTGACAGTTTTTTTTAGAATATTTATGTTTGGTTAACCATCCAATTTTTCCTGAAAAAATTATGTATAATTCTTATTATACTCTTAATAAAAATTGGATCTTTAATATTTTTTAATTTTAAATTTTTTTTTGACAAAAATAAAAATAGAATGATTTATAACTCATAGAAAAATAACTTTGTCATTTTGATCATAAATTTTTTTTATTAAACGTGAAAATAATATTTTCATGACAATATTATTTTATTATTTTTTTAAAATTCTAACCAAATATGATGTGTTTCGTTACTTTTGACTACGGATTTTTTTTTTTTTTTTTTCTGCGAACCAACGACCCTTGGTTCACCCGCCGTGTGCCCCTGCAACACCCAACACCACAGACAGCTCCTCATTTCCTGCCACGTATAAATTCTCCGGGCCCCACGCAAGAACTAGAATTCCCTGCCGGCGTGGATAATGCGGGAGGCAAGTTTTATAGTTGTCGATCCACCAAATAAAATATTCGGACAGTAATTAATCAAATACTTTATCCTTTTTTTATTTACAATTTTAATTTACGTTAGTTAATTAAGTTTCTATATTTATTCCTCCATGTACCTCGTAAAGATGGAAGGAGAGCAGCTGGACACTGAGAAAGGGGAAGGACGGAGACTCCTCGGCGGCCCTGGCCTTTCTTGCCCGTCCCCTTCTTCCCCCCGCTCTTCTGCTCATCCCTAACCCTAATCCTAGCCTTGGTGGCGGATCTAGCTCTCGTTTCTCCTCCGGATTGGAGAATGGGAATGGCTTCCCAGGACGCGATCGAGCAGCTCGCCGCGCTCATGGACCAAGGTCTGCCCTCTCTCTTCCCAATTTCGCGTCTCTTTGGGTTTATTTTAGTTCTTTTTGAGTTCTGATCGGATTCTGATCTTCTTGGAGATATTGATCGTTTCTTGGTTGAATTCTTGCAGTGGACGAGCCGTTGAAGATCACATTTCAGGTTGGGATCTTTGTGGCTTTGTAGATCCGGGTGCTCTTTGTGCTGTTTTCATCTGTTTGATCGATCTGGTCTTTTCTTTCTGTCCATGTTGGGTTAATGTTTGGATTTTGATTATGTTTTTTGGTTGAGAAGACGTATTCGGATCCTGACTCCCGGTCGAATATTTTTAAGTTTTGGTCGTTAGTATTGCTCGGAATTGATGCCTGTTTCCTGATCTAGTTAGCGATAGGAGAGTAGATGGACTTGGTAGACCGTAGTCCTTCGTATAGTGTTTTAGGTTGAATTGGATTTTTATTAGTTATGTCTTTCTATTTTCTGCTAAGATTTGGTTCATGCATGATCCGATGCACAACTTGGTGGCACGATTTTGGAAGTAGGGTTTGCTTGCGTGAGGTATGGTGGCTGTTCCCAGTTATCATGGTTTTGAGGGGGAAAAGTTGTATTTTGGTGAGATCTCGAACAGAAAGTGTTCCAGAGTTATTGAAGTCGGAATGGGGAATGATGGGCTTCTGATTTGAACTAAATGAAAGATTTTAATTTTTTTCTTCGGTCAATGCAGCATCTGGTATGTTGGCGGTATTGGCTGCCAAATTTGTTATGCGACAAACAAGCCTTTGGAGTTCAGTTGCTTTTTCATCATTCTGCTGGATTTCTGCATGATATCTTTCTTGAAAAATTGCATTACAATAGAGTTTCCTTGTTTGCTTCAGACTGTTATACAATTGAACTTGACGACTTAAGAAAATGCTGCTTCTCGGTCGTATTCTTTTTGGATCAATCCATGATTACAGTATCATACTGTTTCACTTCCGATATATCATGGCCATTCTTTATATGAAAAGGTAGTTGCCTTTTGGCCAAGCTTAAACTTACAAATTTGTATCACCAAGGGATGGTTCTGGATTAAGGTTTTTAAAAGCCAAGATATCAGTCATCTAGGTGGATGATTGAGATTAAGATGAACTAAGATGTCGGTTTATCTCAAATAAGATGGAAAATGTTAAAAAAATGAAGATATCCGAGACTTCTGGAGATCTTGGCCAATACTGGCAACTTTAGCAACTATTTTGAAATCTATTAATTGAAAAACTTATTTAAAGAAGTAAAAATTTGTCTGAAATATAGAGGCCAATATGTTTATACTGTACAAGCCAGCACCTCAGAATTTTATTCTATTAACTGGGTTGTAGGGGCCAAGGTTTTGTATTGGAGAGTTTCCAATATGTATATAGACCTAGATCGCGGCCAAGACGAAAACATTGTTCTGGATTTCACTAAGCTATTCAATATACCGAGCGACATTGTTAATCATGTCTAAGATAATGAGGATGCAGAGCATGGGGTTTCTATTTTAGTAGTCTTTACTTTTGTATCATTTCATAGGAAGATGGGCAAGGTAACCTTACTAGCTGCAAATTTGGTAACATCCACTAACACCTTCTCTTGTTGTTGGCAGGCTTCATTATAATTTCAATTCTATAATGGTGTTAAAATTGATGTATTAGTTCGTAAGCAAAGTTTTTGCATTGTTGAGAAATATGAGCATATATGAACAGCAGTTCAGTTCATAAGCTAAGTTTATAACTTGAAGTTTGTTATAGTTTTTCATGAAAAAAATAATCCATGGTTCGTTGGCCTCTTCATACACAAGGAATGAATAATAGTGCTGTGAAATTCGGAAAGATTCTCGGACCATATTTTCAGTATATTCCCAAGTAATTGTAGAGAACATGCATGTCTAGATATTGGTTTACTAGGAAACAGGTCTTGCCGTATATAATACAATTTATGCTAACAAAATTTACAAGATATTGGGAGGTAGTGAAGTACATACTAGATGCCCAAAAGGTGAAAAATTGTGAGGTTTGAGCAAGCAGATAGCATGGGGAGAAGAAGCATCACTAGTAGTGAAGATTGGCAGTTGTCAATATAACTAATTTATATCTAGAATCCATGAAAATATTATCTGATCACTCATATGGACGCCTGACATGGGGTTTGGAAAGGATATGCCAGACTGTTTGTTAAAATGAATTTGAATATTTTTGGTTATTCGCTTCAGGAAGCGAAATTGAGCTCTGCGGTATGGTCTTGTGGGCACATGAAGTTTGCCGCTTATGGAATTTAAGAATGATCTGACAGTTTTCAGTGGTCCAATTTACAGGAATATGGAAAGAGATGGATGGAAGAAGAAGGCAATGGGAGATTGGCTTTTGTCTTAAGGATGGGAAGCACTTAGTACAGTCTTGTGCAACTTTGGTTCACAGGGTCTTCTGGAGTTATGTTTGAATGTGTGTTAAAGTCCAGAGGCATAATACTTCTCATATACTTCTATCCATGGTTGGTGGCCATGGAAGAGATGTTGATCAGTCGCTGTAGACAAAGTCAATGATTTGTCTTGCTGCTGGATGTTTGATTTATCATGGTACTTTATGTGTAGCTACTTTCTTATGGGGCGTTTCCTCCAAATGCTTGATATGAGAGTTGTCTGCTCTGAGACTCTGGGCCAGTTGGGTATTGTTCTGGACCGCAAGGGAATTTTGGGCTCTGCTTGCTGTTTTGGTCATATGAGCGTCCCTTGTTGATTAATAAAAAAAGGCTATACAAATTGATTAGATGAAGGCATGACTCCTTACATTCTTTGCTTCATTTGCAGAATGTGCACCAAGGATATACAAATGAAACTTTGGTACGCTTTCTCAAGGCGAGAGAGGGGCATGTTACTAAAGCTTATAAAATGGTAAGATTGCATTTCAGCTGCCTTTATTTATTTTCTTATTTTAGAAACTATATGTCATTTATTTCTTTTACTTAAGATGCTTATCTCTGTTGCAGCTGGTGGATTCTTTGAATTGGAGGATTCAAAATGGGATTGACAACATTTTGTCTGTGAGTTTTTCTTAATGTAAAATCCTTTGTAGTTGACATTAATTTTTTTGTATAAATCATCTCTTTGGCATATCTAAGCCTAACATCTATAAAATATTGATTAAATAAAGTTTTTTTTAAGGAGAGCTTTATGTCCATTCACAATTTGCAATATCTGGCAGTTGTAATATTCTAAGCTTCATTGCCTGTCAATTCTACAATTGAAATGAACCAATTATGATATGCCAACCTGCATGCTAGTTATAGTTTCTCATAGATTCCAGAATTAATGTGATGCAAATGCAGGAGTTCACATGCTCACCCATGTCATATTCTACAGCTAAAAAAAATTCTCCAATGGCTTTCAGTTAATATGAGGCTAGCTTTCCTTTGGGTATCTAATTGTCAAATTTTTTGATTATGAGAATCTCATTTCTAAATGGACCCTGTCTTAATGCAGAAACCTATAATTCCAACAGATTTATATAGAGCAGTACGTGATTCGCAGCTCATAGGATTGTCTGGATACTCGAAGGAGGTAACACTATCCATTTTATACTTAACACTGACTTTGTTCCTATATGTTTTTCCTGTTATTAAAATCAAATCATTATTTTTTGCTACTTTGATAGCCTTATATATGCAAACCTCCATAGGGTCATGCTTCACAGTGAACTTTCTACTTGAGTTGAAATTCAACATGCACATGGAATGCCTATGCTGTTTATAGAGATCTGGGATTTGCAACTATTTATTATTTTCTTGGGGGGTCGGGGGGGTGTCATATTTTGGTACATTTGCTCTTTCTTTGATCATGATGATGCACTCTAGAGTGGAATTTGTAAACTATTTTGGAAATTGGGTTCTTTATAAATCATGCTTTCTGCTTGATCCTCCCTCCGTACAACATAATTTATAAAATATTCATGCCAAACTGAAATCGTTTTTTTTCCTAATAAGTCGATGACAAAATAAATAGATATGTTTGGTTAAAATTAGCTGATCATGCCTATTCTGCTGGCATCATATCTATTTTCTATAAACAGATATTATAACAAAGTTTGCCGTACCAGGTGGTACCGACCATGCCGGGCATTCTGTACCGTGTTGGTACTGAATCGGTATGTAGTCTCGTACTGTACCGACACTTGGTACATCTTACTGTCTCGTACAGTGCCGCGTACCTATATTGTAATAGGATGACACTAATACGGGGTCTGATACCGAGATGGTGAACCTTGAATCATAATATTAAAAAAGTAAAATATAATTTTACTAAAATGTCTTTAGAATTTTTATATACTTCTGCTTACTTTTTGACAGGGCCATCCAGTCTTTGCAATTGGTGTTGGACTCAGCACATTTGATAAAGCATCTGTAAGCATTATAATGTTTTGGTTTTGTTGTTCACTAGTTTCCTTATGACTACATAATATGAAGAAAACCATGCTAGGTCATGACAGAGATGTCTCAAGCAAATTGCTGTTCTTTAATATGCTGTAGTTTTGTCATTGTTCTTGTGTCATTGTTTTTATTGACACATTATTTATGCATGGTTACCGACATGGTTGCTGTACCATTGCCTTGTTTGGTATTATTAGTATGAAAGTACTGCATGTATGTATGTATGTTAAATGATGGGAAGGTGCTCTTTTAGGTGTATTGATCTTGAGCTGTATTTTTCTATTGCACCTCCTATTGTTACCAGTATTGTTTCTTTTGCCATACCTAGCCAACCGCATTATCAAGATTTTTGAGATACTCTTAGTCCAAAATATTCACTGTGCACATACTTCATAAGGTTAATCATCATGGCAAATGCTCTTGCCGGTTGCCCAAGGAAATGCTTATATGAATTGTTCTATATGGTTTTTTGTGCTATGGTTTGTCATTTGTTATCCTTTGAACATTTTGTTGCCAGTTACTAGTAGAAAGATGGAAACAACAGCAGTAGAAAATGGTTTTTTATGCATGAAATGCTGCCTATTTAGCATTTTATTTTTTTTAATGTCAGAAAATATAAAACAAATCTATATGATGGAATAGAAATTTGCCAGGACTATTAGGTGAAAATATATAAGGAAATGTCATATGTTAGATGGTGAAGATAAATATGCCAATAAGAAATGTAGATTTATTATATACCTTCCTAAATTGATTGCACCATTCCATTCTCCATTCTTTAAGCCTCTTATATATGCTTCTACATGGCAGTGAAAAGGAGCTTCACTATAAATAAGAACTTCCTTCATAATCTGTTTTATCATTTGTTTTTTTTTCATTGACAACAAATTTGATTAGATAGATATGAGTGCCTTAAGATTGATGCATGGTACCATTATGGGTATTGGTGCCGGACACTGATATGGAGGGTCAGGCTATCTGGACTACAATCAATATATGTAAGATCTGACAACACATCACTCCTTTTCTGGGCATGATATGTGCGCTGATATGCATGTCCTTTTAATTTTTCATCAATTAATTTAGGTGTCAACTATGTCTCGCGAATTGCAGTATTATGATAGTTGAAAGAGAAATCATAATTTCTACAAAACCTATAACTAATTCACCAAAAGCTAACCAAAATTTTCCCCTTCAAAGAAGCATCTGTCCATGCAATTACTACAAGCACTTGCTTTTGACTGGTCCATGACAAGAGGGTTTGTATAGTCATGGATGATAAATTTAACTCCATTCTTCACATTGTACATAGATTTTGAAAATTTTAAGAAAATTATAAGAATTTGGGAGTTTGGCTAAAAGAAGTCAAGAAAAACTAAAGGTATAAAAGGCTTTCTGGGGGTCTTTGAGAGACCTTTTTAGGGTAAAGAGGAGAAAAAAAGAGGCTTATTGTATAGATTGGGAACACTGGATGGTGGATAGAACCATTTAATCTCAGATTTGCTAGATTTTTGCATAACTGTTATTTGGAATTTAGATGAGATATTTGTAGTCTTTATTATACTTTCGAATTATAAGTTATTTATGTATTAGCTAATTGATATAGCGTTAGTTTCCATATCAAGTTCACAATCATTTGTAGTTTTATCTTTGTATGATTTACATTTGTAGTTACATACATTATTTGGTGTTTGATCATGAGATTTTTTGTTGAACAGTTGAATGTAATATAGTTCTTAAAACATTTTCATTGGGTTTAAAGGAAAGATGAATGATAAGACTACTAACACTGTAGGCTTGCCACCGGTTGTGGTAATGGTTTCCACTTGTTGGGAGAAGTTTCTTTGTCCAGGAAGGGATCACATTAGACATTTACTGCAAAAAGTAAGAATAGGGAGTTCTGCTGGCTTTCCTTGTTGACCCAGCTCCTTTTCTGGTGGATCACGGCATGAGCATCTCTTTCACCGCCATCAGCACAAGTCTTCTGATGGGCAGTCTTGCTCTTGGCTTGAGCAGGAAGATCAGAAAAGTTAACTAATGAAACAAGTATCATAACTTTGATTGTCAAAAGTTAAAGATGCTTGAATTTATGCTATAGGAATTAATGGAAACTTACAGAGGGATTATGATCGCTGTTTTTTATAACGAGTTAGACATAACACTTGGCTCAAGCTGGAGGTAGGCATCTCAAAATGTGTCTGCCAAAATAGTCATCACATTCACATGGTGCAAAATTAAATAGAAAATAAATTAAATATCCTATTTGATCATCAGAGAACCTTGAACTCCCTGCAAGGTTTGTGATTAAATCAAGCCATTCTCTTAAATGATCCAACAAATAGAAGTTTGATGAGATCAGAGATTTACTTATTGAAGTGTCAGGACTCTATGGATGAACTATATTATTAAAACCAATTAACTTAATCTGGAATGGATGCATTTCAATGGGAAGCATCGGAATAAAAGGAATTTATTAGTTACAATGACAGATGATCAATTTTGAAGAGGGATGCCGGAATGTGATTTGTTAAACTTTGCTACTATGCTACTATCTTTGTCTCTTGGATTTTCTGTTGTCATGGAAACCAAGAAAACTCAGAGGTGGAGCTGTGGTCATCTCCCTAAGCATGCTGCAAGTCCTCGCTGTGTTTCAACTGTTATTTCTATCACTCTTTGCTAAACTATTTACTGCAGCGGAGGCATTGGAAAAAGAGGAATAGACGAGCTTTTCACCTCTTTCTATGAAAAGTTTTTTTAGAAAAATAAAAAAGAAACAAGCAGTACAGCTATGGCTCCCTGTGCATATTGGGCCCCAGACTGAAGTTGCCCTTCACTGGTCTAGATATTTACTCGATTAGCACACAAGAGGGCCAAGATGATGGAAGATGGAAGATAGAGAAGGGAAAGATATGAAAGAGGCAATTGAACTCTTCCTGACTTCCCAGCAAATTAGAAACCTCTCCTAACTGGTGGAACTAGTTTCCACAATGGGTGTCAGGCACTATAGTGCGAGTAGACCTTTTTGGCCTACATGCATGTGTAGGCCTAGCACTTTTCTGATAAAAATTTATGATTTTTCATATTCTCATACTTACTGAATCCATAAATCCAGAGATTACACATGAGACAATATGTTCATGTGTGTGATATATGATTCCTAGGCTTGTTCTATTTTTCTCTTATACCTTTGTTTTTCTTTTCTATTTTTTTGGCAGAAACTGTGAAACTCAAAACTTAACGGCCAAAATTAAAGTTATTAGGCCCAAAAGAAACTGAAACAAAGTTATTGGGCATTCTTTTGAAGTATGCGGAACGTGTTCCACAAACGTTTATAAACTTTTAACATTTATTACGATTCCTTTGTCCAGTTTTTGGTTACTCTTCTATTTTGTGTCATTTAGGTCCACTACTATGTGCAGTCACACATTCAAATTAATGAGTACCGGGATCGTGTAGTTTTGGTAAGTAGTCATTTGCATAGTCTCCAGACTTTAAGCGCTTGCAGTTTCTTTTTCTAATTTATTTGTTTGTGTTTTAGCCTGCTGCAACAAAGAAGTATGGGCGGTATATTGGCACATGTCTGAAGGTCTTAGATATGACTGGGCTAAAGCTTTCAGCATTGAGCCAAATAAAGGTATGACTCTGAATTTTTCTAATTTTTTATTTATGAATGTGTTTTCCAAAAGAAATTCTTTGACTTGTGTTAACTATAAATTTTCTCTAATAACTATTATGAAGGTTCAAGTTCTAGATGCTAATGAAAGTATTATCATTTCAGCTGTTTCATGAGTCATGGACCTAGAAGTCCGGAAATGTCATTTTGATCTCACATGTGATGTTGGATAATATGTCTACAATTGGTCTGTCTTTAAGGCCAAAGAGGGAAGGTCAAAGTTTTCACCTGGTGGGCCACTAATAGCGATAGACATTCCCAGTGTCTCGGTAGCTCGTAGGCAGCTAGTTTTTGGACTCACAGGAGCCCTATTGAGCTGCGCAATCACGCTTTTATTTGATAGGAAATGGTGGCAAGTAAAGATTTGAAATTCGGATTATATTTCAGATTCCGTTGATATTAGTTGAATTGCAAATCTCTCTGAGTTTCTACTCTGCAGAGACCCCAGCATGAATTATGACATAAACAAATTGCCATCCGTGTCCCACAACATCTTCTCAACCATGCATTGAAATTCTTCCTAGTTTCGCTGCTGATAAAATTTTTCTTAGGACTTTTTCTTATCATTTATGTTTCATTTACTGTTGGTGGATTTATATGCTGCATGTTATTGTAATTTTCTTTTATTGAAATTCCTAGTCAACAAGTTGCTCTCTAAATTATAATAATGCTCCATGTAAATCATGTTGTTCATGCTGATACTGCTAAACTTAATGTTGAAATGTCCCTTCTTATATTGCAGTTATTAACCATCATATCTACTGTTGATGACCTAAACTATCCAGAGAAGACAGAGACTTATTATATAGTCAATGCTCCGTATATATTTTCGGCTTGTTGGAAGGTAACTATCCATGCATTTTGAATTGAAATTTCTGGATGAAGTCTTCATGCTTCTCTAATTATGTTAATTTCCATGCTTTTATTTCTCTATGGGTTGGTACATCAGTATATTTATTTGCAATCTTCAGCAAAAGTTTAGTCTGTTTTCTATTCCAATTGTGTTTCTTCTTCTTCTCCTCCTCCTCCTCCTTTTGCTTACCGGTCAGGTTGTCAAGCCTCTTTTGCAAGAAAGGACAAGAAGGAAAGTGCGAGTACTGCAAGGTTGTGGCAGAGATGAGCTATTGAAGGTAAGAAATTTAAATTATCTGATATTAACTTTTCTTTTTTGTGTTTGACACTATGTAACAAACAGAATATTTTGCGGGCAAAAATCACATGATTGCTCAAAAACTGAAACCTGATTAATTGTGGTTTTCGCTACATAAAATGTTATAATTGTTATCTTGACTCTTTGATTGTCAACCACTATACCAAAAGCTGAAAATATGGTACAGATTATCGGCTATAAACGGTAAATGATAATTTAAGAAGGATTGAGTTAAATATAGCTTAGGTATTGGATTCCAGCATTCATGGACCAATGTGCTCTGTTGAGTTTTTTCACATGCATCCTGGCTTGGGTCAAGGATCTTGACAACTGTTGACCATGTGGTAAACTACTTGTTGGATGTTCTAAAGGGACAAACCAAACGGATCTTGAACTTTTTTTTTCTTGAGCATTACTTTCCGTTCCATGGTGAGAATCCTGTCAGGTAGGCTTCAAGCTATTTGGGTTAGTCAAATTTACCAAACTTGTCGAGGTTCTAAAGGGACAAACCAAACAGATCTTGTACTTTTTTTTTCTTGATCATCACTTTCTGTTCCATAGTGAGAATCCTGTCAGGGAGGCTTCAAGCTATTTGGGTTAGTCAAGTTTACCAAACTTGTCGACTTACTAAAAGCAGATTGCCATCTTTTTGCATGGGATCACATATGTGTCATATTTCTGCTCATTTTGCTGTATCATCATGTCATATTATTTTAGATCATAAATACTCAAACTTCCATTAATTGGCATGTTGTAGATAATGGACTATGCATCCCTTCCCCATTTCTGTAGAAGACAAGGTTCTGGTTCATCTCGGTATTCTTCTGCTGAGGCTGATGACTGCCTCTCCTTTGACCATCCGTTTCACCAACAGCTTTACAGCTACATGAAGCAGCAAGCCTTAAACCAGGAATTCATTGTTCCTTTCAAACAAGGGTCCTTCCATGTAGACGTGCCTGAACCAGACTCTGAGGGAACAAAGATTGTTAAAACTTTAGAGTCTGAGCTCCACAAGATCAGTGATCAAAATGGGCTTGCTCGCTCGATGACCGACCTTAAAATTGAGAGCGCATGAAGGTGCACCTGCTGGGGACAGTATTGAAAGTTAAAACTGCACTTTGCCTTTGCTAATGCCTCAACCAGTTGCAACGGATTGTGCAGTAGATCAGTATGTGCTCTTCCACTATTTTGGCTCCAGACACAACTGGCGATATAATGTGAAGTGGGTGCACTCTCTCAGTGCAAGCTTTATAGTGAGGGTTGAAGACAGCAATGAAGGTCTCTTTCTAAGTAGAATAGAAACGTGCAAGTAATAGTGCAACTTAATCTGAAAATATACGAAAATTTTCGGTAGGCTAAGTACTTAAATCTGTAAGTTAAATATTACTAGAAGCATCGAGTATTTTGCATATTGAAGTATATGCTGTATGTAGGAACTATAATTTTCAGGGCATAATAAAATGAAATTTTCTGGTAACACGTGGGATGGGGATACTCTTTTTTTTTTCATTTCTTCCATGGTTTATTGCTCTTAATTTGTATGGTTGAAATATTAAAAAAATTGTTTTTTCTCTCTCTTTTGTCTAGGCTTAGTGAGAGATTCCTCTTGAACTTGCTTCTGTTGTGATATCTCATTTGAGGTGGTCGAATAGTATCTTTTACGTCTCTAGTAAGATATTTAGATACTTACAGTACTGCACTAATATCGACATGTCTAAGAAATACAATGTTTCAGAGAGGTCCATTTCTGCAAGAAGGCAAAAACTCTTGCTCATGGTGTACGAGTTTGTAGAAGAGTTTAGGGGTTTCACGTTCACCCCTCATTCATCCTGCACTTGTCTCTCTGTTCCCTATCATTTTTGCCAGGCATATAAGCACTGTAATATCTCCATTAGAGCACAGTTCAATCAGCCAAACTACCTCTATCGAATCAAAAAGCACATTCATTAAATGCTACACCTTCTAAACTGCCACTTTTCAACTGTAGAGTTGGAACAAGGGCTGATGTCATTCAGAATCTAATTCCAGAAAGATAATGCCATCCAAGTGCTCGATAATATAAGCAGGCACAACTTAAAAATAATAAAATACACTCGTTTTGACACACGTGCTGACCCTCGTTTTCCCATCAGAACAAAAATTGGTTTTTTTGGTAGAGGAACAGAGAAAAAAAATCTTCCTAGGACTGAGGTTGGAGCTCATAAATTTGCATCCTAGTAATGTATGTCGGCCAAAGGCAACTTCATCTGCCACCCTCGCATTGCGTTGGCATGCGAAGATGCCCACAAGGAGATTTGGCTTTAATGAAGGTCTTCTATCAAATTCTCCAGATTCCCTTCTTGAATAAAATGCCATAATTAATGGCTAAGGAGCCCGGAGAAACTTCTCCTTGGCCATTGTAGTTTTGTTGAATCATGGAAGGCTATAGCCATAGCAACCTTCACCAGTGCAGTGATCGGGTACATTTGCTTCATCCTCCTTTGCTTCCAACCACCCTCAGCCACCAGGCACCAGCCCCATCGGCAGTCTGTTGAGGCTATAGAAGATCTCGGTCGCAGACGTGTTTAAATCTATGAAAGCTCCTGCCACCTCAGTTTTCCCAGAAAATTCTGCAAAATATAAAGTTGATCTTGATGGTCACTGCAGTAGATCACAGCATTAGACCCATTTCATGCACATATCATGTCATATTCTTCCTTCAAATTTAATTTTTGCCGTTGTGAGAAGTGAAGAGGAGTTAACTCAATAGCAGATTACTCGGTTGGTTTGAATTGATTTTGCTGTTGATTTACAGTTTCCTCCACATCTTCAATGTCTGCTGACTCTGGATGCTGCTGGTTTTTCCTGTTTGCATTGTACTTCGTTCAGTAATTTTTTTTCCCACTTTACTCCGCCCCCCAAAAAAGAGGAGTTACGCACCCCCTGGGCGGCAGGACCTTCATTAGATTAAGTAAATAAAATAAATTTAATTTAATTTATGTGAAACAGAGAATAACACATGCAGATGCGGGGTGGGGGGAAGCAAAAGTAAGAAAGGAAGAAAATAAATTACCTCCAAAGATGATCTAATCATGCCTTTCCAATTGTGAAAAAACATAAATTACCTCCAAAGATTGTCTACAATCATGTGAAAAAAAAATACGACTAAAGATGGCTTATAATCATGCCTTAACCAATGTGAAGAAAAATAAATTACCTCCAAAGATGGCCTACAATCATGCTTTTCCTAATGTGAACAAAATATAACCTCCAAAGATGGTCTGCAGCCCTGCCTCTCCCAATTTGCTGAGATATGTTAAAAAAAAATATCAACTCATGCAATAACGTAGTATGACTATCTTCTATTCGTCAGGGGAAAGGAATCCACAGAGAAATCCAACAATAAGAAATTGTATAGCTCACTAAGGTGACATGATTAATTGCTTGCAACTTAATTACACCATAAAATTTTCATCCTTATAAATGACCCAAGTAGACGCATTTATCTTTTTAAAAACAGATGTCTGTTTTAAAGGTGACAAGTTTTTGATAGTCGCACCAAATAACTTGGATTAAATACTCGTACTGTGCAACATGAGAGAGAGAGAGAGAGAGAGAGACAGAGAGAAAGCAGCCAATCTGTATGTCTCGATTCAAAAAACAGCATTCATTCATGGTTACCAACATCCATGTCCAGGATTTTTTCAGACTATATTGTCCATCCCTTGCATGTATATTAGGGTAATATTAACATCTTTCAAACCTACAACATTTCAAAACTAGGTCTGAAGCATCATGTTTCTTATTCCATCACGTGTATCCTGATGTTTTGTTTTCCCATGGAACAGCTATAATACATTTTGATGACATGATAGCCCACTATCATGAGGACTGCTGATACCTAAGCCAGCACAAGTCATAGTTAGAAAAGAACTGAATTTTATCTCAGCTGCCTATAGCAGCTATAAGCAACAGCAACGGAGGCAATGGCTGCAACCACCGCGAGAGCTGCATAGGTGTCCTCTCGTTCCCAGCTCTCAAACCAGGTGGGCATTGCACAGATTTTACGAGTGCACGAGGCTGCTTTGTTGCTACTGGTCTTGGTTTCCATCTTACTCTTCTCCTGCTCGACCTCCTGAGTCTTCTGTTCGCCAATCTGATCATTTTCTGGTTTTTCCATCGGTGGCGTGTTCTGGCAACAAGAGATGTTGCCAGTGCCCTGGCAGCATCCACCTGCTCCAGCTATTGTGCCATTTACAACACCATCAGTTCCTGCAGTTTCGATGAATTCCTTTGCAGTATTTTGCTCCATTCCACTGTTTGGCTGAAGTCTAAGGTTCTGAGCATTTTTCTGGTCCTCCTCAGATAATCCCATTTGCCCCCTGATTCGAAATTTCAACCAGATTAGATGCATCATGCAAGTATTTTTCCTTTCTTTTTTTTCCCTAATAAAGAAAGGTGGCAAAGGTAGCCAGCTTATGACAAGTAAATGTTGTTCTCGAAGATTGAATTATGATAAGTACCTAATAAACATTGGTCTTGGTGTTCTTAATGCATCAGAATACGATGCGCTAAGATATCATTTGTATATTTCTTCAGAAGTTATGTTGTATCTAAACTCCAAAACAAACAATAACTCATCTAAGAGGAACAAGAGGAAAAGAAAGGCTCAAATAAGGAAAAGGAACTACCTCCACAGATGGTCTACAATCTTGCCTTTCCGAATGTGCTGTTCAAGCAATGTAGGCACATCATCTGGAGAGACATATCCATACCTTACAAAAACAAGAATAGAAAACCAATCATTACCTTGTGCAACGAAGCAGTGAAACTATGCAATCCTCAATAAAGAATTTTTCTCAGAGAAGTCCATAACGGGAAAAACAAGCAATATATAGCTTATTATGCTGACATGAAAACTAGTAATTCAAATGCAGAATTTCCCTCCTTACCAATGACCAGTAAGTTCTCCATTGATATTGGGACTAAATATAATGACATTTCCTGCATACTTATGACCACCCACATGTGAGCAGGGCCTGACAGACACTTGTCTTTGTAGACCATAAAGGGTTATCTCTTCTTTGAATTTTTTAACAAGAGCAGGGCCACAAACACCGCATCTCCGATCTCGGCTTTGATGAGCACATATAAAAACAAATGAACCAGTCAGTGGTTCAGCTGCTCCTGGGAGCCACTCATTGTCTTTCACAAGCACTTCTTCAACAAAAGTATCAACATCAAAGTGGGTCAATTTCCTGATACAAATAACAGCACTCAGTGTCATTAAATTTAAATTTAAACCATATAAGGATAAAATCTAGCAATTTGTTCAACAAACTCAATGAAAACAAAACCTGTATCTAATCATGTCTGGAAAGATCAGAACATCTCCATTGGAAGAATCAGTACCATCTTCTCCTTCGCATATGGTCATACGAGTCTGCAAGAAAAATGTCAAGGCACTAACATCACTTGCTTAATCTTTTATCTAATTTATCAGGAATAGCAGCCATCTTCCATGGCCTAGATTGAATTCAATTTACAAGAGCAATGTGTGAGCGAGTGAGTGAGAGAGAGATGTTTTAATTTATAAAATTGAAATTAATGAACTACTAAAAATTTAAATTTATCATTCACAAAGTATCAGCAAAGTCATCCTGGACTTACATCAGAGGATGCATGGATAATATAATGCTCCATAAAGAATGGCTAGCCAATTTTTTGGCAGTAATAATTTCATGGATGTACCCTTCTTTTTGAAAAGTATCATTGAGAAAGGACAAAGCTTCACCGCACCACTCCCTTCACCGTACCATTGAGAAAGAACTGGTACACGGCCCACCTATCACCCATGTGACCTCCATGTACCACACCAATCTCTGACTGCCACAAGGGACTGATGCCCTGTGGGGAAGGAAGTGGTGCTGGGAAACAGCACTTATTGAAAAATAAGAACTAAGTGTTAAAGACATCTGCCATAAAGTAGCTTCTGTGATACACTCCAGTGACGCCATTGAAACCAATAGATCACCAGGCACTGTTCAAAGATTTTACAGTGAGAGAACTATCAAGATGGTTCTGGCATGAGGCATGAAGATCCAAGAAGGCTGGAGTAAGAGGAGGGAAATTGTGATTTGTTTGCAGGTAAGGTCAGGAAAGAGGGATGGAACCCATAAAAAGAAGATATCCAAAAGCTTGACTAAAAAAAAGACAGTTCTTGGAAGAATGGACAAAAGGTACTATTACTCCTGGCTCCTAATGAATGACTTAACATTGTTAGTTACATCTTTTGATATGAATAGGATTATGAAGCTGCAATTCTGAAATATAGCTTCCATGATGATTTCTTACCTTCATCCAACTTAAGACATCAGAACAATATCTTCCAATTTCATCATTAAGTCATTTAAAGTTCTGCGTACAACATTGATATGAATTTCAGTATCACAGCTTCCACCTTTATCATAGAATCATTCTCCCCCATCAATGACTAGGAAGAAAAGTGAATATTATTTTTCTAATATATAAAAGTGAATATTATTTTTCTAATACATAAAGTGTTTCCAAATTTTACAGATGACACCAGGGAAGAGAGTGCATGGCATACATCTTGATCCATGTTGACAAAGGCAGAGACCTCAGCGTTAAGCTGTCCAGGCACTTAACACATAATCCTTGGTCGGAACAAGTCGCCTCCTCAAATGCCAGCATGGTTAATCTAAGATGATCCGATAGATGATTAATTAAGCCAAGCTGAGTTTTGGTTATATGCAAGTTACATATAATTAAGCCAAAGTTAAAGCAGTTGATTACAGTGGTCCATAGAGCTGTGTTAGCATTTTCTTCGTAACATTGAGCCCAAAATTAATGATGGAACAACCAAACAGAAGATTCACAATGTTCATCATGACTTACAAATTTGGAAACCTAGGAACAAAAGGAATAAGTTTTTGAGATATCTTACTTATACAACAAGTATACTCAAAATGGATAGTTTCAATAGTGTTATTGAACAGAATGTATTCTAGGATGTCCGCATGTTACCTCCACAGTTAATCATGATTAAAACATCTAAACTAGTATTGAAGCGGCAGCTGTAGATGTAGTCTATTAGAGGATGGCACAACACTTCGGTAGAAGATAGGACTTAGGTGGTTTGTGCAAGGGATTGTATTAAAAAAATAATAAAAATAACTTAGGATTCACAAATATATAAACGCAATTATAAAATTAGAAATCGAATGGAAGAAACCAAATGAAATAGAAGATAATACCATGAAACACTTCTAGATTTACTATTAAACAATTTAGTATCACATGACATAAAAATAATAGGCTTATAAGTGTTTTCCATAAATAAAAGTTTAAATTAACTATTTAAAGAACATGATTAATAGTCTAAGTAAGGTTTTAAATCCCGTTGGACGGGGGTGTCCCGGTTTCTCCATAGGCGTCCTGCCCCGTCTCGACGGTGGTCCCGGTCATACATCCTCGTAGATATCCTCCATCTCTCTCCTCCTCTTCTTTCCTTTCTTTTCCTCTTTTTTTATTTCTTTTTCTTCTTTATTTCTTTCCTTCCTTTCTTTCTTTTTCTTCTACCTTCCTTTCCTTCCTTTTATTTTTCTTTCGTTTTCTTATCCCTTCCATTATTTCCTTTCTTTTTTTCTCCCTTCCTTTCTTTCTTTCCTTTTTCTTCATCTTCTTTCTTTTCACCTTTTCCTTTTGTTCATCTTTCCTTCCTGTCTTTCTTTCCTCTTTCTTCTTCTCTCCCTGCACCAATGGGTTTCGGTGTCCCGACCTCGTCCCAATTCCATTTTCTCACACGAACGGGATGGATGGCTAGGACTCCCCCATCCCACCGGAACTTAAAACCTTGAGTCCAAGTTAATGCAAAACAAAACTCTATTAAATAATGAATAATCAATACAAAGTTGAAACTATACAATTAACTTAAAACTAGTCCAATCTGGACATTGTAATTAAGATGTCTGGGCAAATGAGAAAGATGGTGGGGGTCATAATCTATTTGTATATAGGGGCTGCCAAGGTGGTCAGATCTTAAGCAAGGAAGCCTGCATATGACCTAAGCTTGGGAAATTGCCTAGTAGAACAACATTCAGTCATAGACCTCCAAATATAAAATTGTCAATCAATACAAATTTTTAATGTTATAGTCTTTCTTATAAATATTGATGCATCAGTTTAGATGGTTATCATTGATTTTCCATGGATAGGGAAATTTGAGACACACAGTTATGTGCACACACATCCATACAACATAAACACATATATGTATGAAGATAGAGTGCAATAATATCTAAAAAAATAACAAAGGGGGTAATTTCTTCCACCTCAATAAATATGCAGAAAAACTTTTCTACATAAATAATTTATCTCATCCTCCATACCATGTCCCCCCCCCCCCAACCAAAAAAAAAAAAAAACCCACCCGAGAGAGTGAGAGAGAGAGAACGAGCAAGGATTTGAGTATCATGTATTGTAATTGTTACAGTCACCAGCTCTCATAGTATAGTATTCATACCATACCACCGTACCAAGCTGGTTGCATGCCAAGAAAAAGGGGATTGTGATGAAAAGCATCCATTATGTAATGGTACAATACCTTCATCCCATGCCCCTTTTCTGCTGAGAAGTATGTACGAGTAATCATACCAGCAAGTAGCAGCCATACAATAATAGGGAGAGAACCTAATGAAGTGCAAATCTAGGAATGCCATGAGCAAAGACCAAATAAAGAACTACTCATTTATCAAAGGTATCACATAAGATTGTTGAAAAAGTATCACAAAGAAAATCCAGACAGCGTTAGCTGGCAACTAGATAGCATCACAAGGCACTTCGATTAAAGCATGGATCTTTAAGATAATAGGATAATTTTCGCTTAGTCCTATAAATTATTTCTGAAGAAGGGGAGAAAGCATAGAGGACAGAACAAACAGTTAACTATAATGAATCCATATATGAGAAAGAGAATTGAAACATCAAGATAGCAAAAGACTTCCAACAGAAGCTTCAGCAAAAGATGGTGAAGCAAAGTTTTAGTATAGAATGAAGATCACACGAAAGTGACATCAACAGTCTTATCAACCACATAATCAGAATGGAAGCAACAAGCCAACATAAATGATCTAACTCTATTTTCCTGAACGTGTCCAATACGTAAATAGTGGCACTAAAGATATTCTTGCAAAAGCCTATGCATCATTTTTTTTGACTTTTCTAGGTCCTGCTACGTCCAGTACCACCACTAGCCTAAGAAATTAGGTTGCAAAGCCACTTTATACAACAAACACACTTTATAAGCTTAAAATCTATGAAAGCTCTCAAATGCAGATCACTTCCTTGTCTCATGTAAGAGACAATGCATCATAAACCATGGCCTGCTATGCAAGCCCAATTACATTGTAAGTACCAACAAATATAAAGTTAAATGCAAATATTTTCACAAAGGTAACTATTCTATTAAAAAAAACATTTCATTTGAACTAAAAAGACTACCTAGTAACTGGATCACAGCATACTTCTAAAGCCCAAAGAACTTAAACATCAAGAAAACACAAAGTAATAAATTTGGATGAAGCTAAAAAAAATAAATCTAATTATTTATAGCCAAACTCGAGTTAAAAAAACACCATGACGGAGCATGGTAACGATAGACTATGGTACAACAAGTAGAAAGGCATAGAAGGTCTAGCAGGACATGGTAACTATAGATCATGGTCACAAATTTGTTAAACGGGTGCAGCAAATGAGCTCTGATGTTTAAAAATTTAAAAGACCATATGTTTATTTAATTCATCTTGCCGATATTGAATATATCAGGGCAAAATCCTTATTAGAAGCACCAATGTAACAGCACAAGGTAATGAAAACCAAACTTAAACTCTGAGCATGGAACTATAGGTACATAATTTTGACCAGCAAGACAAGTATATCACTGAGCCGTTTACATAAGAAATGGCATCTTATATTCTACCATATGCCTGACTCATTTTTATGGAGTACTTGATATCTCTAAGTCAACCAAACCTAATGCATGGGAAAGAAAGATTTCTTGTCTAAGTTGATAACAAAGAAAAAAATGGAGACATTTAAATTTGTAAGGATGCCAAAGCTTGGTCGTATGTACAAATGGGAAATGCCTCCACCTAGGCTGTTATATGGTTCATGGATGAGCAGTTAGCAGTTCAAGACATGGTGGTAGTTAAGCAAATATGGGTACTCCTCAAAGTTCTGGGCTGTAAACAAATGAGGCAAGGATACATGGTCAATGGACGTGTTGAAAAGGTCAAGAACCCGTAGATGAGATATGCCACTCTGAATTGGTAGACAGGTTAATGACTCTGAAGAGACCATGAGGACTTCTATTAGAAAATCATATATCATAATATGAATAACCTTGTTAACACTGACTTCTAAAGTGTAAACAGGACTCCAGATTTCCTGGCCTTATAAAAGCATTAAAATTAATCTTGCTTTCCAAAGACAACTCCCGTTGATACTAGGCAAATTATAGTAGCAACATTAACATTTTTGTTACACTCCATGCATATGCTTCTCCATGTATTAAAACATTAACAATATCCAAAATATAGCAGGAGGAAGAAACAAAGGAATCATGCAGAGAGCATGTGCATCACAAAAAAGATAACAACTCAAAGAATCATGCATATGAGCACAAACATTTTTAAATGAATGATCAATCTTCGAAACTGTTAAAAATTAATAAACTCATCATAGTAGACTTGGACTGCTACCTTAGGAATCCAAATCCGTTATTAGAAGAAATACAATTTCTAGAGTCATATTTATCCTCACAACATCTCATCAAACATACTAGTGATCAAGGAATTTATTCCCAGATTGGTAAAAGAGCAACAAGCAAAATATACCTCCAACGTCACCTGCAGTCGTAAAGCAAAACAGCAATAACTATAAATAGAGAGCTGGCCAATTATAAAAGTAAACGGTTCCAAATTGCCACAAGACAGGCATGATCAAATCGATTACTTTCTTCACTCGCTAATAAAAGCAAATCCCAATATAAAAAGAACGCCGATACTCCAGTAGGAGAAAACCCATAAAAAAAATCGCTTCAAAACTTCAAACTTCATCCAAGAATCGAATTCCAGTAATAATCGCCAGAGCTCAAATCCTAAATCCTCCTGCACCCCCTCCGGAAATACCAAAATTACCGATATCAAGATGAACAACCAGAAACAATCCCAAGATTAACAAAATATATTCGATATAGGGAATTAAAACCAACCCTAGATTATGATTTGAGAAGAGCCGCGAACGGAAAAGAACTCACCCGCTTCTTCATGTCTTCCTTCCGGGCCTTGAGGGCGGCGAAGAGGAGGCGAGGGAGCCGGTCAGACTCCGCCGCCTCGACGTGAGACGGCCAGACGTTCGGCGACTTGTAACAAAGGAACACGTGGCGGTCGTAGATCTGTACGGTTCCCGCCAGCGCCTCCTGCCCGAACTCCGGCCGCTGGAACCCAAACTCCGCCTCGCCGCCGCTGCCTCCGTCCACCTCCGGGACGCCGCCGGCCGTCCCGGCGAGGAGGCCCTCGCCCTGGAAGCTCCCGGCGGCACTGCCAGTCTGGGAATTGGGGTCCGGCAGCAGGGAGGAGTCGCCGCCGGTGAAGGAGGCGATTCCGGAGAAGGCGACGGGGGAGGAGCGAGCCGGGGATGCCATGGAGGCGAGAGGAGGGATAGAAGTAGAAGAGAGAGAGAGAGAGAGAGAGAGAGTTTTGAAGGGCAAAGACAAGAAGAGCGCAGGGCGTTGCCACGGGAAGCGAGGTGGCGTAACGGGAATAGGGACGGCGTCAATTTAGAGAAAGATCTTCGGAGAGTTGACCGAATGTAGCAATCGCGTATCCTGAAATGCGCCTTCCGGGATTTTAGCGCCGGTCAAACTAGGTTGGACATGGAACTGGGATAATAATTTTTCAAGAAATACTGAGAATAATTTTTTTAAAAGTAATTTATATTTTTTATTAGAAGTGTTGAAGAAGCATTTACGATCAAGTAAATGGCTCTACGAGGATCGAATCGAAAAGAAAAATAATTGTACAAGTTATTTATTTCGTCACAACTTTGTAGAAAATATTTAAATATAAATTATGTTAGATATTTATGACTCGATTTGTGAAATAGTTTTTTTCTTTTAAAAACATAAATTTTTTATCGATGCATAAAAAAATATTTCATTATGAACGAACAAGATATTAAGAATTGTCTATATGATATAGGTATTTTCTATATAAAAAAGAATCTTTTGTTATTATAGAGCCAAAAGTGATCTAAATAATTCAGAAATAAAATTTGATTTGCTTTACAAAAACACATCAACAAAAAATTCACAAAGCTGAAGAGGATAGGAAACAGTATTTCTACGTTGTTTGCATTATGTATGCACAAAGCTATTTTTATTTGATAGCTGTTTGCATAGTAGAATACAAGATGCACAATGTATATCTCATTTGATATCTTTCTTTTGACAACAATCTTCGAGCATTGTATAGTATTCTGCGTTGCAAATCATATATCGCTCGTACACAAAATATAGTGACAGCCAAAATAATTACGAACTCATGGAGAACAAATTTTCATAACACAATCAATTTTGTATTGCCATATTTTATATTCAAACAATAACAATGTTATCCCCCTTATATATGTTTATACTCCCATGAAGTCCCTTAAAAAAGCGTGTACCATAATTAAACATGACATGGTAAGACCAAGGATCTGATCATTTGATTACAAGAATCCGAGTCCATCGATGGCATTTATATCACTCTATCATCAAATTACTATTACTATTTTTTTTGAATTTTATGTACTTTTAATAATCCTTATCAGAGAGTCATGAATGAAGTTATTCATCGCATCAATGATTAACAGAGGGGAGGGTAAATCTCTCCCCTTTGTTTCTTTTTTATTCTATTTGTGTCTTGAATTTCTCTTCTTTACTCTCCATACCTCTCGATTCAAACACTCTATAAAGAAGGAGGAGGAAGCTATATAAGATGTCGCAGGAGGAAGCTTTAGCCCCGACCGAACCTTTAGCAATAAGAAAAAATTGTATGTCTCCTTCCGCCGCCTTGACCTCCTTTCGTTTTCCATGCCCTGGATTTCCGTTTCCCCTTGCCCTCCACCCTCGGCGGCCGCCGCCCGAATCGCTAGCCGGAGGACCGCCGAACTATTCCCAACCCGCTGCCGCCCGCCACCCCCCATCACTCCCTCCACCGCGAACTCCTATCCGGAATCCTCCTCCTCCGACACCAAGCTCTCCACCTTCTGCGCCGCCGTCGCCGAGTTCTCCAAACGCCCCCAAGGTCTCCTCCCCCCTCCTGGCGTCGGACCCCGTCGCTCCCTCCCCGCCTCCTACAACGTCTTGATGAAGTCCTTCTCCCGCTGCGGCGACGCCGACGAGGTCCTCCGCCTCTTCCGCGAGCTCCAGCTCTTCCGCCCGACTCGCAACGCTCTCTGCTACAACACCCTCATCAACTCCCTCGTCGTCGCCAACCGCCACGCCGAGGCCGAGGCCGCCTTCGAGGAGATGGTCTCGTCCGGAATCGCCCCGACCACTTCCTCCTATACAATTCTCATAAAGTCGCGATCTTTACACCCCTCTCTCATCGATTCAGCTTATGATATCATCCAATCCATGGTTCGATCCGGCCGACACCCCGACAGAGTCACCTACTTGACCCTGATCGCCGGCCTCTGCCGCGCCGGGAGGATTGAGGAAGCGTGGGGTGTTTTGGATCAGATGCTTGAAGCAAGGTTGCTGCCGACTGTTGAAGCTTATACTTGTATCGTTCATGGGTATTGCTCGGCGGGAAGGATCGAAGAAGCCAAGAGGTTGATGGGCACTATGGAAACCCTTGGCTGTCGGCCGGACGTGGTGACTTACAGCGTGTTGGTCGAGGCCCTATGCAGAACTGCCGAATTCGATGAGGTGGAGAAGATCTTGAGGGAGAGTGCGTCCATGGGCTGGAAACCAAATGCAATCACCTACAATATCTATATGAATGGGCTTTGTAAAGTAGGCAAGGTTGATGAAGCATTCCAACTGTTCGAAGTTATGCGGCAGAGTGGGTTGTGCCCAGATGCAATCACTTTGAACATCCTTTTTGATTGCCTTTGTCGGGACTCCAAGGTTTGGGAGGCCAAGAGCTTGTTGGAGAGGAATGCTGAATTGGAATGGGATGTCGACATCTTCTTCTACAACACTTTGATGAGTAGGCTGTGTGAGATCGGTGAATGGATCAGTGTTCTAAAGCTCTTGACCGATATGGTGAAGAAGGGGGTCGGACCGGATGCTTGTACATTTACCATCGTGATTCGAAGCCTTTGCAGAGCTGGGAAGCTTCGTAAAGCAAAATGCATTATGAGCAGCAGGGGATTTGTTGCTGATGTTGTGGCTTATAACACTTTGCTTCATGGGTTTTACATGGCAGGAGAATTCAGTGAAGTCCGGCGTCTTTATGCGAACATGGTGGTGGAGGATATTGTTCCCAATAAGTTCACGTATAGTATCATGATTGATAGTTTTTGCCAAGAAGGAAAATTTTTGGAAGCTATTGATTTTCTTCTTGGATCCCTCAAAGATGGGTTCTTATCTGTTCTGGTTGTTCGTCTAAATAATTGGTTGATTAAGGGAGGGAAGCTGAGAGAGATACTAAAACTGCTCGAAGAAATTACAGAACGAGGATCGGTTCCAGACGTGTGTATATTCAATGCGCTGATAAGTGCATTTTGCAGGGAGGGATACTGTCAGAGTGTAGACGTATATAAAGTTTGTCTCATTCTCGACAAAATGCTTGGAGTCAAATAAGTTATCTCAAGATGATGCGATTTGTCTGATCAATAGTCTGAATCTTTCTGGAGAGCATGGGCTTAAGTAAGGTAAGCGTGCGAGCGTGCGTGCGTGCGAGCCAGCCAGCCAGCCATTCTGAATTGTTCGACTTTCGCTTACAGATATACAAGAAGTTCAGCCAACAATTTAAAGTTAAAATGAGTGTCGAATACTTTGCGAAGGAAATTCTTGTTGAGGACAAACAAGTAATGTTGAAATGAGCTCACAGCCTATTTCATTTGTTCCTTTTATATATATATATTTTAAAGATATATCTTTCTTTTGAAATTTGAGATGAATGGTACTTGTTTTCTGATATAGACATGGGTTGTAGCAGGAAAGGAAGGGTTTCATATTCTTGGCGTCAAATTCTACAGGGGAACGCATGGCTGGTTATTGGAATCCAGCACCAATGTTTTTGGGTCATTTGACAATAGACACTCTTGAAAACGGGCACAGGAATTTCTTCACCAGGTTTTTAATGCCTGAGTACCATTTTTTTTTTTTTTTTGCTTGTTTTCAGAAATAATCAATTTTGCATCTACTTTTTTCTATTGTCCCTTATATCCTTGGAATTAATTTAATGGAGAGACTTATCCACAAAACAAAAAAAAAAAGTTTTACGGTTTCATCATTTTATCTTCTCCTGTAGACTTTTACAAAGTAAAGTATGTAATAGTATACATTCTCAAGAGGTTCTTCTGATGATATACAATATATTCAAATAAACTAGTCTTTTTCTACCTGGTTTCCCGTAACTATGTGTAGCAAATGATTACAGTCTGATGCAACCTTTGAATCTTCGAAGTCTTTTTCATTTTCTTGTTTTAGAAATCCTGCCTGAATTTCTGAAATCTTGTTGCCCAACTGTTTATGCCCATGTGGGTGGTCTACCTTGTAGGGATGTAACATGGCTTCATGTTATCATGTTATCTTTCATATTTAACAAGCCTAATATCTTGCCACTGACCATGTACATTTCTTTTTTGTTTTATAAAAAAAAAAATCTCGTGGATGTAACCAATGATGTAGCCAAAGCAATATAGCCCATTTTTCCTAATCAGCATCGTGCATTCATTTTCGATGCAATTGTTGTCTCATGGCACCAGATGTAACTTATGATTTTCCCTAAAATATTATTTTTAATTTCTCTTGATTTGCAGGGATCTTTCTTCATATATCTTCTTTGGTCTGATGTCTATATGGATGCGATGGATCATGATCACAGTATGCGATGGCATTGATTTTACTTGAGAAGAAAGTGATGCATGGTTGGTATGTTGATCTGAAGCTTGGGTGACCTTGTCGGCATTGGCTGCCGATCTCTTCTCTCTCGCATTCATGCAGACTTATTATGCCATCCTTGGCAATCATTACGAGTAGATGGTGCAATTACTTTATTATTATTATTTGGAAGATGTTCTAGCACATGGTGCGATTATTTTATTATTATTATCTGCTGAATCTTTGTAGAGTGCTGAATGGGTAGATGTTCTTCCTTAGGTTACCAAGATATAAGTACCTGGTGATTTCTCGTTAGACACGCATTCAGGATGTTTACAACGTCTTCCAGTTGGTTGGTCTATAGATTTGCTTAGTTAGTTTTCTTGTTTTATTTAAGTGTAATTTTTGTGCTTAAGTTTCATTTTCTAGAAACTAATGTTGTTATGAGGTTTAAAATGGTCAAAAGGTGCTGTTCATTTGCAATTTCTGGTCGTATTTCTTGTTTGGAGTAGCTAATGATGCGGCACGCGGATGAATTCAAAGAGGAGGTTTTGATATATCTTTTTTTAGTCCAAATAAAAGCTCCCTAACAAGCCACGGCGAATAACATCGTCACCTTTTTCCCGCAATAATCAGATTTGCATCTAACGAGAACAGCTTCACTCTTACAACCCTGGAAAACACAATGAGTAAAAATAGTATAACGAAAGGTATTCCAAAAAAAAGAGCTATGACTTTAATACAAGTTGTCCATACAGAATATCAAAGAATGATGTTCTCACACCACCCTTAAAAAATAATAATAATAATAAAAAAAAAACCACAAGCGTCCAATGCCACTATATATATATATATATATTTTTTTTTTTGAGAAACAGTGCCAATGGAAATATTGAACTCAAAATTCACGACTTCCAAGTGATGCCCTATTATTCTACCTTGAACTGAAAAATGGTGCATATCGTAAAGATTTACAAACCAGAGTTTGTTATTCTAAAATATAAGCCAGACATAAAATTCGTGCAGCTGTAAGATATATTTTATATTGTGCTTAATAAACAGAAAAATGGTTCAAAAGTAATGTCGCAAGAAGCCATTACTTGATCTTTGTTTGTGCATAAAACAACTGATGAAAAATGTTCTGGTTTCGTCAATATATTTACATCAATAATACTTATTTTTGTTGGGCTTGCTTCAAATCAGCTTTTGAAGCAGAAAAAGTTGAGATGAGATGGTACGATGACAAGTTTGTTAGCCTTCAATTATAGGCATACCTGGTGCACTCTGTTGCTCTACGGGCAGCACGTTTTTTCCTATGCAGAAAACGAATGCTGGAAATTGGATCCAAATCACTCTTTCTCACTTATGACTGAGGGGGTGCTCATAGGGAGTGCTGAAAGAGGTGGCCGCAGGAGAAGATACAAGGATGGCCCCAAAATTGGAATACATGCCACCGGCAAAAGCCAAGAGCCTTGATTGATCCTGCTACAAGGGGAACAAGTGAGTTCTTTGACGAGAAAGCCATTCTCCTTTTCCCTTTATTTTAAAACATTTAGGTTTGTGAGCATATTATGAGAACAAGCCTGGGTGGAGAGTTTTCAGTTTACCATCTCCTTGCAGTCATATCATTGTAGACCCAAAAAGGTGCGAAAGCTGAGAGTAGTGTAAAATCAATGCATGTAATATGGATCTGCAATGAAGAAAAATGTTATAGGTAAAATGCCAGAGTTTTTACATGAGGTTAATCGACTCTGATCCAGACTTCACAGAGAGAAGTTCACAGCCTCAAAAAAGTTTTTGTAAAGTATTTGATGCAGTTCTGTAAGAACAGCTGAACAGGAGCTGCTAACTAGTTAAAAAACTGACAGTATTGAAATTTCCAATAGTATGTCATGATACTTACAAACTTGCTTTCTCTGAAGTATCGGAAGAATTCCTTCCACACATCACCATTAGCTAAACCAGCATACATTGTTAGGCCCAAACCTGCAACAAGTAAAATCTGGTGTGCAATGGAGTTACTATTCAGTCAGCAGAAAAAGGAAATTATAATCAGGTAAATACGGTTAAATATGGTAGCAGATAAACCATCAATCTGAACCATTTGGAGTTCCACCTACAAATTTTGTATGTTTCCACTATTTCAAACCATCACTGACCAAAACTCTAGATACCAAAAACTTCAAGGCAACACTTTACAGAAACTATATTGAACGATTGGGATTCTTTGTTTGTCACTTAAACCTTTTCAAATTGTAATCCAATGATGGTCAAAATCAACGAGTTATGCATGTGGTTGATGTAAAAAAGTTACAGTATCACTCATATAGTCATATACATAAAAATTTTTATACAACTTTGCTAAGCAAATCAAAAAGTTATGTGCATTAGAGTTTCTTACCCCAGCAGCTATCTTTGAATCAAGAAAATTTAAAGGCCATCTCCTGATTTCATCTTCTCCAAGGGCTGGTGGAGGTGGCTTCCAGAAAACGAAGTATGGAATAAGGGCATATGCACCGCCAAAGAATGAAAGCACTAGGAATGGCCAGACAGGTATCTTGCTTCTTGAACTGCATTACCAGTTTGAACATTTCAAATTATTTAACATAGAGGAAAGTTGACAAATTTGAAGATTAAGGTGTATGATTTTCACTGGTTCAACTAGTGATTCAACAATAACTATGCACAAAACTGAATAAAGACAGTCCCAGCCTCAATTCTTTAAAGGTAGTTGGGGTTTGCACTGTATCATAGTGAACCCTTGATAGCTAATCAGTTATCTGTTTTAGCACTTGTAAAAAAGAAGAATCACCATAACAAGGCCAAGCCCTTAAAGGACGCTGTAGCTGAGTTTCAATCAGTAACTCCATGTATATCTATAAAAATACATTTAGTGCATATAAGCTCATTAAAAGTATAAATAAAAAAACATTAACCTTGTTCCTAAATCTTTTCTTCTCTATTTTATTAAAAAAAAATAATCATCATTTGCAGCTGCTTCTTACGACAAAACTGCATCTGGGGAAGTTACTTATCTAGTGATCTTAGTATACTTTAGTAGGAACTCATTAGTTCAACAACAATGAATTTATCATGTATCTATCTGAAACCCTTTTGCTTTTACCATCTTGTAACTTCCCTCTCCCAACTTCTCTCCTATTTAAATATATAGTATCCACAATTCTAATTCCTGCCTAAAATTCAAAATTGATAAACATCAATATCTCTCTCTAAGTTCTAAAATATATATTTGTTATCTTAAGAGATTTTCTTCTGTGGACTTCTATCAATTGTTTCTTATATATTTCTCTCACCGAAGGAGAGAAAATATGACTAGATCCCAAGTTATGGTAAAGTCTTCAAAAAAAATCATATGTCGCCATTATGTAAAGTTGGTACAAACAAAAGATCAAGGTTTTAAAGCTGACGGGGACATTCTAGTTTTTCTTTGGAATAGGATCCGCTGCCATCCCAACTAGTCCCGACACTTGGGATAGGGGATGTCCTAAAACACGCCGATCGAAATGCTGAGATGATGGCAGGACGGTCCCATCCCGATACTTGGGACGGTACCCCATCTAGACATCCTGACATTCCATGAGGATTTGAAACCGGAAGAAGACTAAATATATGCCTAGTACTTTTACTATGCCATTTTAAACACAGGATAACAGCTCTAAAACAAGAATCCAGCATCATACAGACCATCTCTCATTTTTTTTTAAAGAACTCCAATAGGATTAAGAGATGAATAAGTGGTCACTATTGCATCGTGTAACATATAAGTAAAGAAAGAACAACTTTGTTTAGACAGAGTTTCTTCTTCAGTAGTCACCTTCTACCAGTAGGAACTAACAGCATACTATAAATGAAAGGCCACAGTCCCATGAAGTACCATAGAGCCACAAGTACTTCGTTCATTTGGAAGCCATCATCGCCTTTAAGATTCAGCAGTTTTTGCAGATAATACACATCGCTAGCCTGAAAATTTTGAACAAGTATATTATTAAGAAAGAAGGTAATAATGGCACATCTACTAGTCCAAGACACAAGTCCTCAGATGATATTAAAGGAACAGCGCTGTGCTTATATAGGCAGTAGGCAATATATTTGAAAGCCCAGCAGAACATTATGTGAGCTTTTATACTGAATGTTTATCAACGGATAAGGAAAATAGAAAAATACGTATTTTATTATTTTAGAAAATCCATTAATAGTATAATTTTGAAACAGATCAAGAAAAATACTTATATGTTCATAAATCCTTTTCCCCCTTCTCACCAAATCACATCCTGTAACATGTATCCGTAACCAACATCGCCATGCACGTCAATGCAGGATTTCGTGATGCAAATTTAAATATGTATAATAAAATAACAAGTCAAACATAAAAATCAAAGTTTCAAAGTTAGTTATTAACCAGTCAAAAATTTTGTCATCCAAAATTTTTAGGTGTCTAAAGGGTAGATCTCACAAGCATTACCCTTTCTAAAGCACTCATCCAAAATTCAAGCATTAGACCATTGTCTCTGGTGTCCATAAAGCACCACAACAATTCAAGACATAATAATATTCTGAATAAGTTAAATAACAGCATTCTTATATCGAGCAATCTCTAGAATTTAACCTAGTTTAACAAAAACAAACTAAAATATCAAGAACCAAATCATCCTGTAACCAAGAAAGAATACCGGAGTCTGGTTCGGCGCGAGCTGGAAAACGTAATACATGAGCCCGGCCCACAAACCAAAGAGCAGGACCGAAGTAGTCCAATCGTTCCCACTCCCACCACCATCTCCACTCCTTTCGACGGTGGGTCCTTTCTCGTCCAGAAATGAGCCTCCAAAATTCTTCCTTTCGGTGGAATCTCGACAGACTTGGAGTAGACCCCTGCTCCCAACGGAGGAGAACGGATGGCTTAGTCTGAGACCGGTTCCAGGGTTGAGGGTTTTAGGCTTGAGGATGGAGTGGGTTCTGTGGAATAGCTTCTGGGGGTGGTGGAGGGAGGGAAGAGGATAATGGCATGAGAGGATAGGACAGGATTTGGATGAGAGCATGCTGGCCTTCCAATCTGAACGAGGGAAGGAGTTGAGCACCCGAGTTATAGCGTGATCCGGAAACTAAAAGAATCACGCGTACTGCACGTGCCAAACTTATGCCACTGTTTCGGCAATAAATTTGTCGAGGCTAGTTATAAAATAATTTGAGAGTTGTTAAAATAATCTGTCGTAAGTTAAAACTTCGCATAATAAGCGCTTAACGATCAGAGCCTATTATGCTTCTTACTTTTGTTGGATTAGGCAAGTGAAAATAAAGTCTTGGACTTATTTATATAAAATATTTGGTCATCAGATTTTACTTAATTGGTTTTATGTAAAATTTCAAATGGTTGAAATATAAGAAAATAGATAGATGTAAAAAAAAAACAAAAGGAGATACAAAAAGACTTGCTTGGTTATTTTCTCATAGAAATAGATTTATGAAAACTAACAAGCCATAAAACCAAGCCATAAAACTTCAAAAATGAGTATAAAAATTTCTACTTTTAAGAAATCTCACCATCAACCCAAATTTATTCTAATAAGGTATCATGTTTTAGTAAACCAACCAAGACAAATCATTCATGATGACCCAAACCATTTCAAAGATGCATCCCCAATTCCCCATCAACCCAAATTATCATATCAATCAATACTGGCAAATTATGTAGGATTGTGTTCCATGTGATCTCATTCCTACTTATTATAGCAAATCTATTCATGAAAATATCTGCTGCTAGCATTTCGAGAACTTAATGTCAAATAGCCATCCTCCTTTATTTTGGGAGATATTTTAGTAGGTCAATATTTTTTTCAATACAACTATATTCATTCAATTCCTTTGCTCTAGATGCAAAGTTGGTTTTTATTGGTCAATCATGATTCATTGTAGCTTCTTATCATATGCATCATACATGCTCGAAGATAGTTAAACAAAAAAGCCCTATAGCGCCCACACTGTAATGCTCACCAGGCTATGATCTAAATCTTCTAACTTTCACCCTAAACCTTTTTGGAAAAGTGAGTGTGTTATTGGTTTAGGAATACCTAAAGGGAATGTGTCGATTTAGAACCTAACATATTTTTAGCAATTTTAACACTCAAATTTTATGCTAGCCTATGTTTATAGTTTATAGCATATCCGTATTTTATGGATATTTGCTTGAAACAGATACAAATACAAGTAAAATATTAGTTATATTTATATTTTCTCTATCCAAATATGGATATACGTTGAATATAAATTAAATAAAAATCAAATTTTGAATAGAATTCAATAATGAAAGCTAATAGAAATAACATTATCATAAAGCATGCAAACGAAATCCACTATTACGATTGCATAATTGATGCACAATAACCAGATTTTAATCTCGAATGTGGTTATTAAACTTGCACAAACAACGATTTGGCGAAGGATCTCGATCACTGATCTAACTATATTTTATATTCAAAAAATATTAAAAATTATATTATTAAATTAAAATATATAATATAAATATATTAGAAATTTATTATATACAAATGTTACTCTTTAATTGCAGCACAAACAAATAAATCATGAATTGTCTATATTTCAGAAAACTTGCAACAAAAAATACTATACAAATATAGGAAAATGTTTAAGTTATTGATGTTTTTTAATATTTTAAATGAAAAGGTTTTGAAAATATCATAAAGAGTAAAAAGTAAATTATACATTTCCATTTTTTATCTAAGGACAAAGATTGAATTTTTATGAAAAGAATTAATTATTAAAGTATAAAAATCAAAATATATTTCAAATGGGTATATTTTATAACATGAATAAGTACAATAAATTCTGATTATATAACAAACTAAATATTATAATGGTGGCTGAATAGTTGTTAACTATCAAAGAGATCCCTAGTTAAATTCCTTCCACATGTGGTAGATAAATGATTTGGATATGGTCCGATATGATCGGACTGTTTTCAGCCCTAAAATGAGTAAAGAATTCAAGAAGGAGAAGGCTAGCTTGCTGGAGTTCTTTTCCAGAGTCTCGATCAGGGTCATCTGCCTCTGCTCTAAAAACAAATGGAAGTGCAAAAAGAACAGACAATCTAAAACCACCTATAATATAAACGAACTGATTTTAACACTGGCATATATAGAAAAGAAAATCTTCAGTAAATATAATCCCTGGGAAATAAAATCCTCAGTAACAGATACTCATATCAGCGATAACACTAGATCAACAATTAAAGCAATAAAGCAAAAGTTCAAACTAGAGTACACCACCCCGCGAGTTATCAACCAAACAAAAAATCAAACAAAATATGTCTTCTGAAACTAATGCACCAAGTCAGGTAATCTATTGGCTGCAGAAATCCCTAATTGTGGATAAACCCTAGAAATAGCTGCAGGGGGTTCAAAAAACCCTCAAGATACCCAATTAGAAATTGGCTGTTATAAGGATAAAAACTTTCAAAAATGTTCTGCCTGGAAAAACAACTCTCAAAAGAAAGCCTGAATCACCTACCAACCCGTCATTGCCACAGTTCACCAGATCTGAAAGCGACTCCTAGTTTATCGGAGTTAGAATACGAATGGTTCAGTTCACAACATACCTAGCATCGGAACCCTAATTTCTAGATCTCCAGGGAAAAAATAAAAGAGGAACATCCACTGAATTCCCAAGACGAAAACCTAATTTTCCTGCGAGAGAACTCAAGAACGATCTCAAGAAGGACAGAGACATCGAAGGAGAATGGATATAACTCATACATTTCTTGCGAGATCTCAGGAAGCATCAAGAACGATCGAAGGATGAGGCCAAGAACTCATACCTTGACCCGAAGAAAAGAAGAAGAGCATCGCGTTCCTATGAAGAGGAGATTCTTCTTCTCCAGAGAAGGGCAGACGAAGGAGACCGATCCGATCGGGGTCTCCGTCGAGATGGGAGCTTGGGAACTTCGGATGTGTCGGAAGAGAGCAGAAAGAAAGAAACCGACCCCGTTTCGACTTTCGAAAGCGGGAAGGAGGGAGAGAACCGCGAGGGTCAGAAGCATGGGGGTCCTTTTATAGGCTACGATGGATACGGTGTGAGTCGCATAGAAAGACGTTAGCGCCCGGCTTCCGGCATGGATTGGGAGCGGCATATGGTGTGAGTCGTATAAACGACATGTAATGCTGTATAATATTTTTTTTTCTTCTATAAAGTCGGTTAACCCATGGCCGAATATGATAGGATTATTGTTAAAGTAAAAATATAAAATTGTACTTCAAAAAACGAGATGAAAAATCATGGTGCAATTGATAATGATGGTGTGCTATATGCTCTCACAATATTATATACACCGGCCATCATGTGAAAAAGTTTGAATCCTCCACGATAAGATAGTGACACTGCCGAATTTTGTATTATCTTCGAGACAGACGGCTCGCATTAATTCTGAGAATACATCTCGGTATTTTTCAGCACAATATACAACATGTTATAGATGTGAAAGAGAGCCGTCTATCTATGAAATGGATGATGCGGTGGCTATCTACAATGATATTATACTCTATGGTGTAAAAGTCGCGCCGGAGAGAATCCGGCTCATACATGAAACCCAAGATGCAACTGCTTCCGGCACTGCTTCCGGCACCCTTGCTTTACATAAGTCATTTTATGTAGCTGTTCTAAACAATGATACCTCCCAGGATATATTGGAACATAGCTCCACAGGCTGATGTATATTGGAACATAAGACATTAAATCTTTGTTGCTTTCTGAACATAACTCTCAGTTATCAGCCATTCAGTGTCAGGCTTCAGTTTCTAAAGTCATGCTATCTTGTAATAATTTTGGCAAAGGTTATGTTTGGTGTTCTGCATAGGAATTTGCAAAACTTGCATGCCGACCATCTAACTGAAACGATTGAAGGTTCATAAGGTTAAGGTTCATTCTCATGTAAACATCAGTCCTTGAAGACACGAAAAAAATAAAAAAGAGCAGATAAGACAATGTGCCTTAAGAATAGCGCATTTGGGAGTGAAATTCAACTCTGCATCATATACTCTAATGATCTGATATCATGAGCAGCAAACGGAAGCCTTTATTGCATCCAAGGTCAAACTTCTATTCACTAAACAAAATAGTTTATCCTTTAGAGTATTATGGGCTTAAAATATGGATTTGGTAGTAGCTATGATATCGATATTTTAACCCAGGGAAAAGAAAAGGAGTGGTGCAATAAGATCTTAGTAGCTTGACTCTGGTACCTACAGTGATATATCCACTTTGAAATCTTTCTAAAATCTCAAACTTGCACCCACTATGCAAGTGTTTTCTTATTAAAAGTGTTTCTAAAGTATCTGCTTCTTAGGATCTGCAACCACTCCTGCACCATTACCTGCTTATGATTCTGGCAGTTCAGAGTAGAATTTGCAATATTCACCCCAAGATATGTGGAGTATTCTGAATTTCAAATGGAGACATATACGGAATAAAAATGCAACCTTCTGTTGTTCTTGAATTTGAACGTGCTTCCTAAGCCCTTCCTCATGAAAAAGGTTTCTAAACTACCGATTCCCTACGTTACTCCCACTCCTGCACTTGCTTACCCTGCAGCTGTCTCTTTCTATATATTTTTACATCAACAGATAGTGACAATGAGGTAATCCGAAATCAAATTATTATCCAAATCCAAATTAATGGAATCATCATCCAGGTATGGAATCTGTAATCTCTCCTTGCCGAGCAGAGAAATGTGACCTCCAGGACCAGCACCGGATCACATCTTTCAGCGTTGCTCCGGTTCAAAGCTGCTCAGCCAAAGAACAATTCAGTCAAAGAGGAGGTCAAGGGAGGCCGCAATGAACTAAAACGAGAATTTCTACGAAGAAAAGGCTCACCGACAATATTGACCATGTCGTTAACCTAGACCAGCCTTGCATCCGTCTAGTAGTCATTGGACAATGCCTCCAAGACTCGCTTTCTCCAGCCACACCTAAAATATCCGTCTCTACCAACAATGCCAGCCCACTCTCACCTTCTCTCCCATGGGACACGCATCTCAACACTCTGTCATACCATTCCCCCTAAACGTAGGTTAGCAATAATGAAAAACAATTCAAGCAATATAGGAGCAATTTCAGTTTTGCACACCAGGCATAATCCAGAATTATAATAAAATCTAGCAAGAAATTCAAGTTACACAAAAACCAAATTTTTCATATTGGCCAGTACTGGTACATTCCAACCATACCGTATTAGTACCAATACATCCCAACCATACCGTATCGGTACGAAATCGGTACATGGTATAGAAAACATATGTACCGGTACTATAATAAAATAGTACTAATATGGAATCCGGTAATGAGATAATGAACCTTGTACAAGAATGTTAAAATTTACTTTTAGCTAGCATATAACATAGAAGACGCTTGGAGCTTAGATTCACATCAAGTATGTTCAATTTGTCTGCAGGTGCAAACAACTACAGGTGAGGCAATAGATAGAAACAACAGATGGCATCATTGGTTCATAATCAATAAGCATGAATAAGGTAGTTCAAAAGCACCAGTATGTTAAATGTTCTGCTGTTATACATTACTTTCTGACACACCAAGTATCATCCATGGATGTGTAAGCAGCAACTTTGCCCCCTATCAGAGCGGTGCCCTACCATTTTGCACACCACAATTAAGAGAAAATGTTTCTCATCCAGCAGGACGAAATGCGACAGAAACATTATTCCAGCTTATTTGTAAATGTAAATGATGATTGTAGAAACACCAGCAAAATATCTCATCATAAGAATAGACAAACCCAGGTTCTGATTGTATCTCCAGCATATATTCATATAATTACATAAGTGAGAAAACAATTCCTTGCTCTTCCATCCTCCTCAGCATCACTCCCTCTCACACCATCTCACCTTCACAAAACTATAGCAAAGGAAAATCAAACAGAACCTGCTGCCAGAGCTAAGGCTTTGATCCTTCAGAAAATATTGCAAAACCAACACAGATTTAGACCCGCTCTTACAAGTCAGCCTTGATCAATCAAGAATCTGCTGAACTAGCTTGAATGCAGCAAAACCATTTTTTCTGCAGAATCGGAGGAGTTGATGATAATATTAGATGATTATAATGAAGAAAGACGAATTAAAAAGCTTGGAGGTTGCATCCAATCTTAAGCTGTATATGACAGGGATTGTCAGTATTCACCGAGCCAACATAGATCAGGTGGCTTAGAGCTGAATTGATCATCTAGAATAAGAAAAAGGAACTTACAGCATTCACATTAGGCTTGGTAGCATAAGGTCCCTGTTTAAAGGTTGCCTCCTCCTTTCCAGGAGAGTCCTGGCCTCGTGTGTTGCCACCTGTCTTCCTCTCATCTCTGGCTTTATTGAAGATCACAGTGAATCCCTCTGCAGAAGCAGGGTCATTTACATCCCACTCACCAAACTTTGGTAACGGCCGACCCTTGTCCTGCTGGAATCCAAATCACTAATATCAGTAACAATGGAGATATTTTTAGAGGTGTGACAACTGAAAAAGTATTTACATTCAATTTCTTTTCCCTCACTAAATAACAGTATCAAAATATAAGAACCGAAAATACTAAAACAGGTAGAGTACCCAGAGCCAAAGAGCCATATTTTCTTCCAATAATGCAGCATGCAGGAAAATCTTTTATATAAAAAATAGTAGGCATTCTAGATTCTGTTATAAGCAGTTGTACTATGGCATTTAGTATTCTGTATATGTCCTTAAGTTTGGATCAAACATTTTAGTCCCTTTTGTCTCAAATCTCAATAATGGTTTTCTTTATGACTCGTTGAGTAAGAAACGAAATAGTCAAGTGTCCATCTACATTTGTCAAACTTGTGACAGATGTGCCTAAGAATGGCCAAGATACTTGCATTTCAGTTACTGTTTAGCATCATTGTGAAACCCATCCAGGTGACTCTCCACAATGGACCTATCATATAGCCTAGGCATATACACAAACACCCAGGTTCCTAGCCAACTTGGAACAAAGCCATCAGCCACCCTGTCAATCAACTTTACTTGTACAAATCAGATTTTGTACTATATTTAATCAACTAATATTCTGTAATACCTTAAATAATAGGCAGTGAACATTTTTCTAACACATACTAATCAAATACTTTCGAGATATATTGTAATTTGAATCTATACTAAATGCATAAATAAAACATAAAAGAAGTAATAGCATATATCATTGCTGGTTCAGGTCAAATATTAGACAATATTTAGCTGGTTCGGTCATCCAAGTTGCTAGAGGTTGAGTTTGTGTCTCCAATTTTTTAACAGCACTTTTGGAAGACACAGATTGAGATACATTAAATTGCCCCACGAGGAAAACAAGATTGTGTAGCTGCAAACACACATGGAGACATATATATATATATATATATATACACACACACACATCAGAAAGTATATGTCATTTTACATGATCTCCAGCATCCAAGATGCTTGCAAATCAAAAGGCAAATATTTTGAAGAATCCTACTTGGACACAAACATATAGGTCAATACAGGGACCACCATTAAAAATTGGCCGCCTAGATGTTACCCACCTGCAGGTCAAAGGAGACACGGTAAACAAAAAAAAATAGGTGCCAGCAGAAAGGGGCAAAAAGCCAGAAGAAAAGGTGGCTATGGGCTACAAGAAAAAAGAGTATTTGTTGTTATATCCCACAAATATAACAGCAGAGGTAGCCGTTAAAGGAATGATTGGTGAATAAGGATTCATAAAGCTGACTCCAAATAGTTGGAACAAGGATTAATAATTACAATAATATCTTAAACCATTACATACATTCAGTCCACATATCCACATATACACCTAATAATCAAGCCTATAACCAATCATTTTTCCCTCGTAGTAAGTAATATACCTTATTAGTCCGTATGCTTACATAAGATGCATACAAAGTTATGCAGAACCATCAATATGCATTAAACAAAAAACACAGCAAGAGAACCACATTAGGTTCAAGGTAGAAACCAAACATCGAACATGTGCAACTAGATTTGCAATCATTACTCATACTTTACACGATTAAGCAGACAGCTGCTTACGCATTTAAGCAACAGTAACAAATGCTCAAGCAAGTACCACTTAACTGGTCCAAAAGTAGGTAGCTGTTTAAGTGGCCACTTAAGCATTTAACTGACTGCTTCAATACGAGTGTCTAACTACCTAGGCTTATATTTTTTAACACCCAAAAGAACGAGAGTCAAAACAAAATATTAATGTTGTCTTAATAAAAAATTCGAATAGAACCGTGATGACAAGTTACATCTCTAGGTAATGTAAGCAGGACACTTCAATTTCAAGGTATCCAAGAGTGTCTTCTTTGTGCTCAAGTGTCTAGGAAGTGTTGACACTATAGCCTGCCGCACTGTCCTGAACCATCTAGTACGGGGTGTACCATACTGTATTGGGTTAGAATCAGTATGAAACTCATGTTTAGGTAAAAGGCTCCAGACCCAAGCATATCAAGATGTACCGAGGTGTGTATAAACCCATACCAAGGTGTACCAGGATAAAAAGTAAGACAAATGGTTTAATGGTTGTTTCAGAATAGGATGGTATAGCGTACCATAACGAACTATACTATATCGAACTAGTAAAGTACTGGTACAGTATGCGACACCGAGATTGTGAACTTTGGCTAACCCTCCAAGGTTCCTGGAAACTAAAGTGTTCAAGCACTATTAAGGAACATGGTAGATACAAGATTGTAAAGTAATAATGATAAATAGGGATAATTACATGCAGGAGCTAGTTTACCAACATAAATCAAGATAATGGTTTCTCAGTAATTTGGATAGATAGCAATCCTATGTTATCCTCAAAATAAATATGCAAAATGCTAAATAGAAAAGAAAAAGCTCACACATAGAATAGATATACCTATATATATTCCCTCCTCCAAAAAAAAAGATTTAGTCTAATTTTCAAAACTAGCATAGATAGAACCAAAGTTCTCTATCTCGGTACTGGACCCTGTACTGGTACCATTTTAGTCAGTATTGGTACGCCCCGTATGGAGATCAGTTTGGCGCACCAACCCTCGATAGGTCCCTTGTACCATGTACTTGTTAATAGTATGGTACGTACCAGTACCGACCAATATGGTGTGCCACGTATAGAACAATATCCTAATGAGGGTGAGTCTCCCACCATTGCAGTGCCCGGAGGTGGTCCAATGTACACAACCTTATCTTGCATATGGAAAGACAATTTCTGTGTTTCGAACCCATGACACTCAGGTCACAATAAAGCAATCTCACTATTGCAACAAGACTTACCCTCAATAGGCAATCAAAATTAAATTTAAAATAGTCCGCATAAATGTTCTCTTATTTGCATCCTAGGTCTTGAGCTATAGCCAAAATTGATAACTCAAAAGGCAACTTACTCAAATTGGGCCCTGGCTTATTTACAACATGATCAAAACTCCAAGTACAATAATTCTACATCTCACCTTAACCAGGCACATTTGTGAGAATTGCAAAATTTTTGAGGCTCGAAGACAAAAATCATGGAGTCAATTCAGCAAATTTCAAATAATGATGCATGTAACTGGATAAATTAGAAACCTCTGCAATGCGCATGCTCTAGGAAAGGGGCAATTCAGAACTTCTAGTCACAAATAATATTAGGCTGATTAATCTTCTTATAGTTTTTATGCTTCTCGCATAAACATTAGTACAAAGATAAAAGGACAATCAGCTCCATCATAATCCCCGTGGTGTGAAATCCTAGTCCACCTCATTCAATTAATTATTATTTTTTTAAATAAAAAGTTTCAGTGGGACATATTTTAAAAACTTCTGCAGCACAAACCGCAAGATCCACCGCTACAACTCTTTGATGAAATTAGGAAACACAATCTCTCCTCTGGATGAAACTAAAAGAACTTGTAATGGTTGTCAACTTCAGCCCTATCAAGTATATCTACAAACAAAACTAGATTGATTTTTTATGCAAGAAATCTATATTACAGATACAAATACAATTGCCATGCAATTAGATTGATTTATTTCACTTCATCTATAAGAACCCCGATGTTTTCTTGTAAAACCGGTCCCATCTTTGCATATGATTAATGTTTCCCCAGTAATTTCTCAAAAACAAAGGAAGTTTGGATGGATACCCTTTGGAAATTAAAATTTTTAATTATTTTCCAAAATATTGAGCATTCCATAGACAGATTTAAAAGTTGACCACGATGCAAAATGCACTTGCTCACTTACTCTCAACCATCTCAAGCACTATTTACAAATATAGAAGCATGCCCATGCAAAAGATCATAAAGATTAGCATGTCTAACACAAACCCCTAGGCAAAACACCAAAAAGTTTCTCAAACGAAAAACAACCGATCATGAAATTTCAACTGACAATACCCATAGAGCAAATCAAAGTTATATACCGAATAACTGAAGCATAATTATTGCATAAGCTCTAGAATAAATATGATTTATACATCAATTTGATTATGACACATATGGATATGCAGAAACAAAATCCAGCCAACATTTCCATGCACATTAAGAACTATAATGATGTTTCAGAATGCTCCAAATTCAGATACCATACAAAAATGGATCTTTCTACAGCATTTAAAATAACTAACATAAAAATCCTCCTCCAAAACCTATACTGAAGCATCAGCAAACCCTAAAAATTTTACCACTATATAGTTGTTCACCAAATCCAATCAATTAAAACAACCAACAAGGAGAAATCAAGGAAGAAAATTGTTCTTTCCAAAATAGTTTAAGAGAAATCCCTAATACAACAACTCACCATCAAATCAACCACAAAAACGATGGAAAACAGAAAAAAAGCATACGAAATGGCATCAATTTTTCAGCGTCTAATGAATCCAAAACCATCAACAAAACAGGAAACCCACGCATCGATCGCCCAAACCACATGGGACCAAAACAACCCAACGAGGGATCAAACCCCTCCCAGCCAATCGGATCAGACATCCAAAGAACAAAGAGACCACGAGGAATTCAAATTCTTAATCAGAATAGCATGAAAAGGGGAAGAAATCGGCCCTTACCGACATGAATTCTTCCAAGAAACCAATAAGAAAGGAAGAGCGGGGGTGTGGGGGGTGGTGGTGGGTGTGAAGGGATGGGGGAGAAGCGAAGAAAACGAAATGAGAGAGAGAGAGAGAGGAGTGTCCAAGGTTTTAATTTAGTATTGCGAGAGATATTTTATTATTTTTGGGTTTTAAAAATTGGATTTGAGGTAAGACTATTCGTGCGTGTGAGCTGGAGGTGCGTGGGAATGCCCCGAGGCCGCCGTCAAAAATAACGGCGACGGAAGTTGGGATTCCGCCATGTGGGTCGCGGAGAGAAAGCTGGGGCGTGGGATGCGGCTGACGAAACGGAACGGAACGGAGGCGGCAGGTTGGGCGTGTGGGTGTCGTCATATATTCGTTTTCCTTTTTCTTTTTGGGTAATTTAGTGTTAAAATTTTTTCATATTTTTATTTTCATGCAAGTAGGAAGATTGTTCGAGGGATGATACTAAAGGACATCTGCTTTGTCACAAATTATCCCTCCACCCACATGGCAAAAGGGGATTGGTGAGATTATGAATTGGTATAATACATAAGGAAGTAGATGGGATTTTGAGTTACCATGCCAGTTACTGTGTGAGTAATGGGCGTCTCAAAAGCATGCTTCAATAGAACATAAAAAGACTAGGAAATGTTAACAATTATTGGAGTTAAAAGGAGGATTATTGACATACATGAGCTAAAATCTTAACAATATTCCTACATGAGCTATAACGTACAACATAGGATGGCAATGGATCAGATATGGGTCAGATAGGCCATTACTCGTATCTATCCCATACTTGCCTTGAGACAAATCTGATGGTAAGAGTTAGACACAGCCAGTTGGATAGATTGGATGGGTAAAGTTGTAAAAACAATATATATATATATATATATATATTTAATCTCAAGAAAGAAATTTATGAAGAATTATATATATATATATGTATCGAGTTCGATGCGGGTTTTATTATTATCCACCCCGCCTCGGATCTACTACAGGTTGGGTAAAACCTATTCCAATAGGATCGGATATATGATGAAGCCGAGTAAATGGTCCTTTTCTAGCCATTTATCCTTGAAAGAATTATTGACAATTTTGTTTTGCAGTGATGTAACTAATGCAAGTGAAACAAGATAGCCCTCAAAAGAGGAGAAAAACGGGCAACTACAACTTCTTGAAAGTTCTCATATGTCTGCTTTTTCTAATTTCTAGCAGTTTTCTCTGCTCTAATCACTTTAAAGACATGTATCTAGTTTTATATCCTCTTATTTGTTATCAAATACAATTTTCCACTTACAGGCAATAAAATTTCAGATATAAATAGGCTGGGTCAATCAATTTACAAGTAACCAAAAGAGTATAAATACAAGGAAAGCATACCTAAACCTGCATAAAGGAATAGCTAGCAAACATTATAAAAAAAAAGCAACAGAGAAAAAGCATCATCATACACACCAAGAATTTAGACTTGTAATGCTTTTACGAGTGTGCCATATCATTATTAGACCTCTCCGAGAATAAGGCATGTGGGGGCATATGCCAATACGTGTTAGCTCCGCTGGTTGCACCTCTCTCTCCTCAGGACAAGTTTAGACCCCACTGGTGGCAAATCAGCACCTGTATTTCTTGTTAAAAAAAAAAAGTCAGGAGTCAAAAGCATCATATAGTGGGTCATCATGGGTGAGGCAACACAAAATAATCAATTTGCAATCTAACCATAACAATAACAACCTAAGGACTTACAGTGCAAGTGTGATGTACAGGCAATCCTTAAGCTCATCTGAAATTTGTCTTTTCTATGAGCTGTGATCGACAAACTTACATAAGCTTAGGAAATGATAGAAAGGTTAAAGCAAAATTGAATTGATAATAAAAAGGTATATACAAGAAGGACCAGCTTATTCTGCAGTTTGTACATATTGCTTATTAAGCTCCAAGCGACCACTTTTGCCACCAAAATCCTAGCCAAAGGCGGTCCGGTCGGATGGGTCATCATTTCATGCAACATTGACATATGATTATTGCAGACAAGCTTTCTACTTAATCCACTTATAATGGCATCTAAATGACACTGCTGGGTGACATTTGCAAACGTTTCATAGAATTAACAAGTTTGAAAGAGTTGGTCATCTGACATTTCTCATGGTACTTCATACTTGGTAATAAGCATATTGAAAGTCAGGTCTTCAGGAATTAATGACACCTCCTCCTCACATCTTCTCCAAAAAATTTACCCCAATATCCATCATATCAGACTTGCAAAGACCGAGAATTAGTGAATGATATGCAAGATCATCAGGCGAAAAGCCCACCCCTATCATTGTTTTGTTCAGGTTAAATGATCTTATTAGTTGGCATTATTTTTGATATATCCATGCACTAGAATGTTATAAGTAGCCAAAATTTATCAATTTTTTAAATAAATTGCCCAGGAGATTCATAGCAGCATCCAGCTTGAAGCTTCCAATAAGCATTCAACAAAGCACCATTAAGTAATCTCATCAGGCAGAGCTGGGTGCAGACAGCCCATAACTTCACTCAGCAATGCCAACACGATGGGCAGCAGCTGTCCGTCTCAAAGATGGGCAACGTGTCACCTAGCCGAGCCAAAAACACGCACTGGTATCTGTCGTGCAAAACACACCGCAACGGGATTCAACTCTGTGGTGTGCTCATGGTGCGTTTTCTTAGGAAACGACCACCTGAGACAAAATGTAACCCGGAAAATATTTACATCAGTTCTCTCACCCTACAAGAATTGTATGCCTAACTCTAATAGACAAAGTCAATAGAAAGTTTTGACATCTGGACCAAGCCATTTAAGCTAATATATATATAGATATATATATATATAAGCCAACCAATTATTCATTTGAACAGCCGCTAGCCTCCACAATCTGTGGGGCAGATAAAGGGTGTCTAATACAAAAAGGAAAAGAAAAAATATACATAAAGGCAGGCTACTGTTTTTCAAGCATATACACTCCTCAAAATTAACTGTAGAGCCTATATCCAAAAACAAAAAGGACTCCAAGCCCTTGGTATTGCTGTCAGAGTGCAGAATATCTTCCCTGACTATAAGGTAGCTAGGAGTTCGAGGTTAGATTAGTTTTCCCTTCTCCAAAAACTTCTCCTATGCCAGCCATTTCAGAGAGACAAGCTTTTGACATCAGCTTCATCTGATTGCCTCTGAAACCTGCGAGACCATCACTGGTGATTACACAACCAATGAACTGCAAAATATGTTCAAATAAAGACTAAGCACATCCCATCATTTATTTTTTTGCTAATCGATTAGAACATGATTGACCTGCAGTGTACTGTAAAGAAAATAAATTGAGTCTCTTTTTGGTAGCAAAATAAATACGGTCCTGGTAACTAGTTAAATCCTTTGATCTTATCAGTACTTTTTGTTCAAGCCCTCTCTAAAACACTAAGGATCTAGCATTGATTGCATATACATTTTCTAGTACAACCACAGATACAACCATTCTTGCAAGCATAATATCTAGGTATACTTGAGTCAATTTTTATGTTATTTCAACAGCAAAAAGTAAACTCATCTACACCTATTAAAAGTCCAAGGAATTTTCTAAAACAAAAGCATTGTCTAAAGTAACACCTAACATTTTAATTCAACACCAGACCAAAAGCAGCCAAAAAGATTGCGACAAACAAAAACTATAAGCTGGTGGAAACAGAAGACAAGCTAACCTGTACATCGCAATCAGAAAAGGATAATTGGCACCAAGGGGAGAGGTTGACAAGTACAAAACATCAACCAAAGCCAAAACCTTCACTAGCTTCATGGATGGCAAGCAGCAAGCGTTCTTCTAACTGCTCCTTGGAGGAATATTCCGGCAGGTCTAGCTGGTTGAAACTGCAATTGTTTATAGTAAACTTTTGAGTAACATAAATATTTTGAAAAAGCAACATCCTACTTGTTACGTAACATTGCAGTACTGAAATGCATTCTAGTTTTGCTCCTTTGGTTAGCAAGTCTAACCAGGTATGGGCAGAAGGTAGTCTCTCCGGAGCACCATATGCCTTGTGAATCTGAAAATGTTGAGGGCCAGAAAGACCCTGCAATGCTTTAAAGCCCTCTAAGGGAACCTGAAATGGCCAGAAGCAATTCATTTAGAGAGAAGACAACAGTAGTAACAGGGACATCAATGATGCCTGATCTAAATTAAAAATTAGATCAAATATTTTGCTTTTCTTTTCATCAGAAAAATGTTAATTTCTATGCAAGCATTAACAGAAAATACGATCAACTTTAAGAGGCCATGTAAATTCAACCTTGACCATCCAGTGAAGGTCAATCACCAAAAAATCAAGAACTATATAAACTCAAGGATAGTCAAGATGAGGTTACTAGCATATCAAACTCCAGTACACTATCGTCATCCAGAATTAACCTTATGCAATTCAACCTGGATTCTAATGGTGTGTGCAAAAGAGATAAGAACAACTGACTGACTGACATTGATGAAAATCATGAGAAAGGATTTGAAGATAGAGCATGAAACCCTTGAGAGGATTAGATCTAAATGACATTTAGCTCTAGAAATTAACTAGAATTGAATTTAACTTTCCGAGCCACAAGTTCCAGGAGTTGTAAGTTCTCATGTGGCAAATCATTTCATCTTTATAAATATATAATCATATAAAGTTACACAATAGTGCAGGACACCAAATAGACACATGCATTGCTCAAGTTAGCCTTTAATTTCATATTTTTTTATGTTATTCTTTTTTTAGTCATTTTATAAAGTTTACTTATTTTTTTTCTAAGAATAATTCACGTAGGTATTTGTATAAGCACTCACCTTCAACTTCATAACTTTAAAACATTACATATATCTTAGTTTTTATTGCTTGCCGAATATAAATGCTAGTTATTTGCAGTGAAAACTCATCCACTGTAGGGACAAGCATGAAGTATGATCCAGAAAAATATTTAAGAATTCAAATTGTAAGCATGATTATTTTCTCATAGGAAGCAATAAAAAGTATCCTACAATGGAAAAATGATTTACAAGAGCTTATCTTTTCATGTTGTTGCAGCAAGTTACAATATTCCTCTAAGCCAAACTCTGGGCTCCATCTCTGTTTTGAGAGTGTAACTGATCTAGTCAAATATTCACTAAAACATGGGATAAGCCAGCTCCTTTTCTTTGATGAGTGATGGATCCAACTTTGCTAAATTATTTTCTTCATGAACAAGCATGTGTCTTTCTCAGATAGGAATGCCCTAGCCAATTTTAAGATCAAAGGATGGCAATACTACAGCTGATTGATTATCGACTGACATACTAATCATGAGTTTCCTTGTTTTATTTGGTGAAACTCATGTTTCTTTAGTTCCATACTAAGAATTCATTTCAAACTTGGTCTTCTTCTCTAATGAAACCTAATTACCAATCCTATATTTCCATGAATAAAAAGTTAACATAAAAAAGATCATATCTTGATGATTAGCACATGAAAGATATTCACTAGCATCAATTCTTGAACTTGAAAAAGTAATAGCAAAATCTATCACATAATAACCTTCCTTATGAATGTAACATTATTGTCACATCATAATTACCTTAGATGTTCCAGTTACAAATTGAAGCAGTCTTGCCATATCCTCCTTGTTAAATGCTTTAACAACCTCCCAGAACCATTGGATAACAGGAGATGCAGTTGTGTAGCCAGTATACTCTGTGTTGGCTTTCAAATCATCGACTGCAGGCACCAGGGTGAATCATAAAGATGAAAAAATGGTAAAACTTCTAATAACAGTAAAAACCAAAAGCACTCACGATCGATTTCTGGAAGTCCACTAATTAGAAGCTCAAGTTCCTTGTCATTGAATATTGAAATAAGTTCCCGTGGAACTAATTCACTGAAACCCTCTAAAAAGGAATTAATCTGAGGACGAATAGCTGTACTCAATATGTGTTCAGCCACAAGGTCCACATAGTCATGCTTTGTTTCTTCTGTAACTCTGATATTCCTTCCTCCAGGTATAAGCTCATAGTCAGTAACCTCCATCACACAAAGGGAAAAAACAGTTAGTTGGAATAAGCATGCATATAAATCAGAAATGAATTACAAAGGCAATCTGCCTTTCATTTGCATTCAAATAATTTTCAACAAGGAAGAGAAAACTTGCCAATTTTAAGTCCGCCAGAAATTATCTTAAACTATATAGCATATTCAGATACTGAATTTTGCTTACCTGATTTTTCTCATAAAGGATGTGTTTTTCCTCATCGGCATCCATGCTAAATGTCAAATCAGGGATATCACTTACATCGTTCTGTTTAAAATTCAATACAGAACAGTTAGTTTATTAAAAATACCTAACACGAGACCAAAACACTAAACACTAACCTCAAGCATCCACTTCAAGTTCTTGTAATAATCAGGATCAACAGCTTCTATGTCATGATAAGTTACTTTCACACCAAGAATGTGCTTGTAAAATGAGCGAGTGAAGTGAACATCCAAAAGTTGGCCATCAAACAGTGCTTTTGCAACCTGTAGAATTTGTTGAAAATATAAAATGATAAAGAATTTTTAAAAGAATTACTATAGTGAGAATGATCAGATTCAATAAAGAACTCAGGAATATATTATACTACCACACGGCCCACAAACTTGAAATAGGAAAGATGCTCCGTTTGGTAAACAGAATTTGGATTAGGCTGGAATGCTGCATTATTCCCAACAGTAGTGAAAAGCAAGGCTCCTTTGTCAAAAATGACCCTTGAGAGCACTTGATACCATTCCCTTGTTAGCCCACCAGCATCAATCCCCTCTTCTCCCTGAAATTGTACAGTTAACCGACCTTTCAAGTCCTGACTGGGACGCAACCGCAACTGATTGTATGAATCCTCCAAGACATATGCCCGGCGAACACTGATCCGCAGAGGAGCAGAAGGGTGATGGTCATGTTGTTGTCTAATACGTGACCGAAAATATGCTCTCTTGTTGTCAAAATCAATCAGCCTTGGAACTTTCAACATCATAGACAGTGACTTTTCGAGCAAACTTGGACTTTGCCTTATAAAAACATTCAGAAGGCGTCGATGCTTCTCTACAACCCTTGCAAATGTCATAGTGCCAGTTCCACTGCACTTAAGGGATGGTGACAATGAAGTACTGGCAAATTCTTTGACTTCTCTTGCAGTCACATTGTTATCTGGCAGCGCAACAGTTTGGTTTGTCTGCAGCTTCTCGCACAGAACAAAAAAAGCTTCTATGAATGGCAATAGCTGCTGTGTGCCAGGAGGAAGAAGTGGAGAAAGAGAGGAAGAGGCACCAATATCACCAGCATCTGGCAAAAGTACAGGAGAAGAGAAAGTTGAACTCTGCCCTAGCTTTGCCTCAGTAGTGCTAATGCAGTCACTTAGTTCTTGCCATAATGGCTCAAGAGCTGCATTTAGGTTCCATAATATAGATTGTTCCTCATGTTCCTCAACATCTTCGCCCTTTTTCTCATCAACTGAAGTGAGTGCACCGAGTGCTTGTAGCACACGCAAGACTGCAGCTCCAGCCATAGAACCAGCACCAAGTCCCAGCATTTGCGTATTCCTCAAAGTTACGAGCTCAGAAACAGCAGAAGAACTCAAATTATGAGCTAAACCTGCTAGCTCAGTTGCAAAGAATTTTCGATGGGGAGAAGCAACAGATGCTAATTTTTTTACTACTTCAGCAGCAAGTGAATATACTTTATCTGAAAGTCTGATTAATACATAAATTAAATTAGTCACTAGGGCTAATTCAAAGGAGACAATGGAGACTCAAAACTAGTCACCACATGAAATAGGAAAGTTTCAACATGCAAAAACAGCTTCTAAGACCTGGCCTAATATGGAGACTCCAAACTAGTCATCACATGAAACAGGAAAATAATATATGCAACTACAACTTTCTGAGATCTGGACTAATATGAACAAAACCGAATAAATATCAAAAGCATTAGCCAGAAAAGTCCAGACAGTAAAAGGGGTGATGCAGGTCAATCATGTGAATTGAGCCAACTCATAACTCAAAAATGACCTGAGTTAGTTTCCATTTTTTAAGTACCTGAATTTGAGGAAAGAAATAAGATAAATTGGAAAAAATCTTGAATAGATCCAAGGATTAGCAATGCTTTCACAAATATGATTAGTTTAATATTACTGTTTTTCAACAAAGTGACAGATAAGATCAATTTCATGAATTTTGATAACCCTTTACTTTTTCATTGTAATCCAATATTTACAACATTGCTGATAACCCTTCAATCTTTGGGGATTAATAGATATGCGAAATATACATCTTCAAGATCGGCCAAAATTTTAAGAGGAAAAAATAATAATTTAGTAAAATGGTTAAGTGTTTTGCCTTCTGAGCACAAAACTAGCCCTCTTTATCTTTTAATGAAGTCTTCCAAACAACTGTTCATGCAAAGATGGACGACCTTGGAGAGAGGTATGTCAAGCATTGCCCTTTCTCCGCTAGTTACCTTCTAATTTCTCATAAGAATCAAGATTCATAGTATTCTTGTTTAAATCATAATTACAATGTTTAATAAGTATAATGGATGTAAGGAATTACTGATTACAAAAATGTTCTATTAACCAAATATCAAAAGCACATTAGCTAATGGATGTACGACTATGATGGTGCACCATTAGATATGATAGTTGAAAAGTAATATGAGTATATAATGTTGTCTTGGCTAAACATTCCAGGAACATGAGGAAAAAGAAAAAGGAAAACAAGGAGTGATGGTTCAGTGTCTATAGGAGCTTAAATGACAGTAGTGAGAATTATACAAGTTTGAGCCGGCAGGAAAACTGGTAATAAGAATAAAAGGCCAAGAGAGTCCATAAAACCAACTCAAAGCAGTTGGGATAACACCACTGGTTGTGGTTATGCATAGTTAGTTACTACATTGGCATGTGAAAATGCATGAGATACTCTGTTTCGGCATAAGAACAGTAAAGCGTAGATACATGAACACGTGGTGTTTCTCTTTCAATACTGATATACTTGAAGGCTGTAGATAAATATTCCCATCTCTACTTATTGGGCATCCTCTGTGCCTAACCATTTCCAGAATGTCTAAGAGAAAGGCAAATCAAAAAAAACACATTTCACAACCAATGTGTTAAAACAAACCAAATCCTCTGTGCCCTACACTTCAACAAACAGAAGGGAGAGTGTTAAAACAAAGCAAATGACAGTAGTGAGAATTAAACAAGTTTGCATCGACAGGAAAACTGGTAATAAGAATAACAGGCCAAGAGGGTCCACAAAACCAACTCAAAGCAGTTGGGATAACACCACTGGTTGTGGTTATGAATATTTACTACTTGCTACATTGGCATGTGCAAATGCATAGATATTCTGTTTCAGCATATGAACAGTAAAGCATAGATACATGAACACCATGGTGTTTCTCTTTCAATACTGATATACTTGAAGGCTGTAGATAAATACTCCCATCTCTACTTAATGGGCATCCTCTGTGCGTAACCATTTCCAGAGTGTCTAAGGGAGAGGCAAATCAAAAGAAACACATTGCACAGCATGGGAGTTCATTATCTCAGTTCGTTCAACTGCTAGGGCAGCACATAAATCATTAGCTTAAGAAGCAGCATATGTAGTAGAAGTAGTAATTCATAATTGCAAATTTGGCCAGTACAGGGATTGCACTACTTAATTGACATCAAAGTTCCAAGCATAATCAGAACCCCAGCAAATCAAAGAAGTTGCTTTTAACAAAATATATTTCTAGATAAATGTTGGCTCAAAAAATTTACCCTTCATGAGCAAGAATGGTGCAGAGGTTGTGTAAATCAGAGTCAGGAAGCTGTAAAAGAAGATCATATTGGCTCACAGGGTTATTCCTGCCCGAAGATGGCACCACCAGGCAAGGACCTTGATTCTTCTCCAGACCAGGGTTCTGTTCTAAAGTGGAAGAATCTTTTTGAGTCTCTTGATTCGCAAAACCATCTGCAGCTTGTGCAGAGGGAGGCGGGCAATCAATCTTTGAGACAACAGTGTTAACTACTACTTGGATCAAGGACATAACCTGCACAAGCGACCAAATCCAGTTGCACATGCAAGTAAAATGCAAATAGAAATACATCAGCAATCCATCATAAGCTTGCGAGTACCTGCTCAAGATGTGCATTGCTGCGCAGAAATAACGGTCTGTTCAAAAGCTTCAAAAATATAACTAGAGGCATAGAACCCTTAGGTGATGTTTCTGGAACACTTGATGAGGCCATTGCCTCAAAGATTTTCTCTTTACCTTTTTCCCTCTTGTTTTCTGAATGGATACTGTTTGAGGATTCTGAGGCCAACACACCATCAAAGTCAAAAAGAATGTCTGCAACAGATGAATGATTTGTTGCCAGGTATGTCAGGATTTCAAGAACTCGACGAGACACGAGAGTTGGAAGGCCTACAAAATAATAACCATGAAATGTCACGAAACAAAGATAATGATAACAGAGGATTACCCCCAAAAAAAAGAAAAAGAAAATAAAATGAGATAAGTAAAAGAATAAACAGAGGCAATACCATCTGTGGGTTGAGGACGGCCATAGACAATATTCCACTGACATCCATAAAGCCGCTGAGAAATCATGCTTGCCGACCCACTATGCCCATCAGCCTCAGGTCTAATCATATCAACTAAAAGGCCAACCAAAATATTACGTGTAATACTATGTGCACATAGGTTCAATAGAAGTCTTTGGAGAAGGCCTTTGCCCAGGGGCTGCCAACAAAATAAATACAAAAAGAAAAAGTGATGCCACATTAGTTCAGCACTGAAATTACCACGGTAAGTGGTTCTCTGTTGACCTGCTTACAGCAGGTCAAAAGAAAGCAAAACTCATACATAAAGATCCCACTTCCACCCCATACTCAAAATTTCATAATGAAAGAAAAAGTATTAATCTAAATCCACACTCTGCAACGAGGGAAACGTATCCGGACACAATAAGACTCTTCCAGATAGTACATGGTTTTAAAATATCGGATATAGTAACAACATCGTACATGTACAACAAGTTATTTATAAATACATAAAGCAGTCAAAAGTTATACATGTTCTTAAAGTCATTTAATTCAATGAATCATTCAAACGAGATTCTGCAGAAGTAGAATTTTGGATGTAGTTAAACTGCACATTTTCAGTCCCCTCTTTTTTTCAAACAACGCAAAATGAATCTAAATATGAATTATAAGCATGCAAATAAGTAAATCATATTACTATTTAATAAACTAAGTTAAGAGCACCAACCAGTTGTTCCAACAAAGCAGCCAAACAATCACCTATTGAGGGTACCTAGGCAATTAGACTACAGTGACGTAGGTCAACTCTCAAAATCATGTCTCAACTAAGTGCAATGAGATCTGAACCACATTAAAACCAATATAAAAACGTGTATAAGTACATAATCACAAAGAAATTCTAGTAGAATAAATAAAATACCTGAGCTAATCTTAAAAGGCGAATAAGAGCTTTCAAAGCATTTGCATCCAAAAGAGGCATTCCCTCAATTTCTTTGATCTTTGAGCTGTTTGCAGTGGCAGACACTGCTCTTCGACCTATAGTAACTCCCACACCTCTATCCATTACTATCTGCCTGTCAATTGCCAGCCTCCTGCCACCAAGTCTATGGCTTCCTCCAAAGAAGCCGCTTCGAGGATGGTATCTATCTCTAAGCATTTGGGCCTCAGCAAGTAAAGCTGAAGGTAATGCTGATAAAACTGCTTCAGATGAGGTAAGGAGTACCTGCAGTAGGGAATAGTGGAAAAAGTCATGACACTGACAAGATAATATAAATTAATAATTATCAAAAGACATACCTCCTCACGTAGATCAGGAGGGAAAGTAGCTATAATCGAAGCATTATCCATGTCAACCGGTTGCCCCTCCGCTGGCTGAGAATGCATGCTTCTTTGTGCTCGTTGTTGAGCCAAAACTTCAGCTTGGATATCTGGAGGAAGAGCAGCTAAAAATTCAGGATCTATTTCTTCTGTGGGTGGTGGAACATATGTTTCAGCTTGCGCAGATCGAGGTTGGGAAATTTGCTGGGAAGCCAGCACTTCAGCACGGAGATCCTCTGGCAGTGCCTCCAAAAATGTTGGGTCAATTGCATTTGTGCTAGAAGCCTCATTGTTGACATTGACTTGATCAGCCTGATTAGCATCTTGAGGAACTGTTGGATTTAGCCTGGCAGATAATTCTTCTCCATTAGAAGCAGTTACAGGGCTCTCAAATTGATCCCCAACGGTGTCTGCTCCATTCATATCAATATCTGCACTTGCAAGAGCTGAACCAGCATGACCATCACTGAACTCTGGCATGCCAGAGCCTGAAGAAATAAGGGCATGACTACTAGAATGGCTATCCAAAACTGACAGTCCCTCTCTACTTTCATTGTGCAATTCCAAATTGTGAGGATTGGCAGGTGCTTCAGAACCATCTAGCATAGGGTGATCCAGACTTTGTAAGTCAGCAGATGATATATCCATTTCAGGAATAGTATCTAAAGGCACAGTGGTTGGGCCAACTTCTTCCACAGGTCCTTCCCCATAGTGTATGGTCTCACTACCATTACGTGCAACATTCAGATCATCGGGAAATCTTGGCCTTATTTCTGGTGTCCCTTGACTCTCCTCTGCTCCAACAACTGACTGTGCATCAATTATTCCATGAGACAGGTTTGGAAGGCTTGTATCAACTCCAACAGGCAAGTTCCCCGGCTGATGCCCTGGACTAGTCTCTAATTCTTGATGCTGTCCTTCACTTGGTTCAGTGGGAAGATCATCTGCCACAGGTGCATCCCTATTGGCATTTAATAGAGGCGATTGTTGGTTAGCTTGTCCTGCAGAGAGATCAAGCTGTCTCTGATCTGGAGGGTCATTGACAGTAATTAACCCGCGCAACTGAGACACAAATTGTTCCTCTACTGCCTGTGCAATAGCAGCAGCATGGCTACCTGCCTGAGGCAGACCATCATCAGTCCACCGACTATCACCAGCTCCCCTTCTTCCACCAATATTCAAAGAATCCATGCCAAGTGAGAAATCAATTAGAGGAGGGGGTGCAGTACCAACCAAACGGTCACCAAACATAGTTGCAACAGCATGTTCAGATGGAAGTCCAGCATCTAACATGTAGAAATGGGCTACATCAAAACCTCCAAATGATGAAGCTTCTAAGTCTCTAGATGAGTTCCCGCTAGCAGACCACAATGAAGCAACCGGCTCCCCTAATTGTGAAGGTCTCACAAGTAATGGATGTTGGAAAGCACTTCCTTCAAGCCTTGACCGAGAAAGAAAAGTCCTGCTACTTTGACGGCGGCGTTCTATACCCAATAGACGACGAAGACGGGATATGTCATCATGAAAGGTCTCTGCAGCAACATCATTGAAACTGCTTGCATCACCAGGTCCCCTTAAAACTCGCAGGTGATCTAACCCAGATAAACCATCCCTCCACCTCACCTCAATAACACGATTATCAGGGAAACCGTCATCTTCTTCATCAAGCATGTCATCATTATATTCATCACCCATACCATTGTCATCATGGTCCTCCACATCTGTATCAGCTAAAGACATTAATGCAGCTCCTTCTTCTGCTATATCTTCATCCTCTTCCTCATCCTCCTCATCGTCATCATCATCTTCACCATCCTCCCCTACATCCTCCTCATCTTCATTGCCCATATCATCATCTGTCTGGTGTTCAACATGAAAAGTCATTCCAACCTCATTTGAATTCCGTAGTGCACCACCTTCATCCATGTCCTCACGCATATACTCCAACACATGTTCAGCAGGTGCATTAGTGACAGTGTTTTCCTCCCCATCAACTCGCATATCCTGCTCTATAGACTGCTCTGTATTTGTCCCATGGTCCCTATCATTTTGAGAAGGTTCGTGAATCTGCTGCTCTGCAGGTTGTACTGTAACAGTAGCTTCATGCTGATAGTTTGCATTTTGACCGTGGTTTTCAGTTTCAACTTCAGAAGTAGTCTGATCTACAGTTCTACCTTGTGCTCCAGAAGATCTTTTCTTACCAAGCCCATCCAACTTGAGCACTTGATCACTAGCATTGGCAGCTCTTGTAAGACTTTCTAAAGCCTTGAGTATCATGTTTACAACCTTTGGAGCATCTGGGTGGTCCAAATCTATCACTCGAAGGATACCAGAAAGTGACTGCACCATTCCCCCATCTATCATGGCCTTAGCAAAATCAGGTGAGCATCCAGGACCAGGCAAGTTACTGGACGACAAATTTCTGGACAAAATAGAATTTACCAGACCAGCAAAAGCTAAAACCTTCTTGTCAGGTAACAAACTGCTTTTAGAGGAGTTGCCTTCTGAATCTAAAATAGAAGAAAATGCTTTCACAATTTCAGAAATAACTCGTCTGCGCCCCTCAGTAGATCTGCCGCATAACACTACCAAGAACCAAGATGCTTTTTCAGACAATTTATCTTTCCATTCATCTGAGGTTTCAGCAGTTCTCTCAGAAGACACTGGAAGTAGCTGATGCAAAACATGATGCACTATTCCGCCATTTCCAGGGCCACCTGCTAGCACAGATCCCCGTAGCTGACATGTCTCCATATCCCGTCTCAAGATTACACTTACTGCATGGACATACATGAGAAGTATGTCACTCATCAACTTCAGGACAAATGTCAACTTCGCCAGCCATGCAGATCTTTCAGAGAGACTATCATCATCCACCTTCTTTGTCTCATCAACTTTTGATTTACCCTTTTCCTTTATAGCAGATTCATCAACTTCCATAGGAGTTACCGCACTAGCACTTTCTTCAATTTTCTTTGCCGACGGAAAGCTCATAACAATTTCCAAAAGTTGATCAATCACCTGGGAAAGATTAGCAGGAACTCTTTTATGGCTTCTAGAACATTTGCCGGTATCATTAGGTCTATTCTCAGGCATCTTAATAGGCTCATTAGAAGGGACCCCAGTTTCAATGCCACAAGCTTTCATTTTGTCCTTATCTTTTTCTTTTTCCTTCAACAAGACTATGTTCATCCTCCCTCCTGATGACTCCAATTGACAAACTGCAGCTGCAGCTCTCATAAAGATCTCAGGATCTCTAGATATGACAGGTGCCATGGATGTCAAAAATATGCGAGGTGAAAGACGGCCAGCATGTCGGCTAAGAGTGCCAGTAAGGGTCTGCCTGATTTCCAATTCCATAGCAGTTTGTAGAGTTTGAGGATCTTCAATGAGGTGCCGAACAATAACAGATGCTAAGCTGTCAAACCCAGGGAATATACAAGTTCTTGGAAGACTAAAAAGAGCAGCTAAACCTCCAGTTTCAAGGAACTGTGTTGCTATAGCATGTGTTTTTGTCAAGCGTGCACATAATTGTAGAATAGCCTGCATAGCTACTGCTGGAACATGCTGCTTTATAAGTTCACATGAGATAGCCAATGCCCGTTGACTCTCCTCGAGAGATAGATAACCAGTTGATTTCCCTAAAATCTTCTCAAACGCATTGCCAGATTCTCTCTCAAGGCCATCTAACTCAGATTTTTTCTCAGTGGCAGATGAAGGATTTGCCAAGGAGATGTCCACTCCAGATGAATCAGATAAAGATCTAGAAGAACCTTCAGCAGTTTTCTGTATTAAATTTAGGTCCAGACTGCAACATATTATTGATAATAAGCAACAAAGCACTTACAATTCTTGTTGCTGAAGGCTCATTTCTGGACCCATTCCTTACTCTGAAGCTAGCCAGTATATCCAGTACAACAGAAACGGTACCATTCTCTGCAGCAATTTCCCTTGTGCTACCGTCTTCACTGAGAAGCAGCGCCAAAATATGCGAGATAGGACATAGTGCACTGATATCCTTCGAAAAATCTGATGGGCAAAGCTTAATCTGCTGAACGAGATACAACGTCACCCTTGGACGGTCCTCCCCTTTGTTTCGATTGCAAAGTGTCACTAACAGATCTGTCAATGGAAATGCCATCGAATCACTACTTTGAAACAACTTCATTGATGTACCAAGAATATCATCAACTGGGGGCATCTCCGGCACCCTCTCTTCAGCAAATGCATTTCTTGTCTTATCATTGCTATCCTCTTTGGGTGTTTCTGATGAATTTCCCAAGGACAAAGCAAGTGCCTGAGCAAGCTGAACATCCTCCTGCACAAATTCCTCAGGATGGCTAAACAACCAATCTGTGGCCATCTCAACACTATTTGTGCCCACATTTCTCAGAGCTTCCTCAGCTCGAGCCCTGGTAAAACCCATCTCAACTATATTGGCAACAGTAGATTCATCAAGCGGAGGGCTAGTGAGCCGTTGGCCAGTGCTTCCTGTGATTCCATTGCGACCACGCTTCGGATCTCCAACACCAGAGTATATATGAGTAATAATGGAAATCATGGAGGTAATAAAAGCTGAATTACAATTAGGAAACATAGGGTGATTCCATACAGGAAGGATCACATCTAGAACTTGTGATTGCAACATGCGAACAAATGCCTCAGGGTCCCTTGGAACAGAGAAAAGATTAATTGATAATCCAGCCACAACAGGTTGAACAAGAAGCTGAGCCTGAGATGGCAATGTTGGAGATAAAAGCAACGAAGAATTGCAATGATATTCCAGCAAACGACAATAGCTTTGCAACGTATCCAGCAGCCAAGAACTGTGAGATACCTTCTCATCAATAGAGTGTCCTTGATCAGACCCAGCAGTCGGGATAGATAAAGGCAGAGTCCACAGTAACTGGCTTGTAGCCTCAAATGTAGTCAGAAGCTCCTTAAATGTTCCATTGACATAAAAACTGTTCACCAATGTGGTATTGCATGTACGACGTCTGCTGTCAAAAGTAAGTGCAGCCATGTCTTCTACAACCTTTCCAAGATACCGACATTTAACAGATAATGACATTTCAAGGCCGGCAATAGAATGTCCAGAATAACTAAGGGCATCAAAGAAAAGTTTCGCGAGAGCAGTCACAAGGCTCTTCGATGCAGGACTCAGGGAACTGGAATCACCTCTACGACGAGCAGATAACCCTTTCACAAGAGTAGCAAAAAAGGAACGCAAAGCTAAACCAAGTTTGGTTAGAAGTTCTGAGACAAGGATGTCTGGACTTCTCTTTTTAGTATACTGAATCAGGGAACTCTCTAATGTGCTAATGGAAATTTCTGAATCGGTATGTGTTGCATCCATCTGCCGGCTAATCCTACCACCACGTATCCGTGACAATGCATGTCGACCATGCCGATGCATACTTCCAGCAGAACGTACCACAGACACAAAATCCTGTTCTACACTCCATCGCGATGAAGATGTATTCCTTATTGATACAGGGTTCATATATCGGACTACTGGAACAATATTTCCATCATCATCGCTCTCCCTTCCTGGTACATTAGAAGCAGAAGAATCTCCAGTTCCAGCTTCTTGATCAGTATCCCGCTTCTCATCTATCTTGGAATCACTAGATAAAGAGATCTGCCACATTATTTCTTTGTAAGCCTTACCCAATTCCTGCAGAATATCCGCATCTGCAGATCCCAACTCTGAGACCATAGAAGTTGTTCCCTTCAAAAGAAAATTGGAAAGTGACAACAGCCCCTCTAAACTAGAGAGACATTTCAAGACTTCAGTTTGTTTTAAGCAGTCAATATCAGCTAGCTTAGTTCCACAAACTGATGAAAGTAATTCATTTGACAGCTTAAGATGTTCTCGGACGAAAGAGCAAACAGCCTTAGCCAACGCAGCAGAATGCTGAGGTGAAAAGTTTTTAAATGCAATAGATATACTCTGACCAACTGACACAGAAATTGGCAATAACTGAAGAGTAAATAATTTAAGAACTGCTTCAATACCCTTTTTCTCAATGAATACACGGCATGTATCTGCATTCTGAAGAACAGTTTCAAGAAGACGAGCAGCATTGCTTATACACTCAGGAAGAAATGACTCTATGGTCATAGATGCATTATCTGAAGACACCTCATTCATCAGTTCAGAATTTCCCATCTTCAATGTTTCCCCTTCACCAAGTGAAATAAGCTTCCTCTCTTCTAGGTCAGTTTCCATGGGAACAGGAGTACAAGAGCTTGGCAACTCTGTTGGAGAACAAGACTCTAAGCCAGATCCACTTTTTGATATTGTATTCAAAATTGAAATAAGCACATCAACTCCAGAAGCACGTAGGGAGGATGCATGACGCATTAATTCATCCAATCCACTGGACAAGGTTCCTGGTGTTTCTCCACTGAGGGCTTTTAAATATGACCTCGAAGTGAAAATTTTCACGAAACACCTTAGAGCATCATGATCCTTCACCAGTTTAAGACCAGTGTTGTTAAGACACAATGCGTCCAAGCACTGGGGGATACATATTACTGCTTCAGCAGAGCAGAGAACACCACTCGTGATGGCATCAAGAAAAGCCCGAGGCAAGTCAGCTGCATCAAGGGCAGGAAAACATGTGGGATCTTTATGTATAAGATCACTCATAACATTTGCAGCAAGTGAAAACACTCCACCGCCAAAGTCTTTTGCCCTCCTAAAAATAACGCACAAGCATGGTGGCAACACACTCTCTTCTGCGCCATCAACACGAGCAGAACTACCAGGGACATAAGTTGCAAGTGATATCGTCCGGAGTAATGGTTTCATTAATAACTTCCGGTGATATGAAACCAAGGATTCAGAATAAAGAGGTTGTGTATCCAGCTCAGATGAACTGCCCATGACTTGCTTGCCCTTACCATTATGCTGAGGCTCTTCTCCATTCTTTTTTGAACCCTTCCCAACGTGTGATACTTCAATCTGCAGGCGTGCAATAGTATCATCCAGACCACCTAAATCTCTGAATAATGCTGAAGAGGGATTATGGAAGTCTAGGAAGCCCTCAATCACATGAACTGCAGTACTAACAAGTTGTAGGTGTTGTGGATTAGTATCTTTAAGAAGGGGCAAAATAGTAGGTATAAATCCTGCTTCCTGCAGAGCTAAAGAACCAGGAGTAGATGAAACCAAAATGGAGACAAGAGATAGAAGCGCTTCAGCAAAACCGATAGACCATTTTGTGGAACCGCTGGTAATAGAATCAACTGCTTTGTGCATGAGACTGGGAAGGATTCCACGATGGCCACCAGCTGTTACAGAAGACAAAACTGTAGGTTGATGAGATCTGTCTTGACAAAGAGCAACCAATGACTGAATTCCCAGGATTTGAATTTTCTCAGGAATTTCATCTTCATAGCTTAGTAAAGATAACAGTTCATTGATAAATTCAGGTTGATTGTTAAAAAAAGCTGCCATATCATCAGCATCATTGCTTGCTTGAACAAGAACTATGAAGGCATATAACTGGATACGGATGTACTGATATCGAGCAGCTAAAGAGTCAAAAGCCCTTGCAAATCTCAACCTTGTCAATAGTGAGAATCGTAGACTGGGAGGTATACTGTACTCCTTAACTAACTTATGAAGAAGTTCAAGATCATTCTCACTGTAACAATTGATTTTTGGCATATGAAGGACTTGCAACCCCTGTTTCTCATGTTGGACAATATTGGACTCTTTTGATGTATCATGAACAGAATAGAACTCAAAATGAAGTGTGGAGCCAATCTCAGAAGCAATTGGATCGCAACCATTTTGTATAGAACAAGCAATAAGTCCAATGCCTTCTTCCCTGCCCCCCCACCCTTGTGAAAATGCAAATAACTTTGAAGTCAAAGAAGTATCTCGTATGGAGCACTTCCCAACTGTTTTCTTCAAAAATGCAGTCAATGTCTGAAGGCTTGCCTCAACAACATCTGCATCAGTTGAAGCTAGAAGAGATGACAGATGCTGCTGCATTCAATAATGAGAGTAAAACAAAAATATCAGCTAATAATTACAAAGGAAAGCATGGTTTTCAATTAGAACCAAAACATATACTGAAATAAAAAACAGTGACGGCATTATAGACCATGAACCTTAAAAATCATAAAAACAACAGAAAAAGCATGCATCGTTTAACCAAAAATAAAATGCATTACAAGATAAAGTAGCAAATCTCCAATAAGATGATACATACCTCAAATGAACTGTACAAGTGCTTATTTGTACATTTTTCTACAATAATCCTTGTGACTCGAAGAATTTGAAGAACTGCTTCCCTAGGAAATGGAGGATCCCCTTCTAGAAAATTGTCTTCAAGTTGCAAATCCTTCCTTGGCTTTATAAACTTCTCAAAGAATGAGTCAAAATGATTAAAAAGATCGATCCAGTGATGAAAATCTCCCTGTATAGAGTGAAGATAGGATCAGACACTTCTGACTGCTTACAGGTTGATAACAATATGAAAAAGATTTTAAAAAGATGACAGGAAAAACAAACCTTATCAAACTCCCAGATAAAGTCCCTCAGCGGTATTTCTACATTCTCGAGTGCAGCAGTAGTAACGCTGCTAATAAAGGATCTTATATTTAGAGGCTGTGGAAAAAAGATTGCTAAATTAGTTAAGTCTACTAAGGATGGAAGACCAAAGACAGCCAAGGTTCGCCATACTGGTGTGTACCACCTCTTCTGGCCATATTGTACTATACAGGTACAGAACCAAGGCTTGTTAAGAGGATGTACCGAGTCTCGATACACCAAACCAACCCCATACCAGGTGTACCAATACTATACCAGCATAGTATCAATACAAATTCCAGTACCGAGATTGCAAACCTTGAAAATAGTGATAGATTGAGAAGCATTAAAAAAAAAAAGAAACTTTATAGTTGGGAAGCGCAAAAGATGCGTTACAGCAAAAACCAATGAAATATGAGGGGCAGAAAGAGAGACAGAATTTTTAAAAAAAATGACAACATAAGGCAATTGCTTTTAGAACTAGCAAAACTGTAATATATAAATAAGACAAAAAGTTTTGCAAACATTAACTTGGTCAAGTACATATTATGATACAATGAAGGCATAAGTCGGGGTGTGAATCATGCTGAGAAACTGTAACAATATTTAAAAAGTATTAAAAAAAATAAAACTCAGATAACAAACTAAAATTCATTATACTAGAAAGAAGCATGCAGTTGTTGATGATAAGATGCTAAGGAATGTGCAACAAGGACAATGCAAGACCTTAAACCAATAAGATCAACTTCACCCTTATTTTCTAGTTACAAAAATATGGACATCCTTCTTACAGTGTGCAAAAACAATCCTGATAGATAGTGAAGAATCAAAAAGGCAAGCATGCCATAGTCATGAGAAAAAAATCATTCTTAGTAAAGAACATCTAATTTTATAATTAAATGGGAATGCACTAATAGCAACCGTCTAGATTGGAGAATTCTAAACTGAGAATCTGGAAAGTTTACACATAAATGATGACAGGGGATGCACCTTTGCAACGTCAGAAGCCAAAATCCTTCCTTATTGATTGTTGCCTTGGGATTATTTGTCTTTAAACTTATATTTTTAGCAACAACCATCTGCGCCCACTCATTTTGATATTTGAAAGGTTAATTGTTTTCTAAAACATAACCAAAGTACGGCAGAAAATAAGAAAGCTTGGAGCTCTTCATCTCAGAAGCATTTTGGGGGAGATTTGGAAAAAGAGAAATAGAAGACATACCAATCAGTGTTATCAGTGTTAGAAGGGGCCAGAGTATTTTGTGTGTGTGTGTGTGTGTGTGTTTTTTTGTTTGGGGGGGGGGGGGGGGGGGGGGGGGGGGGGGGGGGGGGGGGGGGGGGGGGGGGGGGGGGGGGGGGGGGGGGGGGGGGGGGGGGGGGGGGGTTACTTCAAAAAGGTTTCCTAGCTCGGGGAACCGCTCTCGGAGGCCGGTACAAGACAGCAGAAATTGGCCAGTTTCGGCCCTAAAGGGGGCAAAATCGTTTTTTCACAGCTGAACCGTACCGGTTAGGGCCAGTACTGGTACGCGCTGAACCGCCAGTTCGGGCTGGTTCAGCAAACCTTGGTTTTAAGGGATAGTTAGAATTTGGTTTGATTCAAGGGTCAACCTTTAATGTTGTCAGATGTTCAGACTACTGAATGCTTGTTAACATCTTTGTTGTGAGAGTAATTTTCAAGTTTATTTGATCATTCGATGGAAAGAAGTAAGCTAAGGTTTGTCCGTTGCCTCCTACCCTTTTGTTCTCCCAGCTTGTTTCTTCTTCTTTCCTCTAATTCTTCTCTCCTCATTCTATGTTCTTCAACTTCTCTTCCAATTATCATATCCTCTCTACTATTTATTTTTCTGAAGTTAACAAGTGAGCATAATTTTGACACATTATAAGTCTTTTCAGTATCCATAAAAGCTTAGAATCCTAATCCTACCAACAGTTGCTAGGCTGAGAAATTGTAGGAAGACCCTTTGGCTTTCTTGTACTCCCTAGACTTGCGACCAGCTTCAATCTGTCCAGATTTCTTGTGCAGAAAACAAACCTAAAAAACTTTATTTAAAAGATTTTTTTAAAAAAATGTGAAACCTTCAACTTCAAGGTCCATTATTGCAGATATGCAGCTGTAAATCCTAGCTCCCTACATCACCAACAACCCTAATCTCATCCTGAAAAGCCTAAGACAGCCCCTTTTTCACACTTCAATTATCACTTTTCAGCAGATGAGCCCATATTTGTGGGTTAATCCATATACCACCTTCCAATGTGACAGGCTAACCATATTTCTGTAAAAAAAAACTTAAACAAAAACCGATAAACAATGGAAACCTAGAAAATAGAACTCCCAATGCATGCCTCATCCAACAACTAAGCTATGCAAGTTGGCCCTCAAGAAGTCATTCTATTCCTATATTCACCTTTCATGCATCTGCACATGGAGTTGTGGAACCACGGCTTGGGGCTTGGCACAACTGCATTATCCCACACTACATATGGTGTTGAGGGAAGTCTAGAATAGAAGTCAAAAAGCCAAAAATAAGTGGGTTGGGCAGTAAATTAGATAAACATTATTTGCAAAATCTATCCATTGCCAGCAAAAGCAACTTTATTGTACAAAGAAAATTCATATTAATATTAAGAGACAATCACTGTTGTATGTCCCTTGTTTTGCTTTGAATCAGGCCATTTCTCCTAGCATCTTATCAAAGGAAAGCCTATATCATTGCAAGCTTTTCTGTTTTTAAAAATAGCAATAAAATAATCAGAACTCAAAATAGTAAAAAAACTAGCATATAACCCGCATGATGGGTACAATTTTTTCTCCTTTTATATATAATATTATAAGTCATTATATTATATAATATACTAAAAATGTTATATAATTATATTATAGTATTAACTGTATTATATTATATAATTATATTATATACTTATTATAATTATGTTATATATAATACAATGATTCTTGTTTTACTTTAGCTTGGTGTTTGTTTCATGGATTTTATACAAGCACCCCTTTTAGCGTATCAGTCCCTCATAGTAGAATTTATAAATTAGTCCATGTTATTGACCTAGTTACCCATGAATACTGAATAAAATATAATAAATGTCAGGTTTTGCTTTGTGTATTTGAAACATTATATAACTATGAGCTACCAAAAAAAAAAAAAATTCTAAGTTGCCAAACAGATATGAGGAAAAACCTATGATATCCTCAAAATTATAACCTCTTTTCTATTTCCTGGAGTCAAGCAGGGTGGCTTGGACTGCATTTCACCTGTCCCTCTGTTACGCTGCACATTTTATTTTCTCAACCCCCTTGATTTGACCCTACTATTACCCTATTTGATTGCTTCCTCGAAATCCAAATAGATTTTAGATAGCCCACCCCCTTCCTTCCAGATTTGTAGACTCCAAACCATGTTCCAATCCAGCACAGCCCCTGCCACTTCCCCATTCCCTTCCTTCCACATGTCCTCCCACCATCCGTGTCCTAGACCGCATAAAACTTTTTATAAAACCTCTCGTTGATTTAATTTGATACAAAACGGAAGGTGGATCTGAGATCTTGTATAGAAATTTCCTCACCAAATCGGCTAATAAGCCATGCTTTCCACTGGCTCGTTCAGTCACTGCCCATTTGAATTCCCGGATGGGGCACGCTCGTGTAGTGAATTTGGCATGAATTTCAAGTGAGTTTCATTTGGACCTTAGAGTAAAGGTTAAAAATAAAAACAGTATCCGCATGGAAGTAAATATTGTCTAAGAACCATATCCATGTGGAAGTAAATATCGTTCGAAATCATGGCCATGGGAAATGCCCTTCTTTTTTTCCCCAAACTGCAAAAAAATACCCTCCATTCAAGAAGTGTTTCCATGTAAAAGTAATATCGTCTAGACATGTGGTCGATGGAGAGCAATATTGTTTGGACATGTGGTCGATGGAGAGCAATATTGTTTGGACATGTGGCGGACGGAGAGCTGTACCAATGTAAAGCCTCTGTTTTAGGATACACGTACATTAGATAATGAAAATGGAAGATTCCACAATGAATTTAAGTTATTAGAACAGGCCTTACAGATAGAATGATTTTAATCTCGAAACTTTTGTAGGCACTGAGGGAGACATTGTTGCGTTGTTAACACATATAACTTGCTTAAAATCAAGTTCTTGCAAGTTCAATGCAGATTCCATTTCTTCTATATATTTGCCCAGGTTCATGGCCTGTTACTACATGTATTATTTGAGCACTACTTGAAGCTTGTGTATCAGTGACAGGGTATAACTGCAGGTATAGACATCTCAAAACTTCTTAAATACCATTACAACAGTGTTACATGCAGTGTCTGTTGCTTAACAAATAAACATATCTTGCTTAAATGGGCATCATGAAATGTAGAAGGAAGTGAGCATACCAAATATGTTCCTAGCTTGCTTAGAATTAAGAACCCTGATTTTTGTATAGTTTCCCTGATTTTTTGAAGCCTTATATGTGATTTAGAATAATACAAGGACAAAGCAAGGCTTGTATCTCAGAAATAAAGCAAGAAGTAACTTCTCTGAAAACCCTCTTTTTTCTCCTTTTTCCCAGTAAATATACAGAAATCTCATAATGTTCAAGATGGTTAGCCTAAGAGTGCATATCAGAAGACTCCTGAACAGTGGAAGCACAATTTTCACTAGAACTAAGTTAAATTATCACAACATATCTATGAACCCTCCACACTTTCTTCTCTTTGACCTCAGATCTGAGCTAAAATATCTAAAACTTTCAAGGACTTACACAGCACAATGAACACACTAAACAAGTAAACTTTGAAGGACTAATATACCCTTAACTACAACAGTTACAATAAGAAGGACAGGAACTAAAAAAAGTACAGAAAACAGGGTAAGTGAAAAGGTGATGAAAAAAGTGATGAGGACAACAGAAAAAAAATTACAATAGACATGAAGGTACCCTGAAAAGCAAGAGGGAGCTATCGAGAATCCTGGATGCACAAACACTGTTTCAAAATGTACCCAGTAATCTCGACAACAAAGAGTATGTTACTTCAACATTGCAGATAATAGCATACAAAGGCATTTTTGTCATTATGAGAGCTTTAATATTCTAGACAACTTCTTTTCCAAAATTAAGTTGACAAAGAATAGTTTCCCCCAACAAGATAATTTACATTGTCATGCAATTCTGCAATTGTTCTTGCTTTAAGATTTAGGATCATATGATCCTCTCGGACCACCAAAAATAGGGGCCACGTCATACCGCAAGAAAGTCTAGTAAAATTTCGCCCTTTTCTTGATCAAGAACAACGAAATTCAGTTTGATCAGTTGAAATCTAACATATCTACAAAGGAGATGTTAAAAATCAATCGTGATACTCACTTTCTGCGTGGCTAATTCAAGTAAAACAACTTTACAAGGAAAAGAAATTTAGTTTGAAAAAAAAAAAAGAAAAAAAGCAAAAGAATACAACGAAAAAATAATAAAACAATGATCACATAATCAATCATCAAAAAAAAAAAATCTTCATCATGCAACTGTGTTTGTAACCAAGAAAAGAAACCCCCCCAAAAAAAAAGTAACACACAGTAAACAAATAAAAAAAAAATCGAATCTTTCCTTCGGAATTCGAAATCAAGAAGAAAAGAAGAATAGAAACATCAGACAGAAACCAAGAAACGAATCAAGATGATCAGAGGCCGCAACTTACCACTTCCAAAACCCTTCTCCGTTGAACTTCATCTCAAATTTCGCATCGCCAGAACCAAGAACGGCCCCGGGGAGAGCAGCCGTGGAGGATCCCGATGGTCGCGGAACCCACCGAAATCCAACGCCCGATCGCAGTAGAATCGGCAGTAGAGTACGATTTCTGCTGCGAAAATCGGATCAAGAAGGCCTGATACGAAGAGGAGGAGATTGAGATTGGGCAAGCGAGAAGCTATTCGGATCGTTTGGAAGGAAAATTAGGGTTAGGGTTAGGGTTTCCGTCGCCCCGATGGAATCGGGAGGAAAGAGAGGGAGCAGGGAGGGAGAGAGAGGGGTGGAGATGAATTCCAAGCAAGGAGAGCAGCCGGGGAGTATATATAGCGTGGCTCATAGGAGAAAGGAAACGAAAAAAAATAGCATAAAATTATACCACGGACTAAAATGCCCTCGAGATTGTTGGGATTTATGCTGTGGGATATTTCACGTGAAGTGTCCATGGGAGGTTTTCTTAGGCTTCAAGACTATGTTTGTATTCGGGATACGGGATGTTTATCCCCGGTATATCCTGGAATAGCTGCCAAACTCCTCCAGTGGTCGGCCGGATAACTTTAACCCACTAATCCGGTCGAAACCGCATCTGACGGAGTTAATATGGATAAACTGTCATCATAGGGTCCCTGGGGTTGGTCTGAAACCCGGTATAAACCGGACTAATGGGTTTGTTTTATCCCTGAATTAATGACCAATGCCGCCCTCGGTCGCTTCCTCCTCCTTTTCGCCGGTGCTCGCTTCTTTCCCTCTCTCTCTCTGCTCACCCTCTGCCATGGCCATCTCCTCCGATCTGTCGCTGATCCTAATCGATTGCGTTCCTTTACTTCGTCATTAACTTCGTCTCATCTTCTTCCGATACTTAAGGCGGAGCTCGCTCGCTCTCGTTCCCCCTCTCCTCGTGGGGTCTTTCCTAGGGTTGTGGGCGGTCCACGGCGACGGGGGAGGTTCCGGGAGGGAAGAGTTCTTTAATTGCCCGGGAGGGAAGGTAAAGCCTTTGTATCAACCCTTTTTCCCGCATCCCTTCCTCCGTCCCCCAATCCATGGCTTATTTGATTTGTTAACTTTTTTTTCAGGACTTGGCTCTAAGAGAAATCGGGAAGAAAATGTACAAGGACGCTGAAGGTCCGTCTTTATTTGATTTGTTTGAGCATGCAGATATTGTTATTATGAGTTTAGTGCTATAATTTTGCATGTCCATTGTGTTTGGAAAATTTTTGAGAGCTGCTTACTGCCTGATATGTCACTGCTTTACCCTGACGTATAATTTTTAAGATACCTTTTTTTTTCAAAAAAAACCTTGAGTTTTCTTGGATTCCGAACAAGCTTGAAGTGAACCATTAGACCGAGTATAAAGATTCAAAGGACCCAAAAGTTGTAGGATTATAAATACATACATGCACACATAAATATATTGGTCTACTTTTCTCCAGAAGGATCGAGACCTCTATCCTACCAATGCAAAATCAACGAAGACATTTCAAATTGAGAATCCATACTGTTGATGATCATCTATGTATAAAAATATTAAAATATCGGTGATCTTGTATTTTGAGACCTCGCATTATTTATCAAGTGAGCTTAAAAATTGACGGTGGTAACATATTAGTTTGCTAAACTATATGAAAAGACGTATAATTTAAATCTACACTGTTGATCATGGTCTACCACATTGCAAGAACACGTGTAAACCAAAAGTCCGGTAGATTTGGATGTTTCGAAACCATAATCATGCAAAAGACCAATATTAAATCGTTCGAGACGATATATTTTGAGCTTCTTGATGCATAGAAAATTACCTCCAAAAGTACATGTTTTGATTTTATAGTAGTCTATGTGATATAGATCGTAATCAACGATATGGATCCTTCATATAACATCTTCATTTTTGATATTTGATTGGTAGGATTGAGACCTCAATCCTTTTAAAAGGATAATAGGTGAACTCTCTTATGGAGAGAGATGATGGCTTTCGAGCTCCAGGGAACAATGAGTATAGTTATTCCCTATGCATAATGACGGAATTTGACTTCAATAACTTCCACTTTTATTGTTTTCTTTTTTGGTCTTTTCATGGAAAGTTTGTGTCATTGATGTCATCCAATTTCTCATTAGATTTTAGTTCAAATATCAAAAATTACTTTTGGTCTGGGAGAAATCTTCTCTTTCCCACATTCCATCTTCTCTCCTCCTCCATTTTGTTTTCTTTGATTCTCCTACCACCGGCCACAACCACATCCCTCTTGCCAATCCTTCCACCCAGTGGCCACTCCTCCCACCCCGTTATTCCTGCAGCTGCAAACAACAACCTCTCATTCTTTTTCATTGGCTGTCAACTATTACTCTTTGGACCCTCCTCCATGGCCGTCCACCACATCTCATCATATGCATAGGCTTCTCTCTCCCCTGTACTATCTGACATTCTGCCTCCTTCTGCGATCGCCTACATTATTCCTTGTCTCTCCATCACTTTGCCTGCCGTCCTTGTCTCCAATTCATTCTACTTCCACCCACCACTTTTCCTAGTTCCTCATCCTGTCATGTATCACCTCTTCCCTCTTCTTCCTTGGACCACTTATCCATATAAGCCACATCAATCTCCAATTCAAAACTACTAAATACTTGTCGAATTTTCTTGTTTATCTATGATGATCAATCCTCTGGTGATCAACTGGTAAACAAGATCAAGTTATAGTCAAAGAGTTTCTCCTCTGACCTATCTTATGCATCAGAGGAACCCATGTATCCAGTGATTATTGCTCGTGATCTATGCCATCCAGTTTTCCCATTTCTGCTTAGTATAGAGAAAATGCTTATGATAGCTGAAAAATGTGTTGTATGCTATCTAGAGCTTCAAAGGCAATGACCTGCTATGCAAATACAGAGTATTCCTAGATTTTCTCAATTATTTGTTCTTATTTTTTATGTAAAATTAAATGGTGTCTAAGAAGAGTACGTATATCGATCACATTTCCATGGTCATGGAAGAGCAATGCCCAAAATGTTTTCTTTTTCCAGCATCCAGATTCTTTCTCGGAATAATAATATAAAGTAAGCTACCTTTTTCATCATGCAATGATTGTTGATTCCAGCATATAGACCTTGGAATGCAGACCTTATGATATAAATAGAACGTTGGCCTTGGTTAGATGCTAAGAGGTCCAGCATCATTTTTATTTTACAAAATGCTCAAGAAACTAAAAGGTATCATCCATACAGGCGCTCGACTGCTGTGGTGTATTCTCATTACTCCCTTTGCATTGGTATCCTGAAGTGTGGGCCATTTAAAGAAGGGAATTAATACACCAGAGTGGCTTTTTTCGAGTGATTTTTCTGGGTTACGATAGCATCGCTCGTTAGATTACCATTGATTTTTGGACGACAATCTTGAACACCCAACTAGTAATATCTTTAGTCTGTGCTCCAAGGCAAGCAACTGATGGTTTGGTTTGTAGTTTTAGTCTCACTTGTATATGGAGTGAGTTCCTTGGCCGTGTTTTGCTGCTCAAAGGCAGCTGAAGCAAGCAAGCATCCAAGTATTATGCAATTTTGTAATAACTTTTGGCATTTGCTATAAGCAAGGAGCTTGAATTTTAGATGTTAAAATGCTAAGAACATAATATTGCATCCATCTTTTTTATGAAAACAACACATAAAGGATAGCAAGAATTCTTGATGCTTGTTCTTTATATATGTAGAAGAAGATAGCCATGCCTGTGCTTAGAGATTAGGTCTTTTCATGTCATAAGATTTTTTAATATGGTTGACTCAGGAAGCCCACCTCTGCAAAATTTTATATTCGGTGAAATCCTTTTTCTGGAAAACCTTCAAGAAATGAATAATCAAGTTAAACCATGGAAGGTCACCATACTCATGTAGCAGAGAACATGCTGATTTCCAATATCAATTGATTCAGATGGGGGGAAGGGGAAAAGAATGGATTAGGCCATCCAAGATTCCATGAGCAGGAGAGAACCTAGACACCGAAGAATAGGAACCACAAGATCCAAGTATAATTTCTCCAAAGACCCACAGGAAATGAAAGAGTGGGCAATGGATGGACATCATACAACATTTATTTATGTTACTTTTACAAACTCCACAAGTAGGTTTTTATTCAGTCAGTCATTCATTCATCTCACAAGATCACTTGGAGGCAGGGTAGATCAACAATCCAAGTTGTGCCGTACAATTAACCTGGATCTCCAAGACAAGTATGAGAGAACTATATGGATCACAATTATTTATACAAAAATAAGTTTATTGTGTTAGATTTTTCTATGACCGTACAGTAGCCCTACCTATAATGCATTAGCACCTGGCACCAGGGTAGTTCCGGGTATTGCTCATCTTAGATGAAGAGTTGATAAGATAAAAAATGGATCACATATCAAGATATCCCAATATCTATATCTACTTTTAATTTTTTTTGATAAATATGAATACGGATATTGATATTAGTCAAATGCTAAAATCCATATTTATGTTTATTTTAAATGGATATCAATACAAATTGGACACTGACAATACCAATACAAATGGATAAGTGAACTTTATAAACCACCAAATCTTACCAATTGAAAGGTGAACTAACTTAAAGATATATTAATATTGTCATTCATTTCTCTTTGAAGCTCATGAGAGTTGCGACTGCAGGTAGAATCAAATTTTTTTATATGGGTCTTCCCATATTCTTGTCCATTTTGCCTATTTTTTTGATAAATAAAAATATAAATATGGATATTATTTAAATGCTGAAACTCGTACCTATATTTGGTTTATCTGCCTTATGGATCTGAGACAGCAAGAATTTAACATGGCTAATAAAGGATGTTCAATAAGCCAGGTGTTTTTTAGTGATTCAAGACATGATATGGTAGCAACAAAAGAACAGGCTGCAGAACAGGCTGCTGAGGTAGGAAAAGGTTTTGAAAAGAAAATTATAAACTTCCTGCGTTCGGATAGAAATTGCAGCTGGCTCGTCAGGAAGGGAAACTAGTTGCAGGAATATTAACTCTCCGGGTAGAGATTCGATCAATTTGATTACATGGAAAGGAACTGAGTACCAGTTATGTAGATGCAAACACGCAAACATGAAGGGATGAGAATGTGGAAGATTTTATCTAAAAGAGTCAGCAAATAAAAGATTCTGAAACGGATGTGGCATGCAGCAAGCCTGTGTCGACCGTCCACAACATTGAAAACAATCAATTCGCAGTTCTATCAGTCTCTCAATAAATGTGGCTCGTCCTGAAGATGGCATGCTTTTGGTATGACGTCGAAGATTTTTTTTTGGAAACAACTTGGTAGAAACATCTCCCCGTGTTTGTCAGGAATCTCAGAAGAAGATATAAACTTTGGTGATGGAGAATACTAAATAAAAAATCAGAGAAGATTGCTACAGGATAATCTTGAGATGGAACGCTTAAACAAACAATTGGCAGCCAAAGTTTTTTTTTTTTTTTCTTTTTTGAGAATAGATTGGCAGCCAAAGTTAATTCAGCCCTACCTCCAGTATAGTTCAACCAACCTGCCGGGCCCAAGAGCAAGAAAAAATTGACAACTTCACCACTCGCAACTTGCAAGCACCGGTAAAATATGCAACACATAGGGCATTTATGATTCTTTATCTATCACGCAGGTGGTTTCCTTGACTACCTCTGAAATCATTCTTCACATGCTGCAAACCTTTACAAAATTGCAGTGTTAAAAGGAAAGTAAACTACTCAGCAGATGTTATGAACCATGAGGACGCTTCGACCTAATCTTCCGCAGCAATCCAAACTACAAGTTACAAAAAAGCAGTGGCATCATCCTTAGCAGCAAGAAATTATACCCTACATTGTGTGCGCCATGCGGCCATGCACAACGCCAATCACAGCTACTTACCTCATTCATTAAGCACGTATCTTGGTGCACCCTGCTACAGAATAAAAATGGCGTATGCCATATAGGATATAATTTCTCCTTAGCAACGCAGTCTGCTGCAGTGTGACAGTTTGAATCTAATCATGTCTTTGACAAAACCTCTTTAAAGAGGGGCAGTTATGAAAAGATACAGGACTTAGAAACAGAGCACTGATATGAATAGACCCAACTGCCTCTTAACTTAAACCAGGCCTGAGCAAGACAGCAGGATGCTGAAAAGCCTGCTTTTTCAGTGCTAAATGAATGAAAGATTAAAAACAAGTATCTTAAATTTATCTAGCCTCTTCCACAGAAGTAGTAGTTGGGTGATCAATCCACTTGACCGTCACATATAATTCACCTGATTCAACATCACGAAGCTTTCAAACGGACATCAAGCACAATCTCACCATTCGCGTATGTGACAGAGGTGTCAGCCAAGAGGCAATTGTCGCTGTTAGCTGCCACTTTCCTCAACATGGTCTCGCCTGTAGTTAGCTGCAGTGCTCGCTTCAACTTTGAAGCTGAGGCAAGTGGCCGAAGGTCAAGAAAAGTATGACCCATCTTGTCATCTGATTTGAACCGGTCCCCTATCGAACACCTCCTGCAAAAATTTTGAAGTTTTTTAATTTGAGTTTGTTTCTCAAAGCACTGGCTCGAGACTAGTAAGCAAAATAAGATGGAGGGAACTATGATATATTTCATAACATGTATTTCAGCTATCCATTGTTTATAATATGTAAAGGGGGCATACATGATCATATCAAAAACCTCATGCTCCAAAGAACTTTCTTAGATTTGGTCACATTTCAGTAAGGCAAGGCGCATGTTGATGGCACCGACCAGATCTCCAGTTCTGTCTCAGGTGTTTTTGAGAAAAATAAACGATAAATCACCATTGAGACATACAAACAAAAAGTAACTTCAGTTGTTGCATACATTGAACGTTTTGATCATAATTATCATTGATCCTTGGGTATTTAAACTTAGGTAATTAAAGTGCAGATGGGTCTCCCTTTCTCTCTCAAAAAAGAAAAAGACAAATCAAACAACATTTTGTAATATCTTACAACATGTTGCATGATAACCATACAGATTTGTTGGGTCTTTCCAGTGCAAAAGAGACATACACCAGAGAGTCAAAACATGTTCATTCAAGGGACAAACTGTTCTATTCTTACTTGCATAACTTTATGTTTTTAAAATAATGTTATGTTTGTCAAAGGAAATGGAGGAGGCATATAATACTCGAATTTGGTACTCTGAGATCCTTGAACCCAGTTGACGCATGATAGTCAGCAAAATAATTACTTCTCTTAACAAAGACAGCAACAGACTAGTTGTCATCTATTGAATCTTCTTCAATATACAGTGATACATTAACAATCTTACAAAACACTGCCTTCTGCATATTAAATTATTGTTCAAAGTATTATTTCTCATCAACACAAGTTCAGATATAGGTCACTATCCACTTCCATAAACTACAAGATAAGAGTCTGTCTACATAAACTAGCATGGCAATAGTCATTGAAACAGTCAAACTTCTAGAATATTAATTATCATATAAAGTACAAACTTATCATCCACTGAAAAACTCTTTGAGTGGCCGCCAAAAGATTGTTGATAAAGAACATACCAGTTTTAAGACACCAAGAGGTTCTTTCGTGGAGAATGTTAGCTCTTCATTCCAAACAGGATTTAAGCAACTGGTTGATGACCTTTGTCTTTGCAGTCTGTGAATAAAAGGAAAGAGTAAGCATAGAAAGGAAACAGAATAAACTGCCTCGGCATAGTTTTTCCCAAACAAAGCACTAGGTCAAAATAAGAGGGCCTTCCAAGTTCCAACATCAAATTGGGTATCCAGTCCATCAACACAGGTGTCAGAGTAAGCTGGCAGCAGCGCAGTCAAAGTCAAACTGCAGCAGGGATATGAATTCTGACATGATTACATCAACAATAAAAGAAGACCATACTGAGTTCATCTAACTAAGCCCTGTATTTGAGTTCAAGTTAGACGGCAGGGTTCAGCATAATTCCAAAAGGAAAATGCTTTGCAGTGCCCGTTAAGTGCACATAAAAAGCTCATCCAGCCTACTACCACTGGCTTGGCAACTCAATAACTAATAACCACCTCCCTGTATATCGCACTGAATCTTAAAGTAATCCCGACCCATCGGTGCAAGATGGCAGGAGGAACTTCCTCCTGTGCACATAACTAGTGCCACATATAATCACCCATTCCAAAGGCATCATGTGGGATGCTACCTCGACTGGTGATGACAGGCAGCCGCCAGTGTAAAACAGAAATGGACATGCAAGACTTACAAAAGCATTGCAAAACAGTGCTTCTACAAAGGTGCTGCACCCTATTCTGAGTCATAAAAAAGCTTGGGCATTTTCATCATCATCATCATCACCAAACCTCTTTTCCCATTGAGCACAAACTCTATTGAAGGATCAAGCAGAGTTTGAATACCATCTATGAACCTATAGATCTTTTACGAATTGGTGCAGAAACTCTAGCCAAGGCAACTTAAACACAAGAGGGCATGCCATGAAACCTAGAATGCCAGTTGGCAGGTTGGCAGGATATACCTTCCTAGTTTCGGATAGCTCATGCATCCAGCAAGCTAATGCAAGTTTATAAATTGGGCACTTTTATAACCAAGAAACATCTTTCTTATAACTCTACAACTTAAATACAGATGCACGATTGAAAATAACCAAGAAGAAGCCTTGCTCACTTTAATTCATTTCATTGAGGAAAGCTCATCCTTAACAAATAAATGAAAATGAAGAGAACCAGGACGAGCATTCTACACACAATAATACTTGGCGACAATTAGCTCAAAACATTAGAAGCTGCTTCAGATTATCTTCATTTGCCTGAGATGGCTGTTTTCATGATCCATTCAATCCCCCTGAGGTTCTTCATACATTCCTAGCAAGATTTACCGTTGACTCAACAACATCAATAAAGACTTATCATTGACTCAACAACAGCCGCATGATGGCTGATGGGAGTTCAAGTTGCCCAACGATCGTATGGAGGCCTAACAATGTTTTGGACATAACAGGGTGGCAATGCTTCGCCGTTTAACCTGTTTAATTCGTTTCAACCGATTGTAGATCGGCCACTAGATTATCTATTTAATAAAATGACCATATTTTAATCTAAAATTTGGACACGTTTAATAAACAGATCTAATTCAGATTAAAAAAATTTTTTTTTTTGTCTATCCTGTATCCGACCCGACCCTTGTCTTGTCCAAGCTGACCCTTATTTTGTCCAACCCGCCAGATTGGTAATAACATATCCAATTGGTTGGTAAATCCTGAAAAAACAAAAAACAAAAAAGAAAAAAAAAGATTGGCATTTCACCAAATGCGGCTGCAAATAACTCACCTGATTTCCTACTCTGACCACAACGTAGGGATCGCTGCTGGTAAAATCGCGAATAGCCAGCTTCCTCCCTTGCACGATGGTCACCTTTAGAAGTCCAGCATTCTCCTCCATGTTCCCTCTCCTACCAAATGGTTCAACCCTAAAGATCCCGCCTACTGCCGGGGACCAAGATTGTTAAAATCACCGGAAACAAATACTTTCCTAACCGAACTACCACTTAGTGCCTGAATCACACTACCAGCTCTTTCTATTGTGAAATTTTGAACAAGAATCATCAAATCCACCTCAAGCTTTATAATTTAGAAAAAAAATGTTTTTTGTTCTACGTAAAAGATCTGCCCAAAAAAAAACATTTTTTTCTTCTTAACAAACACCACCAGGGATTTCTTAAAAAACAAAAAAGATTCTTCTTTTCCAAAGTATTTTTCAATAGCAAAGTCTAAGTAATAGAGTAAAAACCCTAGATTCAGATATCATAGGAGAATCAAATTAATCCAGAAAGTTAAGAAATTAAACAGAAAAAGCACAGATACCTCCATCAAAATGCCTAATTTTGGAGACAGGAGACTTAAGCTTTATCTCACAACATACGGATTTTCAAAGAAAAAAAATGAAATAGAAAATCTGTTCATCTACAAGAAGAAGAGAAACATGTAAGGAAGCTGAAAACCACCATAGAAAAAATCACTTGCCGGCGGTGGACTTCATACAGAAAAGGAAAAGATAAGAAAGCGGAAAACCACCTCGGAGAACCACTTGATGGAGAAGCCTTTTGTGGGAAGTGGATCTCGGGCAGCTCCGCGGCTTTAATCGCCAAATAAGGCGCCGAGGGAGGTTATAAAGAAGGAACCGGAAGTAGGGGCTTCAACGCGGGCGAGCAGCGGGGACCGGCGATTGCCGGTGATCTAGCGACGCGAGTGCCATCTGGAGCCTTTCTAATTCCCATTCTTCCCCACCGCGTTCGTTCGGAAGCGAGCATACACCCGCGTGTGCGGCCGCCCGCATAAAATTTTGCCATGCTCGGCCGGTGCCATAGGAGTCACGTCATCCTCGTGAAAGGAAACAGACGTGACGTGAGATGGTCTCTCCTTTTTTGACTTTTTCTTAGGCATATTTATTTATTTATTTATAAGCTATTATATCATTGACAGAATCAATCTCAGCTTTTAATATAATATTCGATTATACTTTATCACCTTTTACCACTTCAAAAAGACGACCGAGATTCAACTCCATTGAAGTAAAAGTGGGCTTAAAAAATAAAATGATGACATAAGCATTATGGTGTAGGTGTTAAACTTCCGCAAGAAAAATAGAATGATAAAATTGATTCATTTCTTTAATCTAAAGCACACAAACATTACTGGATTATGTAGGTGTGTTGAACTTCATGGAGAGTGAACTTTATGATGTTTTACCCCTAATAGTCAAGTGGGAGATCTTGGATATAATGGCCTTGATGCATACAATATCAAGTAAATCTCGACGCCGCCTGGGTTTTCTATTAACTTGTCATCCATGATAAGAAGCCTTCCATATAGGTCATGTAGTTACTTATAGCAGTTTCTGATATTATAATTTATATGGAGTGCTAATTAAAATTGCTCACCAAGTATTGTAATTTGAATGTGATTGATGGCTCCAATTTCTAAATTGAAGCGAAGCGCCCTTTCTGACAGCTACGTCTATGTTTAACAGTAATGCTCAAGCATACATCATTCTCCGTAATCTAAAATTGCCTGCTAAGTCTGCATGAAGTCAATCAGAATCAGGGATCATTTTCTTGTCGAATGTTTGAGGTAGCGACCATAATCTGTAAAATGTTGACAGCAAAATCCTTACTGAAAATCATCACTAGTTTGTCTTGTCATCATTTTAAAGAGTCATATAAGCGACAGAAGTACTGGTGCGAACATACAAAAATGTTGTTATCAATGATGTTAGTTTCAGTATGATACCTAGCCTTCAATAAGGCAACATATGACTCTTTCGTTCGACAACTTTTGAAATAAAAATAATAATTATAATCCATTATGAAAAAAATGGACACGGTATATATATATATATATATAGTTCAGGGAGTGTACAATTTTCAGTGGCCTCGTTCTAGGAAAAGAATGTACTATCCTTAAAACTATAGGGTGATACATGTTGATAAAATCCTTAGGGACAGCACAAATATATTATTTAAGACACACTGTTCCAATATTAATAGCTTAAAGTAACTTCATTTAGATGGAAACACTTGAATTTCCCTTGCAGCTAGAGCAAAGACTCATCATTCTTGGAAACATACCGGTACTAGATAGGGAAAGTGTCCATCTCTGCACTTCAATGCAATTTACTGAAGTCTTTGATTTTCAAGAGCTCTTTCTCACCATTTACGAAATCCTAAAAGTCATCCATAATAGTCGGAGGTAAAAATAAATTGGTTAGATGTTACCATATGGTGAACTGTTTATGATGCTTTTTTTTTCTTTTCTTTTGTTTTTTTTTTGCTAAGGCGGATGAATCATACCTGACGAATAACTCTCCATTTTCAGCCCACAGAGTACTACCAAATTAACTGGCATTTATGTTGCCTTTAAGAAAAGGATTTTTACAAAAAAAAAAAAAAATCAGCTCTTACAAGAGCAGCATAGAAGAAAAAAGTATTGAATTGATATAAGAATAGCAGGCAATGCAGCCTTAAGAATCAAAAGCAGTTGCTGCGATAGTTCAGGAGAACGTGCACAAATAAATACGATCAAATTAAGATGACAACGGGCATCTTATCAGATTAGATGATCAGATGTTTTTTATCATCATCATCATTGTCATTGCCGTTTGTTTGGTAAACGATGACTGTGTTTCTCTTAGAAAATTTTGTGCATGAAAGTATAAAAATCTCATAGATAGTGCAATATACTCTATGAAGGATCCCATAGATGGTTACTAATAAGGTAATTTCATTCTACTTACAATTAGTTTTTCTAGTTAAACTTTTTTTGTAATTAGCTAAACAAGATATGCTAAAGAATATTACAGTAAAATCCTACAGTAGGATCATCGTGTAACATCGTTCTATTCCTATATAAACTTTTTAAGTAGATGGGCAGGCAAGGTGCTCCTAGCTCTTCTATGCTTCAAAAGCTCTGACAACCTGTTTTAAGTATCGCATGGAAGGGCGAACTGTATGACCTGTTTGTAAGCGTCACATAGAAGGGCGGACCATATGATGAACATATCGCAATCTTCCATTGCATGGGGAATAGGATGTATTTGAAGCCCAACTTCATAAGCAAAATGAAGCAGATTGCATTAATATACAACAATCATCTCAAATTTCTTCTTGACCTGGAAGCATGGGTGAATTCTTCCCCATCTACATCACGTGCCCACAAGCCTGCAATGGATGATTAAGTGCTTCTAAATTCATATGCAAGATATGGACAGGATTGTGATGAAGTTTTAACTTGGAAGAACGGAATCCAAACAACAACAAAAAATACCACACCCGAATGATCATCAAATCATCTTCTCAAATTTGTCGAGCTTTTTCACTCTTTGCATGGATCTGATCACTAATGTTAAGAAAATACCTGCATGTTTGCAATGGAATGGAATTAAATTTAACCAACCTAGAACCTTGGCTTTTCAAACCAAAATGAACAGAAGAAAATCATCGAGTGATTGTATTTGAATATTTTGTCAACCTTGAGCAAGATATAAAGAATTTATTCCTTAGTAAGTCTGTTAACCCAATATACGAATGTCTAGGCTATGATGCATCAAAGAAGGCTAGAAGGCAAGGGTACAAAATGGAGGAGAAGGGTTTACATGCACAGAAGGGTTTGGATCGCCATATATGGTGACCACAACCCCAGGATATATGATGGATTGAGAAGTGCTCCTATAATTCAGCATGAAATAGGAGGGACTTAGTATCAAAGGAGCACCAGCCTTATCGGACGTCCATCCCAGGGTTGCACTGGTCATAGAAGTTGGAAAGGCAAAGTAAAGTGAGCACAGGGTTGGGTTGGGAAAGCAAGGCCTGGAGTGAGGTAGGTTTAGGGAAGAGGGAGATCGAGATTGGTGAAGAGTGATTTGGAGCAGGTGGCAGAGTTTTTTTTTTTTTTTGGTGGGTTGGGGGGTGGACATAGGATCACAGGAGATGGGGGCAAAAGGGGGTTTAACCAATTTGCATACCTCTAGTGATGTAATTGTGTGCACGATGGATGCAATAACATGCATGCTGTATGTGAAAGCTTCGCGATGTAAGCTCATTAATTATAATACATATAATACTAGCATAAATAAGGAAAGATCTGTAATTGTTCACAAAATTTAAGTGTCATTTTCAAGAACAACTGGTTGGGAAGAAAATAGGAGGATTTGGTTTAGCGCATACACAAAGAATGGTTGATTTGTGCAAGCAAACACTAGTTGGGAACAACGATGCAGGCGGTAGTGGAGCTACAAGGGCTTAAAGTAAAAGGATGAGGACAGGGTGGGATGACAAGCTTGGCCTGGAGTGCAGAAGGTGGAGGGTGGGAGGGAGATTGAGAATACAGAGTAGTGAGGTGAAGTGCATTGCGGGGGAGAAGTGGGAGTAGGATCACATAAGAAGATGGCATGTAGGGTCAGTGTATGTCTTTATGCATATTTTTGCATAATGGTTTATGTATTTATTTATGCAGCCATGCATGATGAACATATACATGTTGTGTGCATCTGTAAGACTTAAATCTGATCTAAGCTCATTAAACAACAAGAATCCAGCCAGTGTAAAATATGCATAAATAGGACCTAGATAACCTATAATACATGCACCATTGGCATGAACACAAGAAGAGCTGCATGTTTGTGTTTAAGTTTGTGTTAAGATTTTCCAAGAACAAGACAAGTGAGCCACTTACCAGCACCAATGAAAGATACATTTGCAATAGGTTGGTTTCCTTGGCTAATTAACGTCAGCCCAACATTCAACAGGGTTCCACTAGTAGCAGTATACATGGTAGCCATCTGCAGGATTGAGGCTTTCCTTGCAGCTCTCTCTGACTGGAGAAATCAGTATATATATATGATCATTATATCACTAATAACGCATCATATAAATAGGGAAAAGCAAAAATAGCAAACAGAAAGCCATTTATGAAAAGATCAGATAGAGAACTTTGATCAAGAACATAAGACCTACAATTGACAAAGTTAATTTTAGTTGCTGATAAAGATTTGAAGGGCTTGTTTACTAAAAAAGAGTACAGAAAGAAAAAGACAGTCCAACCTTCTATTACTGTATCAGTTAGATTCAAGAATTTTGTACCCAAAAAATGATCATACCAATAATTTTTACAATAATACTCAAAATAGGACATGCTTGCTGCCATTCAAATTTTTTCTATGACACACTGAGGCTCCATTTGGCAAAATATTTGGTGGGCTAGAGAGCACTTTCTGGCCCTCCAAAAGCATTTTTGGATGGTATAATGGTGTTTGGTAAAAAATCGGAAAGTTGTTTTAGCTTTGTCAGAAAACGTCTATTTGGGAAAGCTCTATTTTGAAGCTTCTCCCCAAAAATGCTTTCTGGCCAACGTCGGAAAGTTGTTTTGGTTATAATAAAATTTTTCTGATAATCAAAATGTCCACCGACAAATCTCATGATTGCATCTTATATTATATCATATCATATCATAATATAGTATTATACTATAAATATAATATAATGTAATGTAATAATAAATTATAAATTATTATGTTGTATTATATTTTATTATTACATCATTATAGTAATACATAACTATAATATAATATATTATTATATTATATTATAAGCATAATATAACATATTATTACAATCATTATATTATATTATATAATAATAATAGTTATATTATGATAATATAATATATTATTATAATAATATTATTATATACTATTAATAATATAACATTATTATAATATAATCATACAATAGAATATAATATTATAATATAAACATATAATAAAATATTATTATATTACAGTAATGCAATCTAATATAATTATATTTAGTAATAATATAATATTATTACACTATAATATAATATAATCTATTATATTATAATATATTATTAGATTAGATTCTAATCTGTTATATTATATTGTTATATTATATTACAATATTATTTATATAATATTATATTATATACTAAGTCATAACTATAATTATATTATATTATATTATATTATGGTAATATTGTGCTATTAATGATATATTATTATATCATATCGTATCATATTCTATTATATTGTTATGCTATAGTATTCAATATTATATTATACTATATTATAATAATATTATACAAAATAATAATATTTTAATATGTAATAATATGTAATATTATATTGTATTATACTCCAATATGCAAATAATGCAATACTATGCAATATTCTTTATTGTCATTTTATTATACCAAAAGTATTTTCTTATTTTGGTTACCAAATGTATGTTAAAGCTTTACAATACTTTAGAAATGTAGTTACCAAACCACAAATAGCTTTTTATAAAAACACTACTTCCAAAAGCTCTATTTTTCGAAAGCTTTACTTTTAAACGCTCTAAAAGCTCTACTACCAACAGCAATCCCATACAAAGCCTAAGGCTCCAATTGGTAAAGCTTTTGGAGAGCCAGAAAACACTTTCTGGCCCTCCAAAAGTACTTTTGAATAGTATAGTGGTCTTTGGTAAAAAATCAAAAAGCTGCTTTGGGTTCGCTAGAAAGCTAAAAAGGTCTACTTGGGAGAAGCTCTAAAATGGAGCTTCTTCAAAAAGTGCCTTCTGACAGATGTTGGAAAGCTATTTTGGCTACACTAAAATTTTTATCATGACCAAAATGCCCACAAACAAATACCATAAAAATATTATCCTATGTAATAATATATTAATATGTAATAGTAATAACTATAATATTCTATATTAGAATATTGTATTATAATTATTAACTCACATTAGCTATGTTGTATTATTATATTATATTATATCATATTATTATACTCTAATCATACTATATAATATTATTACACTATTATATTACATTATATTGTTATAATAATATAATAACACATTACTTATTATATTATATTATGTCATATCTTATTATATTACATTATATCATAATAATATTATATTATATTATATTATATTGCATCATATTGCATGCTAATGTTTTATCATATTATATTATACTATATAATAATAAGTAATATTGCACTGTATTATGCTCTACTATATAATACTATGCAATGTTCTTTATTGTCATCTTATCGTACTAAAAGTCTTCCCTAGTATGGTTACCAAATACATATTAAAGTTTCAAAGTACTTAAGAAATGTAATTACCAAATAGCAAACAACTTTTTATAGAAGCTCTACTTCTCAAAGCTCTATTTCCAAAAGCTCTATTTCCAAAAGCTCTAATACCACAGCAATCCCCAACAAGGCCTAGACCCTCAACTTTTGTAGATGATTTAGCTTATATAACATCCAAATACAAGAATTTAAAAAAAAACATTAAATTGAGCTCAATTACACTCTCTTTTTAAAGCATAAGGTCTATCCTGTATTACTATCAAATAAGCAAAAGTTAAAACAGTTATTCAAATATATTATGACAAATGCTCCATGGAGTTTGGAGAATAGCTTCTATAATCAGTTCCCTTTCATTTACACGCAATTATGTAGCATAATAGAATTCAATATGTAATACCTATTTGTTTAATAGAAAAAATTTCAATTTTTTTTGAAAATGAATATTCTCTGTAGATACCTCAAGTACTCTGACACGGAGTTTTAAATCCCCCGACTCAAGTTGTTTAACAAACTTTTCTATTCGTTGGATTCTGTACGGCATTGAGATAGTGTAATTTCTAGCCTGCAATAAATAAGATGCATCCTCGTCATATCAGAAATAAAAGGGAGACCAATGGATCATCTTTTCATTCAAAACATTTGGTAGCAAAGAATAGAGACCAAACATAAAATGATAATGTCTTGCAAAAATACAACATAGATAAGAAGCTAAAGGTAGTAAGATCTAGTATAAGAACATAAAGGAATATTGAGAACAAAAAGAAATTTCCATAAAGTATGTTAATGAAAAAAACAGAAATAGTAAGTATATCTTAGATCTTGGGAATTATAATTGCTTTCAAATAACAAAAATTATGAAGCATGTACCTCTCTTGATGAACAAGATATAACTTAATAATACAATGACAAAAGGGCAATACTAAGGAAAAGGGGGAAAAAGATTAATTTGTACAACAAAACAAGGTTGAATTTTAGAAACTGCAAAAGACATACATTAGGAGACAGCTTTTAAAACTTTCGCCAATTTGCAGCGGTTTTAGATGATCGGACTGCTAAATTCCTAGATGCACCTTTGATGTAATTCTATGTGGATGTCAAGTTGTTCGCCATAAGATTGGAGCACAATAAATGATAACATGAATTATAGAAAAGTTACTAGAAACATCTAAATATGAGTTGAACAAAAATAAACTATATAGAATGACAACGCAGCAATGATATATAAAACTGAGCCTATAGTTAGTTTAAAACTATCGACAAGTGCCTAATTTCAGTTACTACGTTATATACACAAAAGAAAAAAAAACTAAAAAATAGTACTATTAGAAATAAGCAAGGTCTGCCAGACCAATACCAGGGCTCGCACCAGCCGGTGACCAGTTCGGTACAATACCAGAACATACTATACCGAGCCGGGGTGTAGTGAACCATGGGGAGGGAGAGGGAGAGGGAGAGAGAGGAGAGAGGGAGGAGAGTGAGGGGGAAGCGGGGCTCACAGAAAGGGGGGAGGAGGATAGGGAGGAAGAGAGAGGGAGGGAGAGGAAGGGGGGAGAGAGGGGGCTTATGAAGAGGGAGGAAAGAGAGAAGGAGAGGAAGAGAGAGAGAGAGAGAGAGAAGGGGGAGGGGGAGGCTTACCTTGGGGCAATAGTTGGTCAGTGCCACAATCTCGAAGAGGGGGGAGATGGAAAGTGAGCGAGCATTTAGGCAAGGGGAGAGCGAGGCTGCGAGCATTTAGGCGAGGCTGGAAAGTGAGCAAGCATTTAGGTGAGGGGAGAGCGAGGATGCGAGACTATGAGAGCCCTTGAAGGCTCTCGAACTAAACCAAACTGGCCGAAGCCGCCGAACCATCCCAACTTGGTTTCAATTCGGTTCGGTACAGGTCGAACTACCTAATTCAGGTAGGTTCGATGAACAATGGAAATAAGCTTTTAGGATTAAGTGAACATTTGATCTTAGAGTACTATAATGATAGCATGCCTTAGGATGTTGCACAATAAAGATAAAATTCTCGAGATATGCGATTGCCCCATACGTTGGTGATGAAAGAAAAAATATTACAAAGTAAAAATTAGGCCTACAATGCTATGTGGCTCAGAAATAAACATAAAATATTGAGACCAAGGTGTAACGAACCGAACTGTATCGGCCGGTTCGGGCCGTATCAGACCGGTCCGGCCCGTAACTGGCACGCCGAAGCCGTAAAAACCGATACAGACCGAACCCAACCGGAGCCGGAGAAGACGAAAAGAAGGAGAGAAAGCGGAGAAGAGAGGGAGGGAGGACAGGCCTCCACCGCCCGCGGAGGGCCGCAAGGGGCCGGGGGGCGGCGGAACCCACGGGGGCACGGAAAAAAATTTGAAGATTTTTAAGTGAAGTCCGCAACCGAAATGCCGACTTCACTTAAAAATCCTAAATTTTTTTCCACAGCCACGTCCCCTATTTCGAAAGAAACAGGGGATGCGGCCGCCGCCTCCGCCGCGCCCGCGCGGGCTCCCCCGTCCCACCGCGGGCTCCGCCGCCCCCTCCCGACCTCCCACCCACCCCCCCCCCCCCGGCGGCCCTCCGCGGGCGGCCTCTCCTCTCCTCCCTCCCCCGCTCGCTCTCGTTTTCTTCTTCTTCCCCGGCTCCGGCGAGAAAGAGTGTTCCAGTTCTGTAGACGACTGGTACGCCTACCGGTACCAGTACGGCGAACCTTGGTTGAGACGATGTGCGGAAAACGAGTAATAGAGTGAGAAATGTGCACGAACTAAAGACAAAGTAAGAGAAATCAACTAAGAGTCTAAGATGCACCAGCATGCAAAATAAAGATATAAAAAGAACAAGGAAGACATTGCAATAATAGTAGAGGCAAACTTATACAAGAATAATTGGTAAATGGGGATTCATAAAGCGAACACATTATAGCTAGGACAAGGCTTGATTGTTATGGTTATGTAACGGTAACATGCATGAGAGGTCAAAAAATACTTTTTCAAGGAAATCACATGGTTGGATTTGCTTCACTGATTAGATAGTAAGAACAAGGATTGTGCATGCCTAAAGAAAATGTACTAAAGATGATGATGTAAAGATGGATTACAGGTAAATAGAATTAATCATCATGAAAATCATCAAATACAACAATTAAACTTAGAATTGGCTTTATGAATCTTTCTTCACCATTCATGAAACGAAGAATTGTTGATTATGAAATGTTTAATAGAGTCTAATTGCAGTAACCCTGATAAGATAGAGATGAAAAATAATAAGATCAAGCAATAATATTTAATGAACAGTAAAAGCTAAAGATGACCATGACAAGAAGTGAAGCTTAAGCTGGAATAGAAGAGGTCAATGATGAATAGTTGAACACCCCAAAACAACTCTCGATCAATTTAGATAGTGATGGCATTATGATAGATTGTATATGTTGAATAGACATTATAGACTAGCACAATCATATTCATAATGCCAAATGTATGGTTGATTACCGACCAGACGAGTTACGAATAAAGATAGCATGAACAAATGAAGGCCATAAATGGTGCACTTTTTAATTAATATGCCACTTCAAAGCATTATATGTACATTTGCATTGTTAAAAGCCTTAATAGTTTTTCATTTTTGATTATGGTATGTAAATCAGAGCCTTACTACATGGTATTCAGTATAGGATGGTTTAGCAGGAATAAAGTTAATGCCCACAGTTTAGAAAAATCTCATGGTTTACATTTTGATCATGTTGTCATATTAATATCACTAAATGCATAAATTTCATATATTAAACACTTTATTTTACGAAGAAAGCATAGTTCGTCATTTGCATTATGAATACAAAGATGGATCAACCACTCATCAGTTAGGTTCATTAAGGCACCATGTATCAGTTATGTTCACTAATGCACCATGTATCTAAGTGAGGCATTTGCAATCAAATGTCTCTACAAATTGCCTTGGGAATCATATGGTAATTTTGGGCACCATAGTAAGTCATATGGTATCTATTGGTAGTATTGGTTACAAGTCAAGTGTGGACGTGCAAAGCAATCATATGTGCTGGACTCAAGGCAAGTCCCAAGGTCCGCCGTACCGGTACCAGTCGGCGTACCGGTACGGCGGACCGGACCGGTACGTACCGGTTACATACCGGTTCTCCAACGATAAACTACCGGTACCAAATTCCACGCTGATCCGGTACCGGTCCCAGGCCGGACCAGCACGTACGGGCCGGTACGGCAGACTATGGCAAGTCCTTTTCAACCTCTGAAGAATAACATAGTAGCTGAAGAACTAGCTAAAGCCTACCTAAAAGATCCTTAGTTAAAGCCCAGAGAACTAAAAGATGATCATCCCTACAAAAGGAGAAAAGCCTAAAAGAACCAATGCCATTTGTGCATATGATGTGGCAATGATTTTTTTTTCCTTGATGAGAATGTGGCAATGATTGATTTGACAAAATCAATCATAATAAAGCATGTTTGGTAGGGAATGCTATTCTAACATGTTCTAACCTGTTCTTTGCTATGATCTACATTTTGACTTGCCATCTTTGCTATGAAGTAGATTTTGCAAGATTTTCTTAATTCGCCATCAGCCATAAATGGAAGAAACTAAAGCATCTCCAATTAAGAGGATTTTTATGCTAGAATCAAATCTCTTGGTGTTTTACAGTTTTGGACGAATTCTTAATATGTAATGTGGAAGATAATATGGAAGGGAAAAGGGTCAAGTTTACCAAATCAGTCAATATTACATATTGTCCACAATTTTTGCAATAATCTCAGGAATCACATGGATCATGAGAAGATCTGGCATGAAGTCTCGAGCCCTATAAATAGCCCTAAATTGACCCCTTGCCTACTAAAGCCGGTAGAAAGATCTTGAAGTTTTGTTCATTGAGAACATTATTCTCCTGCATCAAAAACTCTTTAAATTCTGGTAACAAAGCCATCTGAATTATTCCCTATATATTGTCCAAGAATAGAATATCCTAGGATTAGTCAAATACCAGGATACTCAACCATGCAAAAGACACTTTAACGTTAGTACCACGGTTTGCTGTGCCGGGTACCGGGCACCGTACTGGTTGCCCGACAACACGATTCGGTAAGGGCCCGCGCCGTGCCGGGCCTATACTGACACTGGAGAGGGCGAATGCAGACCGTGGGAGAGAGAAAAAGAGAGAGAGAGAAGGGGGAAAGAGAGAGGGAGAGGGAGAGGGAGAGAGAAGGAGGCCGGCGGAGGCGCGCGCCCGAGTCAGGGGTCCAACCGCTAAATTTTTTGCAATTTTTAAGTGAAGTTGGCAAATCGTTTGCCGACTTCACTTACATATCACAAAATTTTTTAGCGACCGGACCCCTCTTTCGAACGAATCAGAGGATCCGACCACGGCCTCCGCCTCCTGCCCGGGCGTTGGCCTCCCTCCCTCCCCCGCTCCCTCTCTCTTTTCTTTTATTTCCTTCCCCTTTTCCCCCTCCAGTGATAGGGTCTTGGTTTCGTTGCCAGAACTGTCCCGGTCTGCCGCCGATACGACTAAGGATGCCCTGAACCAGGCGGTTCGGGATAGTTCTGCCGATCCTGGTTAGTACAAAGTAATCTCTAGGTATATTTGTAATTTCACAATAACCTTGGGGTTGTATCCCCTTTACCTTAAATTTGAGCTTTACTTAAAACTTCATCAGCTATATTGTATAACAGCACCATACATTATGCTATTTACAAAATCAACATTACGCTATACAGCATAATGGATTCCTATGCCCAAAATCAAAAAATTTCCATGTCACCTGACATCATATAAAACTGAAAAAATTATGGTCGAGAAGTTCATAAAGTGCAGGCAAACTAGGAAAGTAACTAAACAATTGCATAGTTGATTTCAAAATTAAATCTAAAGCAAAAAAGTGATACTGGAAGTAGATGATCCCTTCTTCTCGAGGGTACAAAATGGTTATCAATAAAACATTATTCGGCTAATAAGTAGTAATATATGGCATGCCTATGAATATTACTTAAAAAGCAGTTGAAAATCATTATCATCATCAACCTCATCAAGATGATGTTGAACTGCTTTGTGGGCTATAATGCATATGTATAGCTTAACCAGTAGTTAGATGATGGAACACAAGGAACATTAATATTAAAGCAACATATTGCTGCAAATACAGAAGGAGATATTGAAACAAAAGCAATAAGGTACTAGAGGTCATACATCATTAGCTTGTTTTTGTATCTCCTCGACAAATTCTGCTCCACCACGTCGCTTCTGTCTTATGTCTAGTAATTCCTGAAGTTTTACATCATATAATGCAGATATAAGAAGCAAGCTTCAAGCATATCTTTGCGACTTAAAACAAAAACTGTAAACATGAGTTATACTGTCAAGATTCAGAGAGGGGAGAACTATTAAGACGTTATGGGCATGCAAAACAAAGAGTTGAAGAGGCCTTCACAATGCAAGATGCTTGGATCTGTCTAAAATGAGTCAAAATGAGGAAAAGGAAGGACCCTAGGACAACATGAATAGAAGTCCTGAGAACACTTGGGAAGGATTTGCTTAGAATGACTAGTATATAAGAATTATAAAGCTAAACTATAAAGTTGGGACAAGACTTGATGGTAAATAAGTTGAAAGGCAGATTAAACCTGTGCATATGGTGCAGCAATCTTCACAAAAGAAAATTCTGGATCTAATGTGTACCCAATACCTGCAAAACAGAAATCATAGTTAGCAGATAAAGATGGTAAGGGTTTCTACCTAAGAAATTGCAAAATAGTTAGCAGATAAAGATGGTAAGGATTTCTATAAGAAATTGCAAGTATTCATATTGATATATGATAATAAGTTGATAACTTAATAATCGGCATGCTAACTAATCATGGCACATTACCTATTTTAACTTTATATCTTAGGAACCGTAGTCTAAATATTTATCTATGCTTCATTGAATGGTTGCTAAATGGACATTTAGTGCATCCAGCTTACCATGTTTAATCAAATGAAGCCTCTGTTTCATCCCATGTGAAGATGCAAATTGCCTCAAAGAAAATGTAAAAATGTTCATATAATTTGAAAAAAAAACTCCCTTTTGGTTTAAACGTGAGAACTATAAAATCTGCCATGCCAACACCTCATTTAGTTAATAAGATCTTTGACTCAGTCCAAGTCCAAACAATATCTGATAGGAGGTCAGCTAGTAATTTGTTTCTTTTCTAAAACAGATTTTGTCATATTACAAGTCTGACCAGTTTCAGGTATTTCCAATTTGACAAATTGAAATATTTAACCTATCTAATGGATTCAAATTATTTTTGAAGTTCTAAGTTTGCATGGAAAATTTGGTGGAACATAGCTTTTCTGTCATATGGGAAAACCTTTGCTTGGAAGTGTTCTGGGAAGATGAAATGTCCTGAACAAAACAAATCAGATAAATGAGTTGGGGAAACTTAAGCACTTCAACACAGTTAACAGCATCGACTGGTACCATTATGTATCTGTAGGTACATGTCTATACATCATATGCACAACTGCACAACTATCCAAATGGAAGCATTCAGTACCTCACGCCATGTACTAGTGCATAGGCTTTGACATTGGACATATGTCATCCATCAATAAAATGTAATGGAAAAACCAAAGGCAAAGCATTTGCACAAATTTAGGCACTCAAAATAAGGGCATTGCATGCTTCATATTTCCACAAAAAAAACTATGCACACATGTGGGCACAAAGAAGTGAAATGAATCAACCTTTTTCCTTTCAACATAAGTACACTTGTAGAAACTCTAATCCTAAGAGGCTGTAACATGCCTGACCATCTTTCAATCATTTCTCTGTAGGAAATTACATTTGAATCATATAAAAAACATAACTTTATAATAAACCCCTTTGCTAATAACTAATAAGGCTTGTGTTGTGCATAATTAGATCTCTATCATATATTCTGCACATTAATCTCCACACTACACAAGTTAGTCTGCAATAATATTACTTATTCTTATATAAACAAGGATTGTAGAGGATATGTGGTAACAGAGTTTTGAAATTTTGGTATCTTTTTTTGTTTTGGATCAAATGAGTTTTGAGTTCTGCAGTTCCAAATGTTTCTGTCCAAGTTTCAAAATCTGTGTAAAATAATAAAATTCTCATAAAAATATAAAATGCAAAGATGAAGAAAAGGCCAAGCATTTTAGATATCATTTTACACTGTCATGTAATTCTAAAACTTCGATGGTATGCTTATAGTTTCAAGTTTCAACAGTTGGAGACTTTCTAGAAATTGTAAAAAACATTAAAGAGAAAGTATAGAAATATATAAATTTTAAAGAAAATCTAGAAATATATGATTATTTGATGAAAATCTTATACACCAAATATATACATTTATGTCAAAATAACAAAATAATTTTATGAAAATAAATCTTCATTCCTGAATTTCGGCTGTTATGGAATATTTGAAAAGATTTAGTCATGGTTTACAAGATCTATAGTACACATAATTTTTTTTACTTTTACCAAAAATTTCTTGCCACCAATATTTATGTGCTTATAATTCTATTCAAGACCCACAAAATTCCAGCTTAATTTTAAAAAAAATGCTTTTAACGGTCTTAATATGTCATCCAAGGGATAATTTATTTTAAAAAACTAATGACAATACCATAAAATAATGTTTTTTACCTATTTTTTTTCAGTTTATGCACCACGCACAGAAAAAAAGGCCCTGTGAGCCAGTTTAAGCCAAAATTTCAAAACCCAACACAGTTTTGGATCAGATCAGTTTCGGAGTTTACAGAGGAATTTCAAACCATGGTAATAAGTTCACATATATTCATCGATGAGACTGAAAAACGAGAAGTATGAACTAACTACTAAAACCACTGCCAAAGATGTAAGAACTGCACCTTCAAGAGTTGAGAATGCCCTTAAGACAAAGGTAAAGGTGGATGGAAAACGGAATGGCTGATCTGTTGCTATGGCAAACAAATCCTGCAAAGAATGATCAAAGTTCCACCCACACATGATAATCTCTTAAGCAGTAAATGCGCAAGAATGTTCAATCTCTTGTCTATTTTAAATTTACAACCCACCTCACCGATTGCGGACAAGGTCTGTTGCTGATCAGATGTCTGACTCAAAAGATTGTCCAAGAAAAATTGTATAGACCTCCTCACCTGGATAACAGTAAAGGAAAAGATCGCTGCATGATGATCTGTATTTTAAGCAACCATCCCCATAGTCTGAGAAAATAGTAGCAGTTTATACAAACCGATGACAAGTCTCCTGTTGGTTGTAGAGCTTCGAGATCAATGAGGCACCTCATTACCTGAATGGACGCAGCTTGTTACACCAAACAACTCTATCAAATAAGCACAACACTTGAATGAATGAAAGAGGATTTTAGTCAGGAACATTTTGTGACACAATAGGATCTGCTTCAGCATAGTGGTGCTGAAACCTTTTCCTTTAATAGTTTAAAATGTGAGCGAACAGCTACTATAGATTCCAGAATCTTGATCTATCCCTACATAGAGCATGTATTTACATTTAAGTGTTCTAGGAATGTTCCCAGCAATAGCAGCATACATATCAGACAAATAAGAGTCCTAACCAAACTGCAACCATAAAGAAACAGTTTCTTCTGAACTCAAATGTGATAAGCTCATCAGAAGGATTTATGCTTCAAATATGTCTTTTTTAATTTCAAATTCTGAATATCAGAAGTCATTAATGTTATGTGGCTATTAAGTTGTTGAAGGGAAATAAGTACAATTTGACATCATAAAATTAATATTAAAAAAATAGTTGACAGAGTGCTATCATTGACATTGTACTTAATCATCTGCAGCCAGTCTAGTATGGCCTCATGTATCATATTTACATCTGTTTATAATCTGTTTGTCTCTATGACGACACATTTTCTTTCATGTAGGCAATCAGGATTATAAGAGTATAGTATTGACCACTTTCGTAACTTGATGCCAGCAAAGCAGACTCTACAAGAGCAAAACAGAAGTCTGTGACAAACAATAAGAATGCACGTAACAGAAAGTTATCCAATGATTAGAGTAACACCTGCCTATTAAATACTTATATATGGTCTGTATTGGCATGCAACTCAAGCATATCAGTACTGCCCAAAAATAAGAGTACCTTGTTTGCATCCTTTTCATAGACTGCATAAAACAATTCAAGTAATCTCTCTCGAGTGAAAGATTTTATTTCTCCCATCATTCCAAAGTCATAGTAGATGAGCGACCCATCCGTCTCAACGGCAAGATTGCCTGGATGGGGATCAGCATGAAAGTAGCCAGTCTTCAGTATCTGGGTTAGCAGAAAATAGCAGCATGTTAGCATTACAGATTATTATGCTCCTTACTTTCATAGGATATCCTAACAATTGATACACATTAAAATCATAATCACCTAGATATTAACAAAATAAGATCCCTAAGAGAGCATATAGCAACATGGACAACATAGTTCAGTTACAAACTGCCTTTAATGCTTGATAGAAATTGTTGCAATCAATTTGAAAAATCAGCATCTAGTAAAACATCTTAGAGTTGCAAAGATAATTATATTCAAGGAGACCGCTGGGACACCTCTAACATTATTAAAGCAAAAAGAAAAAACTGTGGTTGTAATAGTTAAAGCTTGGCTATAGATGCACAAACTCTAGCATTTAAGAAAAAAGAAGATAATCACCACATCTCTACAATCAACCTGACATAGAATGAAAAAAAATTAAAAAGCTAACAATAAAATAAGCAAAAATGATAAGAAAATCATTGTCCTAAATGGCTACAAAATGCACCTGCAATACAGGACAGATTGGAAAAGCTCAAACAGTCATGGAGTGGGTGTGGAAGACTAAGTTGCAGGCATCCCCGGCCATTTTTTGGTGGAAGGTAAGTTGAGGCATTCTTCCTACACCAGCACTTGGGCAGCGAGAGGAGTCTAGTTCTATTCCAAAGGTCCCTGTCATGGGCATTGTTATGACTTATGAGAACCTTGATCATATTCACCTGGCTTGTCCATTTGCCAGCTCTACATGGTGGCTGCTTTCATCTATAATTTCCTTTGTTGTCCGGCGGACATCAGTTGCTTCTTCTTCAGAAGTTGAAGCAATTACTATCACTGTTGTCTACTAGGCCTCATGGACCCTACATTGCAAATATGGGATGCTGACGATGGAAAGCCCACAGTAATTGCGGCCCTTGCTTCATTCAACCAGAGTGCAAGAGCTCTTATCCCACCAATAGCCCACAGGTGAATGAATTCTTGGCTGCTACATCTGTTTTTCCTAAGGCCCATCAGGTTAGTTGACATACCAGCAGGTCCTGGTTATCCACATGTCTTATGACCCATTAGTCTACCTCTATACTCTTAAATCAGGTACCCCCCTCCCTCATGGTGTCTTTAAATGAACTTTGATGGGATTGTACAGAAGAGCAGTCTATTTGCAGGTGGAGGATGATAATGGTCGGGTCCTAGTTGGCTCTATCCTCCCTATGGGACAAGAATGCTGAAACTGAGCTTCCTACTGCTTGGCCAGGGCTCACCTACATGTGTGTATCCTGATGGTGATTGCAGAGCAATTCATCCATGGTCATCAACTGGATTAATATTCAGGATGATCATGGTCGGGTCCTAGTTGGCTCTATCCTCCCTATGGGACAAGAATGCTGAAACTGAGCTTCCTACTGCTTGGCCAAGGCTCACCTACATGTGTGTATCCTGATGGTGATTGCAGAGCAATTCATCCATGGTCATCAACTGGATTAACAACTGCCCGACACCAACGGCGGCCTGCCAATTGTCTTTTTGATATCTGGGTGTACATACGATTGCTTTCTTTCTTCCGAGGGAACCACGCATACCCTCTTTTGCAGTTGTACACAAGCAGTATCACTCTTAGATGCATGACACAACGTCTGCGGAACCGGTACCGGGCACTGTACTAGTTGCTCGGCGGGACGAGTCGGTACGGGCTTGCATTGTGCCGGGCCGGGCCCATACCGACACAGTAGAAAAGATGGGGGAGAGGAAGAACGAGAGACAAAAAGAGAGAGCGGGGGAACCGTCCTGGTTCGCCACCGATACGCCCGTGATGCCCCGAACCGGGCGGTTCGAGATAGTTCCACAGACCTTGCACAACACCATATCAGCCTAATGGATCTTGTAAATCCTGATAGGGGTGGCTGTATTTTTCAAAGAGTTTGCTAGTGACTGAAAACCAGGAAAAAAAAAGACAAGTAAATTCACTGTTTACCTCAACTAGAAGAACCTTTTTACCTGAATCAAGTATGATTCGATTGCACGTTGAGCAATCAGTGAACGACTGAAGCCCCTTGCATCTATCTGATCCAAACTATTTACTTTTATGCCTGTTCAAGAAAGTGATTATAGTGAATCAATTAAGCATAAAATCAGAATAACTGCTATAAAAGGTGATGTAAATTCTTGAACAGTCAATGCTCAGTTACATTTTAGGCTATGCATAAGTAGGAACCAATTAACACCAACCTGGAACATACTCCAAGGTCAGGACTTTAGTCGTTGTATAATCCCAAAAGATGAGCTACAGAAGAAAAGCCATAATACATTAAATACAACCATGCCCAAAATTCTGAGACCAACACCAACATAAAGGAAGACTTTCGATCAGAAAGCTAATTAAAAACGTCTCACAGTGCAAGAAACTTACAGGTACACGAACCCACTTAATATTTCTAAATTCTCGACGAAATCTATCAGCATTCTTTCCTTCATTGATATAATCAATTTCTTGATACAGAATCCTGAAATTCCATAAGATTGTAAGGATGGCCACATTATACCAGAGAAAAAGTTTCATACATTATTAGGAACCACAGTTGGTTTATTCCTGGAAAAAAGAAATGAAGATAAATAGAAAAGAATCCTGTAGTTCACTATACTACAAGATTGGTGAGATCAAAAAGGGAAAAAGAACCTTACATCACTAAAAAAAAGTCAAAATCAGTTAAATTGAAGACAGATGCAAAAACACTTAAACTTCCACAAAGACAAATGCAAAATCTATTAACTTCCCCAAGGCATATTATTATATCTGATAAATGGTCTTCAAACCAGCATGCAAAAAATCACATAAAAGGTCCAATGTTTCGTTAAGTAAAACAGTAAAATACCAAAACAGCTTTTAAAATGACACACTAGAACTACTTACATAAAGACTTATGAGCCTCTCTAACAAAACCCTGGCCTATAACCCAAGTCATTCAAAGTCGAAAAATAAAGTTATCTCTTTGTGTCATATAATGTAAGCTGTCCTCAAGCTAGAAATTCACGGAAGCAGCTTCTCTATGCATGGGGTTAAGGCTGCATACTTCTGACCCACCCCAAACCCTGCAGTGGCGGGAGCCTCGTGCACTAGGATGCCCTCTTTTATTCCCAAGCTAGAAATTGTGAAGAAAACTAGTCCCCATTTTCGAAACCCACATTATTCTTTTCTCATATACAGAGAAGCAAATATATTCATCAAAGTACATAAAATAGGACAAAAAAATATCCCCAGCTAACAAATAAAATGCGTATCTAATCAAGAAGATCTTCAATAAAAAGTAGTGGATGCCATGGATCTGGTCAAGTAAAGGTCGGATCAGCCTCCCATAGCAAGGAATAGGAAGAAATTTTCAGATAGCTTGGGACATTAGTATGTCCAATTATCAGATAGAAATTTCCAGATTGTCCAAAAGTCCCCTATTTTAGAAATTTAGTTTTATAGCACACAATTCCTTTTGTCATGTGTGTAATTCCTATAGCACCACCCAAAATAGTATATCTGATAAAATCAACCTTATTGATAACATATGACTATATGAGGCTTTGAAAGTTAACCCACATATACCATTCCAAACGTATCAGATAGGCCTGCTCAAGATAGGCTATTAAATAATTATGAAATATATATCCACTTTTAAAGATGCTAATTCCTAACTGATTGGTAACATGCTCGGAATCTTGAGGCTTTAAATCGAGAAGAAATGTTGAAGAAAGTAGTTTAATATCGGGTCCCACTCCTTAATTTTACTTTGCAAATACTTAAAAGATGAATTATGATGATCTCATGCTACCATTATCTTTTTATCACCACCAAGTCCTCTCAGAGCCTATGCAATAGATTTTCTAGAAGATGAACATTCGGAATTTCAGCTAATCAGCTTGATGACATAATTGACTCCAATGATTTGTGTGTCTGTTACTATAAAAATACACATGTATTTGTTTACTTTCAAGAGAACGTGTTCGTCAAAAAATATTAATTTTAACAGCTTATATCATTAAAGAACACCACATAGCATTAACAGCATCATATTGCCTACATTTATTATGATCTAAATACAAATACTTCCCAATACACTATTCAGTCCGCACTCATATCAGGTCTTTTAATTACCAGTCGACTGTTCAACACTTAGCGATGATGCTTTGAAACATTAGGGCTTCGACCAACAAGTTTATTTCATATTCAAATTGACATATTATCCACTGGAAAGTAATATTGTTTGTTTGGAGATTTTGAAAATTTAGCAGGTGTCAATTACTTCAAATGCATATACTACCCTTACCATTGCCGATATGATCATTATGAAATATCCTCAAGTTCAATATCTACAGGCACATATCAAACACATGTATAGATATACAAATCTACATGTATGATGCACATGCACAAAACCCTTCAAGTAGATTTTAAGAAGCTTTATGATCTTCTAGACTAAGTTACGTCGTCTCGATACCAAGCCCCGTACCGATGCCAACTATCATTGTGTCAGTACGGTAAGGTGTAGGGCTAGTTCAGCATACTGAATGTTAGTACATCCCCCATACCATGTACCGATATGGTACGGTATGTTCCATACCATCTGGTTCGGTACGGTAAGACGAACCTTGCTCTAGACCAACGGTCCAAAAAGAAGTGGATGTTGTTTCTTGCTTCTTTTTCAATCATTGACCCGCCCCCCCCCCCCTTCTCTCCCAACAACCTTTAAACCACTCTAGTCTACTCCCTCATTATAGACTCTCATCCTCATCAACTCATTGCCCTTCTCAAACTTATGGTCATTTTCTATCTCGCTCCTTTTTCTTATTCATCTCCAAATCCCTTGCCATCACCCATACTTCTTATAGTCTCCCATCCTCCTCGTTCATTTCCCTTCTCAAACCATCTATCGTCGTCATTCACTATCTTCAACTGCTTATTTTCCCTCTTCATATGCTAATCCCCCTCCAAAGAAAAATGAAAACACCAACCTCGCCCAAGGGAAAAGAGCAAAAGAAAAGGCATGATGAGGAAGAAGGTTGACCGTGGATGAACAAAAACAGGTGAGCAAGGAAGCGCGTACAGTTGCCAAGATAAAGTGAGATAACAGATAAAGAAAGTGATGGGATGTATAAAATGGCTGTAAACTATGCAGGTGATTGTTTGGATAAAACTATTGCATTGTAAATCAGTAGGTACACATAACCAAGAAAAGCAAAAAGTTTACAGATATATAAAATAACTGTCAATGCAATTTGAAAAAGATCTCAGCACAATATAAGGCTTTGTTGTTTTACAACCAAGGATTGAGGACCAATATAGATAAAAGATAACAAGAAACATGGATTTCTATGAAGATTTACCAATTTCAAAGAGGGGAAGGGGGACTGTATAATGTTGGTTGTTGAAATAAATAGGAGTAGGTGGAAAAAGTGAAATATGTCAGGACTCGTTCTAAGATACCATTGTTAAAACTCTAGGACCTGAAAGAAAACACAATACAAGTAGAGAAGAGATAGGGGAAAATGGAAAGTCAACCTTTAATTTTATTTCCACAGTCATAATTATATTAACTTTACAAAAGCAACTAATGAAGATATTACATGTAGAAAAGTATGTCATCTGAAGTGAATTTGAGGTGACCCTCCCATCACCAAGGCATGGATCAGATGAGACTCAAAGATAAACTTTAGCAGGAAACGAGAAGAAAAAACAAAGGCGACACCACATTGCTGCTCCAACATCTCATGGTTCATTCATTTATACTTGTATCAGCCTGATCAAAGCCAATATATTTTGATAGAAGGATCTGAAATTCTGAATCACAAATATTTATTTCAATAGTGTGTGAAAGTTTGTAAAATAATATTTCAATGTAAAATTAAATGCAAGTGTATCTTTAGTGACTTCTCTAGAAGCTTTAGGACTATGTTGATTTATTCATCAATAAGATGGCCAAGATACCCAAAATTATGTATCACAAGAGATATTAAGGTATTAAGGTTTTGAAATATGGTTTATGCTTTGACTGCTGGCTTAGTCTTTATGTAGAACATCAGTAATTTTACTGTAGATGGTCTCATGCATGCTTTTAGCCTAAATAAAATTCAGTTAAGATATTCTATGTTACATTACATATTTTCTGTACTATGGTATGAAGTTTGGCTACAAACATGGTTGTATGAGAACAATTTAATGAAGAAACAATTGCAAAGCCTAGACTGACCGTCACTATGTCATTGAAATAGGATCCTTTTGATAGTACAGCTCTTCGTTGACTGGAAATAATATTTATTAATTCCTCCAAAAGCATCAAGCTTTCTAACGTAAGGCCCCTTGACTTTCGAAATCAATTCTAGAACAGCATGGATGAAGGCCATTTCATTCGGTCTTATAAAAGAAGCAAGCATAGCATAGCTGTTATAATTGACTGATTGAACAAGATCTAGAGGTTCTGGTGGTGAATTAACATGAAGTGAAATGGAGTAGACATTTTACATATCAGAATAGGGAATCCTGAAGCTTCTACATAAAAATAAAAGGACAGAATCAAATGATAGCTCTTATTGCCAGAACATGAAACAAGATTCTGCTACTGAAAATGTTAATGGCACATGAACCCTTTGACAGGATTAGAAACAACAATCCCAGTAACCATTATGACAACATTAAGAAGAATCGGTGGAGTGAAATACTTACTTGGAGCATTCGTCATATATACCAATCCAATCCCTTGTAGGACCTCCAAATGTCTCACTTCTCTGAAAATATTCAGCGACTAATTTCAAATTTCCTGGGGAAAAAAGAGGCATAATATTTGAAGCAACCAATACAGAACTGTGTAAAAATTTGAACTCAATAGCAACTAAAGATCAAACAATTTGCCAACTAGATTCATAGACATCCATAACACCCATACACCAATAAATTGAAATGCCTCTTCCTCATAGTTTTGTACCAACAAGCACAATAACTATTTAATCAAAGTCTCTACAGGAGTAACAAGAGAGTACTAATAAACTTTGATACGAACAGATTAAGTGTTGAGGGGACATAACATAAATAGCAGCTAAAGGATTCGCATTCTACAAGGACAAGCAAATCATCGTACTAATATTTGCATGTATTGAAAGTTGAAACCATAAATGTGTTCTTAATCAAGTGCATCATTGCAAAGAATAAGTGACATCTTAGATGAACAGAAACAAAAAATGTATGTACAGTAATGTATATACAGTATAATAGATAGTGACACCACATTCTCTAACTAAAAGTTTCTTCACTAACAATCATGAAGTCAAAATTATCACAGTACCAACGGGAATGGTCCACTTACTTAAATCAATATCAAAAAGTTTCTTGAGACCTGGCCTCTGAACTTTCACAACAACCTTCTCTCGATTATGCAGGACCGCCCGATGTACCTGGAAAAAAATCATAAAGCTACATCAGAGATCTGAAAAATCCTCAGAAAAAGTTTGCCTCACTTAAAGAACATTTTAGTAGTCAAAAAAGAGGAAAAATGCATAACAGGGGAGCAAGGTTTAATCACTGTCTTCATTCCAAGGAAAGGCCCAAACTTGCACATTCAAAGCAGAGAACCATATTAGATTATCAATCCAGTTGGGGAACAACTTCAAAATTAAACAGGTGTCGATGCTATTATTCTACAATTACAAGCAGAAAAGTATGTTTGTGGACATGTACAATTGTTTGGTACATGTGTATGTATGTATCTGTGCACGTATGTAACCATGTCTACAGTCATTTTTTGGACTGCTAGCAAACTAAAAAAACAAGAAGCATAACATCTTTCTGTGGGCACAAATTGTCATGCCTTGTCACCAAAGGTTTTCTGCTCTAACTAGAACTAGAATAGTTTCCCAGAAAAATAAATAAATAAATAAGAAGCAAAAAAAAGAAAATAGACTATAAAACAAGCATAAGTGGTACAAAGATGCCATTAAGTCTTCACAATGGCATTGAGGAGCAAGAATGAACTGAAGTTGAAACTTAAGTTTAGAAATAACATTTGACACTACGTGGAGCAAACACCTGACCAAGACTAGCTGCAGCTATGGGTCGATCTTCGAACTCCTTGAACAACACATCAACAGGAGCACCCAACTCTCTTTGTATGAAAGCTCTTGCTTTTTCAGGTGAGAATGCAGGTACCCGATCCTGCATAAAAAGTAAATAAACTTCACAAGGTTTGGGACACAAAATTATAGGTGGGTATGTGAGCATGTCGGTCTGGTTATGTGTGTGTAAGGGGGGAGGGGTAAGTTCTTTAAAAGATATGCCTGACACTACCAAATGTCCGAGGCCCAAACAACAATTCAATATGGAAAATACTAATTAATGAGGCATTCAAATTGAGAATATACACATAAAAATTATATGCCAAAGGAACAGAATAAAAACTTATAATTGACAGCAGAAAACAGAAATTGAAAGTCTGTATGACCAACTTTTAATGGATAGACAACCTACATGATAAAGGTGAAGTTCATATATACATTATAGACTGCATTACCCTCTTAGCTATCGGAAATTGATAAAATAAGCGAAATCAGTGGCAGAGTACCACAAATAAAGGAGGAAAATTTGGTAAGGTCATTTGCAAAAGTTGTGTACAAACGAAGGAAACAAAAGATTTCTCAATGAAAACATGACTAATACCTGCAACTTGGCAAGCTCATCTACAAACTCTCTGGGAAATAAATCAGATCTCGTCGAAGATAACTGGCCCAATTTGATGAAAGTTGGCCCAAGTTGTAAAACTCGTTCTCTCAACCATGAAGCAGTTTTCTGCCTTCTGATTCTCTGTATAAGGAGATGCTTACTTCAAAATGCAAACAGGATTATATAAAACCAGAATTTCAAATATAAAAACAAAAATCAACAATCGAATTAACTATAACTGACAACTGGCACCTGATGAAATTTTTTCATCAAAATTTGAAAAATGAATTAAGAGAGAGTAGTACCAAACAAAGTTTATATGCCTTTAGTATCAAATTTTGACATGAGAAGAAGAGCAAGGTTAATTTACAAGGTGATGATGTTAGAATTGGACTTAAAGATCCCAATTATCATGATGAGGTAATTTATGGAGTTCAGAGTGATCCTTGTTAATCCCCTAAAAGGATCTCAGTACCAGAAAAACATGAGATTTACTAATCAATACTATGGATCCAATTGACAAGAAGATAAGGAAGTTGTTATTCAGATTCTAAAGCACACCTGCTTCTCCTCTGTAAATCGGTCAAGATATGCCCATTCTGCATTGTCAAAGAGAACCCGCAGGCGTAAAGAGAGCACGAAGGTCCAGATGTCCATAGTCCTTTGCCAGGTGCTGTAATTGTCCTTGGCCCAGCTGAAACCTTCATCTGAAGGCAGAACTTTTAACTCATCCGTGAAAGGAATCTCCTTAAAAGCTGCCCTTTTCTGTGTTTTATAAAAAGCAGAAGTACTGTCCCTTTTAACCAGACTCACTCCATTAACAAGCACCCTTGACTCGTTCAACGACTCTGGCTTCTGATGGGAAGTGCCCTTGCTTTTCATCAATTCCTTCGTTGGGACCATTTTGGCAGGCCGTCCATTAGTGCCATACCTATCAGCTTCCTTCTGACGCACTTCCACTAGAAACCTAGGAAGCCTCTTTGTTGTTGTGGAATTGTTTGCTGATGTTTCCAACTTCGAGAATTTCAGGTTGGAGATGGACCCAGAGAAACCAAAATCATATACTAGTCGTCTTTGATCTAAATGCTCAAAGCAATGATGGCAGCAGCTATTTGATGCCAGCACTGCCGCCATCAAAGATCCAGAAAGTCCTGAATTCAGAGGCCCTACAATTTGTATCCCATTTAAGCTCAGGGGTAAAGAAAAAATCACTTCAAAGAGGCAAAAGCAACTCTTCATGACACACTTTTAAGCATAAAAATCAACACTACAATACTAAAATACAATTATGAAGATCACTTTTTGGAGATCAAAATCATTCTTCAGCTAATTACAGCTATTACTGTATAAAAAGGAGACAGCTTAATCAAGATGGTTTCCCTTCTCTTGCCCAGAATTGGTTTTGCAAGTAATTCAGCACCACTTTAGAGGATTGGAGTTAGGTCACGAGCCAGTCATACCAAGGCTAACTTGAGATACAGTCAGTGAAAAACATGGAGACATTTGCGAGCAGTATACTTCATGGCACTATACCATGTATCAAATAAAACTACTTTATTATACATGAAACAGTCGCCCATCATTGTGACTACAATCGCAATCCAAGACTGCCGCCAATTTCAACATTGAACTGCACATCATGACCAATTTCAATAAACAGAAAGAAAACAAGCCCCAGCGGATTTCCAAAGTCCTTATCAAACTGGATACATTCTTCCAACTATGCTAGTTGTATTGATGATAATCATAATTCTCAAACCTAAAACCCAAGAAAAAGTCTCTGATCTAGTGAACTAACTGGATACCCAGAGTTATTTCAAGATTACTAAACCAGGAGGGCTAAAAATAAATTGTAGCATTTACAATATCTCCAGAACATATGGCATTATTACATATCAAATGAACAAACTTCTATTACATGATACATAGCACAGGAAACAGTAACTCGCAATAGTACATAGCACAGGAAATAGTAACCTGTAATAGCCA